>NC_069507.1:268162071-268537071 GCF_027579735.1 Bombina bombina
GACAAAGCAGCGTGTATATAATATAACACAGCACAGTGACAGAGCAGTGTGTATATAATATAAATGGTACATACAGTGCAGTGAGAGAGCAGTGTGTATATAATATAAATGGTACACACAGTGCAGTGACAGAGCAGTGTGTATATAATATAAATGGTACATACAGTGCAGTGACAGAGCAGTGTGTATATAATATAAATGGCACACACAGTGCAGTGACAGAGCAGTGTGTATATAATATAAATGGTACACACAGTGCAGTGACAGAGCAGTGTATATAATATAAATGGTACAGACAGTGCAATGTGTATATAATATAAATGGTACATACAGTGCAGTGACAGAGCAGTGTGTATATAATATAAATAGTACATACAGTGCAGTGACAGAGCAGTGTGTATATAATATAAATGGTACATACAGTGCAGTGACAGAGCAGTGTGTATATAATATAAATGGTACACACAGTGCAGTGACAGAGCAGTGTGTATATAATATAAATAGTACATACAGTGCAGTGACAGAGCAGTGTGTATATAATATAAATGGTACATACAGTGCAGTGACAGAGCAGTGTGTATATAATATAAATAGTAAACACAGTGCAGTGACAGAGCAGTGTGTATATAATATAAATGGTAAATAATAATAAAATAATCCAAGAGCGCCAACTAGAGGCAAAGGAAGATTCTAACAGAAAAATAAATGACGGTCAAAACATTTATTTAAACATATAGTAAAAACATGGATCCATGTAACATATACTAAAATCAAATACAGTTAAAAAATACAATAATCAATACAGTTAAAAAATACAATAGTCAACAAATTTGTATCACCAATTACGGGGATAAACAGAATAAGAGTCACATTAAATGATCTCTTAAGGAGAAAGAAAAGTTCTGAAAAAAGTCCAAAGGAATAGTGGTGCAATTCCTAGGTGTTAATGTCAAGTCCAGAAATCCAGTGAAAAATCCAGTGAAAAAAGGGTCAGTGGTAAAAAAATCCAGTAAAAAAGTCTAATAGAATGGTATATATAAAATCCAATGAAAAAAGTGTTATAATCCAAGTGTATATATATAAAAAAGTGTAATATGAATGGGGGATCCCCTAAAACTGGTGAAAATGTGTAAAAATGTGTGAAAAAAATGTCTGAAAAAATGGAAAAAAGGTAAAAAAATATATAAAAAAGTAAAAAATATATATGTGTATAAAATCCAATTTGAAGTCTTAATTAATAAATAAAATCCAAGTGAAACTCAGTGAATAAAAAATAATAGTGGTTATTAGTGAATGATCCTCCTTATGAATGTCTCCATATGGGTGATGGTAATAGACTTTTGTGTGCTAGATGACTCTGCTTTGTCTTTTCAATGTAAACTTCGGTTATCCCTGTAATTTAAAAAAATAACATAGTGCAATAACGTTTTTTTATTTTTCACATGTTAAAACGTTATTGCACTATGTTATTTTTTTAAATTACAGGGATAACCGAAGTTTACATTGAAAAGACAAAGCAGAGTCATCTAGCACACAAAAGTCTATTACCATCACCCATATGGAGACATTCATAAGGAGGATCATTCACTAATAACCACTATTATTTTTTATTCACTGAGTTTCACTTGGATTTTATTTATTAATTAAGACTTCAAATTGGATTTTATACACATATATATTTTTTACTTTTTTATATATTTTTTACCTTTTTTCCATTTTTTCAGACATTTTTTTCACACATTTTTACACATTTTCACCAGTTTTAGGGGATCCCCCGTTCATATTACACTTTTTTATATATATACACTTGGATTATAACACTTTTTTCATTGGATTTTATATATACCATTCTATTAGACTTTTTTACTGGATTTTTTTTACCACTGACCCTTTTTTCACTGGATTTTTCACTGGATTTCTGGACTTGACATTTACACCTAGGAATTGCACCACTATTCCTTTGGACTTTTTTCAGAACTTTTTCTTTCTCCTTAAGAGATCATTTAATGTGACTCTTATTCTGTTTATCCCCGTAATTGGTGATACAAATTTGTTGACTATTGTATTTTTTAACTGTATTTGATTTTAGTATATGTTACATGGATCCATGTTTTTACTATATGTTTAAATAAATGTTTTGACCGTCATTTATTTTTCTGTTAGAATCTTCCTTTGCCTCTAGTTGGCGCTCTTGGATTATTTTATTATTTTTCTGTAGTCTTATCAGGGTAAGCTAGATACCCTTTTATCCAGGAGCTGTGAGAAAGCAGGTTGAGCGCTGTCAGATTTTTTCTATAATATAAATGGTACACATAGTGCAGTGACAGAGCAGTGTATATAATATAAATGTTACAGACAGTGCAGTGTGTATATAATATAAATTGTACACTCAGTGCAATGACAGAGCAGTGTGTATATAATATAAATGGCACACACAGTGCAGTGACAGAGCAGTGTTTATATAATATAAATGGTACACACAGTGCAGTGACAGAGCAGTGTATATAATATAAATGGTACAGACAGTGCAGTGTGTATATAATATAAATGGTACATACAGTGCAGTGACAGAGCTGTATATAATATAAATAGTACATACAGTGCAGTGACAGAGCAGTGTGTATATAATATAAATGGTACATACAGTGCAGTGACAGAGCAGTGTGTATATAATATAAATAGTAAACACAGTGCAGTGACAGAGCAGTGTGTAAATAATATAAATGGTACACACAGTGCAGTGACAGAGCAGTGTATATAATATAAATGTTACAGACAGTGCAGTGTGTATATAATATAAATGGTACATACAGTGCAGTGACAGAGCAGTGTGTATATAATATAAATAGTACATACAGTGCAGTGACAGAGCAGTGTGTATATAATATAAATGGCACACACAGTGCAGTGACAGAGCAGTATGTATATATAATATAAATGGTACACTCAGTGCAGTGACAGAGCAGTGTGTATATAATATAAATGGTACATACAGTGCAGTGACAGAGCAGTGTGTATATAATATAAATGGTACACACAGTGCAGTGACAGAGCAGTGTGTATATAATATAAATGGTACATACAGTGCAGTGACAGAGCAGTGTGTATATAATATAAATGGCACAAACAGTGCAGTGACAGAACAGTGTATATATAATATAAGTGCTACACACAGTGCAGTGACAGAGCAGTGTGTATATAATATAAATGGTACACACAATTCAGTGACAGAGCAGTGTGTAAATAATATAAATGGCACACACAGTGCAGTGACAGAGCAGTGTGTATATAATATAAATGGTACACACAATGCAGTGACAGAGCAGTGTGTAAATAATATAAATGGCACACACAGTGCAGTGACAGAGCAGCGTGTATATAATATAAATGGTACACAGTGCAGTGACAGAGCAGCGTGTATATAATATAAATGGTTCACACGGTGCAGTGACAGAGCAGTGTGTATATAATATAAATGGTACACACAGTGCAGTGACAGAGCAGCGTGTATATAATATAAATGGTACAGACAGCACAGTGACAGAGCAGTGTGTATATATATATATATATATATATAATATAAATGGTACACACAGTGCAGTGACAGAGCAGTGTATATACTATAAATGGTACACACAGTGCAGTGACAGAGCAGTGTATATATAATATACATGGTACATATAGTGCAGTGACAGAGCAGCGTGTATATAATATAAATGGTACATAGAGTGCAGTGACAGAGCAGTGTATATATAATATACATGGTACATACAGTGCAGTGACAGAGCAGCGTTTATATAATAAAAATGGTACATACAGTGCAGTGACAGAGCAGTGTGTATATAATATAAATGGTACACACAGTGCAGTGATAGAGCAGTGTATATAATATAAATGTTACAGACAGTGCAGTGTGTATATAATAAAAATGGTACATACAGTGCAGTGACAGAGCAGTGTGTATATATATATATAATATAAATGGTACACACAGTGCAGTGATAGAGCAGTGTATATAATATAAATGGTACACACAGTGCAGTGACAGAGAAGTGTATATATAATATACATGGTACATATAGTGCAGTGACAGAGCAGCCTGTATATAATATAAATGGTACATAGAGTGCAGTGACAGAGTAGTGTGTATATAATATAAATGGTACATACAGTGCAGTGACAGAGCAGTATGTATATATAATATAAATGGTACACACAGTGCAGTGACAGAGCAGTGTGTATATAATATAAATGGTACACACAGTGCAGTGACAGAGCAGTGTATATATAATATAAATGGTACACACAGTGCAGTGACAGAGCAGTGTGTATCTAATATAAATGGTACACACAGTACAGTGACAGAGCAGTGTATATATAATATAAATGGTACACACAGTGCAGTGACATAGCAGTGTATATATTATATAAATGGTACACACAGTGCAGTGACAGAGCAGTGTATATATAATATAAATGGTACACACAGTGCAGTGACAGAGCAGTGTATATATAATATAAATGGTACACACAGTGCATTGACAGAGCAGTGTATATATAATATAAAGGGTACACACAGTGCAGTGACAGAGCAGTGTATATATAATATAAATGGTACACACAGTGCAGTGACAGAGCAGTGTATATGTAATATAAAAGGTGCACAGAGTACAGTGACAGTACATAAATAATACAGTGCATTAATGTAAGAATAATAAAACAATTCTGTGCATTAACAAATCACTTACGGCTCTGATCTTCCTCCAGGGATGAGGCACAGGAGGAAAACACTCAGCAGGCTGCTACACAGATACATAGTAACAGGCTGTGCAGGTTACAGAGAGCCTCTGGATACTGCACCTTCCTGTTTCTCCTGTGTGACTTTATATACCTGGGAAGGGGTGGGAATTGTGTTTTAGGTTATAATATCCCTGGGTCTGAAGCCAAATCATCCTTAGGCTCTGATGCTGGTACTTGGCACAGATCACGGATAACCATATGATGTACAGTATGTGGGTTTACAGAAGGAAATGTTATGCAAATGTTAATGCCTCCCAGTTTAATAATATAAAACAGGGAGAGCCCCAGCTTTTACTTCTTACCTTTTCTTTTAATCCAACCATTCAATAAAACCAGAGTTGTCTCTACAAGCCTTAAACAAGAGAGGGTGCTGAGCTTTGGCTCCACAGTGAAATGTATAAGGAATGACTGTCAATGCCAAAGAATTCCAGTAGTCATATCTCTCTGTTCCCATCTGGTCACTGACTGTATCTCTCTCCTCTGTGGTCTCATCATTACCTTTGTCCTGTTACATTCGACCACTTAATGTGCTTCACTGTGCACGAGCAATAGGCTCTGCAGAGGGTCCTATACACATAGAGGAGCATAACGGCCCACTAAGAACCAAGGATAGAGCTAAATGAAAGAGGTGAATGCACTACACATAGGTGACCCCTCTTCTCACGTGGATTAGTGCCATTGGTTACTAGGACATAATAATGTTATGCCCACAGTACGCCCCCTGCAGGCAAGCTTTAATATGAACCAATGCTCTGCTCCAGTCCACATGTAAATGTCAAACTGAGCATTGGTTTGACCTCTCATGGCTACCAGTAATTCACACAGGGCAATGTCTTCACCTCTTGGCTTTATAGCAGCTTTTAACCCCAGATGTACCAATAAGACATATAAGGCCAGATTATAAGTTGCATGCTAAATATAGCAAGAGCATAATAACCAATATCGATAGGCCATGCCACTATTAGTGATGCTGAACTTTGATATTATGGCCCCTAGTTATCAAGCCGTCAACCGCAAATACGCTGGAATTCTGCAGCGTATTTGTGGCGAGGCTGATTCGCCTTAGTTATCAAGCCTTACACACCGGCAAAAGTAGAATATAGTGACGTAAGCTTCGATCCGCCGGACTCAGTCCGACACAGATCGATTCTTACGTCACTACAGATGTTCCGAACGCAATTTCGGCCCAATCTGACTACTTTTGCTAGTTATCAAATGACTAGCAGGTACGCTCTGCACTTTTCCGGCCCAGCGTACCTGGTTTTCAATCCGCTGCCCTGGAGGCAGCGGATCCCATAGGAATCAATGGGAGTCTGACCATAGCGAAAGCTCATGTTCGCTGCAGCCCAATATCCCATTGATTCCTATGGGAAGTGTCAACACCTAACACCCTAACATGTACCCCGAGTCTAAACACCCCTAATCTGCCCCCCTACACCGCCGCAACTAAATAAATGTATTACCCCCTAAACCGCCACTCCCGGAGCTCACCGCCACTCTAATAAACTTATTACCCCCTAAACCGCCACTCCCGGAGCCCACCGCCACTCTAATAAACTTATTAACCCCTAAACCCCCGCTCCCGGACCCCGCCGCCACTCTAATAAACTGATTAACCCCTAAACCGCCGCTCCCGGACTCCGCCTCCACCTACATAATACCTATTAACCCCTATCCTGCCCCCCTATACCGCCGCCGCCTATAATAAATTTATTAACCCCTATCCTGCCGATCCCGTACCCCGCCGCAACTAAATAAATTGTTTAACCCCTAAACCGCCGCTCCCGGACCCCGCCGCCACCTATATTAAACTTATTAACCCCTAATCTGACCCCCCTACACCGTCGCCACCTATAATAAATTCATTAACCACTATCCTGCCCCCCCTATACTGCCGCCATCTATATTAAACTAATTAACCCCTAAACCTAAGTCTAACCCTAACACCCCCCTAACTTAAATATTATTTTAATAAATCTAAATAAAATTATTATTATTAACTAAATTAATACTATTTAAAACTAAATTTATTAACCCCTATCCTGCCGATCCCGTACCCCGCCGCAACTAAATAAATTGTTTAACCCCTAAACCGCCGCTCCCGGACCCCGCCGCCACCTATATTAAACTTATTAACCCCTAATCTGACCCCCCTACACCGTCGCCACCTATAATAAATTCATTAACCACTATCCTGCCCCCCCTATACTGCCGCCATCTATATTAAACTAATTAACCCCTAAACCTAAGTCTAACCCTAACACCCCCCTAACTTAAATATTATTTTAATAAATCTAAATAAAATTATTATTATTAACTAAATTAATACTATTTAAAACTAAACACTTACCTATAAAATAAACCCTAATATAGCTACAATATTACTAATAATTATATTGTAGCTATTTTAGGATTTATTTTTATTTTACAGGCAAATTTCAATTTATTTTAACTAGGTACAATAGCTATTAAATAGTTATTAACTATTTAATAGCTACCTAGTTAAAATAAAGAAAATTTACCTGTAAAATAAAAACTAACCTAAGTTACAATTACACCTAACACTACACTATCATTAACTAAATTATTACTATTTAAAACTAAACACTTACCTGTAAAATAAACCCTAATATAGCTACAATGTAATTAATAATTACATTGTAGCTATTTTAGGATTTATATTTATTTTACAGGTAACTTTGTATTTATTTTAACTAGATAGAATAGTTACTAAATAGTTATTAACTATGTAATAACTACCTAGCTAAAGAAATACAAAATTACCTGTAAAATAAATCTAACCTAAGTTACAATTAAACATAACACTACACTATCATTTAATAAAATAAATTAATTAACTACAAATACCTACAATTAAATACAATTAAATAAACTAACTAAAGTACAAAAAATAAAAAAAACTAAGTTACAAAAAATAAAAAAATATTGCAAGATTTTTAAGCTAATTACACCTAATCTAAGCCCCCTAATAAAATAACAAAGCCTCCGAAAATAAAAAAATGCCCTACCCTATTCAAATTACGAAAGTTAACAGCTCTATTACCTTACCAGCCCTTAAAATGGCCTTTTGCGGGGCATGCCTGAAAGAAATCAGCTCTTTTGCATTTTAAAAAAAATACAACCCCCCCAACATTAAAACCCACCACCCACTTACCCCTACTTTAACCCACTCAATACCCCCTTAAAAAAAACCTAACACTACCCCCCTGAAGATCATCCTACCTTTAGCCGTCTTCAGACAGCCAACCACCGATGGAACAGAAGAGGACATCCGCAGCGGCCGAAGTCTTCATCCAGGGGGCGCTGAAGAGATCTTCCATCCGATAGAAGTCTTCATCCAGGCGGAGTCTTCAATCTTCATCCATCCGGAGCGGAGCCATCTTCAAAGCAGCCGACGGGGAGCCATCTTCATTCACCGACGCCTACTCGCCGAATGAATATTCCTTTAAGTGACGTCATCCAAGATGCTGTCCCTCGAATTCCGATTGGCTGATAGGATTCTATCAGCCAATCGGAATTAAGGTAGGAAAAATCTGATTGGCTGATCCAATCAGCCAATAAGATTTAGCTTCCATTCTATTGGCTGATCGGAACAGCCAATAGAATGCAAGCTCAATCTGATTGGCTGATTGGATCAGCCAATCGGATTGAACTTGAATCTGATTAGCTGATTGGATCAGCCAATCAGATTTTTCCTACCTTAGTTCCGATTGGCTGATAGAATCCTATCAGCCAATCGGAATTCGAGGGACGCCATCTTGGATGACGTTACTCAAAGGAATATTCATTCGGCGAGTAGGCGTCGGTGGATGAAGATGGCTCCGCGTCGGCTGCTTTGAAGATGGCTCCGCTCTGGATGGATGAAGATTGAAGACGCCGCCTGGATGAAGACTTCTATCGGATGGAAGACCTCTTCAGCGCCCCTTGCGGATGTCCTCTTCTGTTCCATCGGTGGTCGGCTGGCTGAAGACGGCTAAAGGTAGGATGATCTTCAGGGGGGTAGTGTTAGGTTTTTTTAAGGGGGGATTGGGTGGGTTAGAGTAGGGGTATGTGGGTGGTGGGTTTTAACATTGGGGGGGTTGTATTTTTTTTAACATGCAAAGAGCTGATTTCTTTGGGGCATGTCCCGCAAAAGGCCCTTTTAAGGGCTGGTAAGGTAATAGAGCTGTTAACTTTCGTAATTTAGAATAGGGTAGGGCATTTTTTTTTATTTTGGGGGGCTTTGTTATTTTATTAGGGGGCTTAGATTAGGTGTAATTAGCTTAAAAATCTTGTAATATTTTTTTATTTTTTGTAACTTATTTTTTTATTTTTTTTTATTTTGTACTTTAGTTAGTTTATTTAATTGTATAATTGTATTTTATTGTAGGTATTTGTAGTTAATTAATTTATTATATTAAATGATAGTGTATTGTTAGGTTTAATTGTAACTTAGGTTAGGATTTATTTTACAGGTAATTTTGTATTTCTTTTAGCTAGGTAGTAATTAAATAGTTAATAACTATTTAATAACTATTCTAACAAGCTAAAATAAATACAAAGTTACCTGTAAAATAAATATAAATCCCAAAATAGCTACAATGTAATTATTAATTACATTGTAGCTATATTAGGGTTTATTTTACAGGTAAGTATTTAGTTTTAAATAGGAATAATTTAGTTAATGATAGTGTAGTGTTAGGTGTAATTGTAATTTAGGTTAGTTTTTATTTTACAGGTAAATTTGTCTTTATTTTAACTAGGTAGCTATTAAATAGTTAATAACTATTTAATAGCTATTGTACCTAGTTAAAATAAATTGAAATTTGCCTGTAAAATAAAAATAAATCCTAAAATAGCTACAATATAATTATTAGTAATATTGTAGCTATATTAGGGTTTATTTTATAGGTAAGTATTTAGTTTTAAATAGGATTCATTTAGTTAATAATAGTAATTTTATTTAGATTTATTAAAATAATATTTAAGTTAGGGGGGTGTTAGGGTTAGGGTTAGACTTAGGTTTAGGGGTTAATAATTTTATTATAGGTTACGGCGGTATAGGGGGGGCAGGATAGGGGTTAATAAAAATTTTTTAGGTGGCGACGGTGTAGGGGCAGATTAGGGGTTAATAAGTTTAATATAGGTTGCGGCGGGGTCCGGGAGCAGCGGTTTAGGGGTTAAACAATTTATTTAGTTGCGACGGGGTACGGAATCGGCAGGATAGGGGTTAATAAATTTATTATAGGTGGCGGTGGTATAGGGGAGCAGGATAGGGGTTAATAGATATTATGTAGGTGGTGGCGGGGTCCGGGAGTGGTGGTTTAGGGGTTAATCAGTTTATTAGAGTGGCAGTGGGCTCCAGGAGCGGCGGTTTAGGGGTTAATACATTTATTATAGTTGCGGCGGGATCTAGGAGCGGCGGTTTAGGGGTTAATAACTTTATTGAGTTGGGGGCTCCGGGGGCGCCGGTATAGGGGGTAGAACAGTTTAGTTTAGTGTGGGTGCTTAGTGACAGGGGTATCAATAAAGCTGGGAAAAAGCCGAAGAGCAGCGAGATCGGATGAGTGATCACTATCACAGTCCACTGCTCATCACCCCGTACTTGGTGCGCGGCTTTTTGACAGCTTTTTTGATAACTTTGGCGAGCTTATTCAGGTCCGCGGTGGCGATGGTAGGCGAGCTTAGGCGGGCGTATTGGGCCGGCGAAGGCAGGTAAGTAGACACGTTTATAACTAGAGGCCTATAAATCCATGGTAAAGCGCGTTAACCAGAGAAGGATTAGCGCAGCTGACTATGCTCAAGCACGGCCAATAATTGCAACCAAACTAGTTTGCGGTGATATTACAAGATAAAAGTTATTCACCTAGATTTAGATTTTTGTCGGTAAAGACCCGCATAGCTAACACTGTTTTTTTTTCCCAGCGCACCCTTAAGACAACGCTGGTCTGAGTGGCTGTGTTAGGCTCAGAAAAAGGAGCGTTGAGCATAATTTAGCTCCACTTCAACCCTCAATACCAGCGTTGCTTACGCTTATTAACCCCTAATCTGCTGCCCCCGCTATCGCTGACACCTGCATTATACTATTAACCCCTAATCTGCCGATCCGGACACCGCCGCAACCTACATTATCCCTATGTGCCCCTAATCTGCTGTCCCTAGCATCGCCGACCCCTATATTATATTTATTAACACCTAATCTGCCCCCCCAACGTCGCCGTACCTATCTACACTTATTAACCCCTTATCTGCTGACCGGACCTTGCCGCCAATATAATAAATGTATTAACCCCTAAACTGCCGCACTCCCGTCTTACAAACACTAGAATAAATAGTATTAACCCCTAATCTGTCCCCCCAATGTCGCCGCTACCTAACTACACTTATTAACCTCTAATCTGCCGACCAGACCTCGCCGCCACTATATATAACATTCCGATCAGCCAATAGAATGCAAGCTCAATACGACTGGCTGATTGGATCAGCCAATCGGATTGAACTTCAATCTGATTGGCTGATTGCATCAGCCAATCAGATTTTTCTACCTTAATTCCGATTGGCTGATAGAATCCTATCAGCCAATCGGAATTGAAGGGACGCCATCTTGGATGACGTCCCTTAAAGGAACCTTCATTCGTCGGGAAATCGTCAGTTGAAGAGGATGGCTCCGTGTCGGCTCCGTTGAAGATGGCTCCACTCCGCTCCGGATGGATGAAGATTGAAGACGCCGCCTGGATGAAGACTTCTACCGGATGAAGGACCTCCGCTGCGCACCTTGGATGAAGAATTCGGCTTGGCTGGGTGAAGACGACTCAAGGTAGGATGATCTTCAGGGGGTTAGTGTTAGGTTTTTTTTAAGGGGGGTTTGGGTGGGTTAGAGTAGGGGTATGTGAGTGGTGGGTTGTAATGTTGGGGGGGTTGTATTTTTATTTACAGGTAAAAGAGCTGATTACTTTGGGGCAATGCCCCGCAAAAAGCCGTTTTAAGGGCTGGTAAAAGAGCTGATTACTTTTGTATTTTAGAATAGGGTAGGGCATTTTTTTATTTTGGGGGTATTTTTTATTTTATTAGGGGGCTTAGATTAGGTGTAATTAGTTTAAACCTCTTGTAATTATTTTTTATTTTTTGTAATTTAGTGTTTGTTTGTTTTTGTATTATAGAATAGTTTATTTAATTGTATTTTAGTTTAGCTAATTGTAATTTATTTATTTAATTAATTTAATTATAGTGTAGTGTTAGGTGTATTTGTAACTTAGGTTAGGATTTATTTTACCAGTAATTTTGTACTTATTTTAACTAGGTAGCTATTAAATCGTTATTAAATATTTAATAGCTATTGTACCTAGCTAAAATAAATACAAAGTTGCCTGTAAAATAAATATAAATCCTAAAATAACTACAATGTAATTATTAGTTATATTGTAGCTATATTAGGGTTTATTTTATAGGTAAGTATTTAGTTTTAAATAGGAATAATGTATTTAATTTTAGGAATATTATTTTGTTTAATTTAAATTATATTTATGTTAGGGGGGTGTTAGGGTTAGGGTTAGAGCTAGGTTTAAGGGTTAATTCATTTATTATAGTAGCGGCGACGTGGCGGGCGGGAGATTAGGGGTTAATAATTGTAGGTAGGTGGCGGCGATGTTAGGGAGGGCAGATTAGGGGTTAATACAATTTATTATAGTGTTTACGAGGTGGGACCACGGCAGTTTAGGGGTTAATACATTTATTATAGTGGCAGCGATGTCCGGTCAGCAGATTAGGGGTTAATAAGTGTAGTTAGGTAGCGGTGACGTTGGGGGAGGGCAGATTAGGGGTTAATAAATATAATATAGGTGTCGCCGATGTTAGGGGCAGCAGATTAGGGGTTAATAAATATAATATAGGGGTTGGCGATGTTAGGGGCAGCAGATTAGGGGTTCATAGGTATAATGTAGGTGGCGGCGATGTCCGGTCTGCAGATTAGGGGTTAAAAAATGTTATTATAGTGGCGGCGATGTGGGGGGGCCTCGGTTTAGGGGTACATAGGTAGTTTATGGGTTTTAGTGTACTTTGTAGCACAGTAGTTAAGAGCTTTAAATTCACGCGTTAGCCCATAAAGCTCTTAACTACTGACTTTTTTTGTCGGTAGGAGTCTTGTCGGTAGAGGGTCTACCGCTCATTTCTTCCAAGACTCCAAATACCAGCGTTAGGCAGATCCCATAGAAAAGATAGGATACGCAATTGGCGTAAGGGGATCTGCACTAGCCTGGAGTCGCGGTGAGGAAGTGAGCGTTAGTCCCTTTCCTGGCTGACTCTAAACACCAGCAGGCGGTAAAAAGCAGTGTTAGGACCCCTTAACGCTGCTTTTGACGGCTAACACCAAACTCTAAATCTAGGTGATTGTTTTTAGTCGAGCAGATGCCGAAACTGCGCTAGAATATTTAGCGCAACTTCAGACCTGAAGTGAACTGTGTTACAAAAAAGTTGCACAAAACGTATCCCAAACACATTAAAATAATGTATTACACACATATATGCACTTTTTAATTCCAAAACATCATTTTAGTTTTAATAAAAAGGTTTTAAAAGGGATAAAAGGGATATGGCAAAGTGTTTGACTGGGAAGGGCTCCAATGTGTGTGTGTGTGTATATATATATATTTGTATTTATGTGTATACTAGCGGCTAGATTACAAGTGAGGCGCAACCTTTAGTGCACTCACAATGGGGCAAAAATGCATCTATTCAGTTTTAAATACTCTTGATATGGTTGAAATTAAATGCAAAAACTCAGGCACAAACTTGATTTGTGCTTTGGTTAACATCACTTGGGAAAAAATGTTGTTAATATATATGCAAATCTAAAATGTGGCACAAAACTCATCAAAAATACATGTCACAGCACACTCATATTTAGCACTATCTGTTTAAAAGTATTGCTTAAAATATTGCATTAAAAAGATATAAGGGCGCATGGTATAAGGTGTTAGATACAAAATGGCAGAAAGTGCTTTTACATAGGGACCCATAGGAACAAACGTAAAATGATATTAATTAATATGAATATGTATGTATGTATTTCTATACATATGTATTTATATGTGTATATGTATTTACATACACATATAAATACAGATATACATATGTATAGAAATGCATGCATATATCTCAATGCGATCCTGCGCTCAGGTTAGCACGAGCTGGCAGCAGTGAAATTTTGAGTTTAAAACGAGGCTCCATTAAAGTTTTTGGGGGTTGAGAAAATGTGATCACAATTCACGTTTTTATATTTTTTTACCGTGAAGTTGCATTTGTGAAGGCGGTTAATTTTTACTTGTTACCTGTAACACGCTTTTGGAAGGTGTCAGGGTGCCAGGAATCAGACTGAGACAAGAAGTACAAAAATAATCACACCTTTATTAATAGCAAAAATAATAAAAAGTCCACAAGTCAAATAACAAGCCAGGAATCAAAACCAGAACTGGTAGTCAGACGAGCTGAGTCAGGAGCCAAAGCAAATAGTCAGACAAGCTGGAATCAGGAACAAGGAGAACAGCAGAGTCAGGAACAAGCCAGGGATCAGGAACCAAGAGGGACATCAGACAGACAGGTAATACACAGGAGCTCTCACAAAGAGGTCTGAGACAACACAAGGGCAAAGCATACTGAACAGAGGCCCTTTAAATAATAAGTGATGACATCACAATTCTGAGACTGCATCCTGTCTCACACGGATGATGTACACCAGTCTGGCCACAAAAGGAAGTGCAGGAAATGAGCAGCATCACACACTATGCACCAGAGTCAACAAGAGAGGTGAGTAAAATGGCTGCCAGCAGCACATGGCAAACAGATCAGGGGAAAAACCCTGACAGAAGGGCAACAATGCACCTCACTTGTAATCTAGACTTTTATGTGTAAATATGTATGTGCACACATACTGTACATACACATATACACATATAAACACATATATACACATATCAAACACATATATAAATATACATATAAACACATATGTACACATATAAACACATATAAACACATATATACACATATAAACATATATATACACATATAAACACATATATACACATATCAAACACATATATACACACACTTATATATATATATATATATATATATATATATATATATATATATATATATATATATATATATACATATAAACACATATATACACATATCAAACACATATACACACACACACACACACATATATATATATATATATATATATATATATATAAACACATATATACACATATAAACACATATATACACATATCAAACACATATATACACACATATATAAATATACATATAAACACATATATATACATATCAAACACATACACACACACACACACACACACACACACACATATATATATATATATATATACATATAAACACATATAAACACATATAAACACATATATACACATATCAAACACATATATACACACACACACACACATATATATATATATATATATATACATATAAACACATATAAACACATATATACACATATCAAACACATATATACACACACACATATATATGAATACATATAAACCCATATATACACATATATACAGTATATATACATATAAACACATATATACACATATAAACACACACACATATATATACATATAAACACATATATATATATATGTATATATATATATATATATATATATATATATATATATATATAAACACATATAAACACATATATACACATATATGCACAGAGGTGTGAGGTCTGGGGGTGTTTTATGAATGAATGGAGGGGAATAGCAATCTCTGACACCCTTAGATCTTCCACTGAGGGAGTTGGAACATTTCTTCTCTCTGGCATTACATATACAAGCATGGGGGGTTTTGTGACTCTGAATCTGCTGTCATGCTTAAGCGAAGCTCTAGTATGCCCCAGTGAATGGTTATTATTTGATAATGACCGAGATATCGAACAGGACAATATATAATAAGTTGTTTGCAAACACAAAATTGTGTTGTATGTAGGAAAATGTGATATCACAAAGAAAATTGTATTTCAGGCATTTGTCCTTAGAGAGTTAAAGGGACATTTCAGCCAGAATATAAATGCACATAGATGAATTACATCTTTAAATAGAAACAGATTTACAATATACATGTATTGACAAAATGCTTCTAGTAAAATGTATCACTGTTTTAGTGTTAACATTTTTCTCTGCACGTGCATGTGAAGCATTGCTAGATATTCTCAGTTCACCAGCAATTTAAATACTGCAGCTGCTCAGAATGATATTTGGGCTTGTATTGTATCAGCGACTAACAAATTGAGTCATTACAAGATTATACAAGCACCTTAGGCTCTCTAAACAAGTGCTGTGTATAAAATGCTGGTGCACGGTGCATACTTAAATACACTTTTGAATCAGCCATAGCTTTTATTAGAAGCAGTTTTGCTAATACCGGTATATTACAAAAGTACTTCAATTCAAAACTGAAATGCATCCATATGTATTTAAAATTTGTCTGGAATGTCCCCTTAAGATGGCTGCTGAATTAAACAAACCTCAGGTGTGGGGTGGCCCTTGTGTTGGAGCCACTGTGGTTTTAGTGAATCAGCTTGTGAAGCCTGCTCCCCCCCCAAAAACAAACAAACAAACAAACAAACAAATAAAATAAAAAAAAACCCACTCAAGTTAAGCACAAGACCAATGAGGAGAAATTATTGTAAAACTAGGCTCGTGGCAATACCCAGAGGTCAATGTGCACAGTTTTTAAAAGGATCTGAACTAGTTAGCACTGAGTCTATCTGAGTGAGTCTATGTGAGTGAGTCTATGTGAGTGAGTCTATGTGAGTGAGTCTATCTGAGTGAGTCTATGTGAGTGAATCTATCTGAGTGAGTCTATGTGAGTGAGTCTATCTGAGTGAGTCTATCTGAGTGAGTCTGTGAGTGAGTCTATCTGAGTGAGTCTATGTGAGTGAGTCTATGTGAGTGAGTCTATCTGAGTGAGTCTATGTGAGTGAATCTATCTGAGTGAGTCTATCTGAGTGAGTCTATCTGAGTGAGTCTATGTGAGTGAGTCTATCTGAGTGAGTCTATGTGAGTGAGTCTATCTGAGTGAGTCTATGTGAGTGAATCTATCTGAGTGAGTCTATCTGAGTGAGTCTATGTGAGTCTATGTGAGTGAGTCTATCTGAGTGAATCTATCTGAGTGAGTCTATGTGAGTGAGTCAATCTGAGTGAGTCTATCTGAGTGAGTCTATGTGAGTGAGTCTATGTGAGTGAGTCTATGTGAGTGAATCTATCTGAGTGAGTCTATCTGAGTGAGTCTATCTGAGTGAGTCTATGTGAGTGAGTTTATCTGAGTGAGTCTATGTGAGTGAGTCTATGTGAGTGAGTCTATATGAGTGAGTCTATCTGAGTGAGTCTATCTGAACCCAACTAATGAAGAACGTGAGCGAATAAAGTAAATGAAAAATGTTGGGACAAGACTCTATTTAATACATTCATTTGATCTCACTTAAAAATGAAGGATCTTCTGGATGTAAGGAAGCCCCTAGTCTATGAAAGGTACAGAAGTACAGTTACTTGTCTTCTGACCTAGATTATTCTCTGTCTCTCACATTAAATTAACTGAAGGCAAAGAGATAGAAATTGACCCCCATACTTAGGCACTATGATCTCTTAACCTAAAATAAACACACCGTTCTTGGGGTTATTCTTTAACATGTAAACAATGAAATAACTTGTACATCACATAAAACATTGGCTACAAAGTAACCCACATTAGTGCTTGCCTCATAGGGGCTCAATAACTCTTAAAACTTAAGTAACATATTGCAACTCTCCAGGACCACAGGAGGAACCCACATTGCTTCACAACATCTCATACATCAACACCACCAGACACCTTCTCCCAGCCGTATATAAACAGGAAGGGCGGGCGGGAGCTTCTTCTCACCACTGGTCCAGGATTGAAGAGGACCCTCAGCTTCCAGTCTCCCTTTAAGTACCCCCAACCCTTAGCACCTCCTTTCCACATTTGTACCACCCACCACTAAACTGCCTGCTTTAGGGTCAAATGCCCCTACGTCACATTCCTTCCTCCAGGGCTATCTGTATGAATGCCAAGCAAAGTGCGACCTCCACCCACACGAAGTTTAAAGGGACAATAAACCCAAAGTTTTTCTTTCATGATTCAAGTAGAGAATACAATTTTAAACAACATTCCAATATACTTATATTATCTAATTTGCTTCATTTTTTAGATATCCTTTGTTGAAGAAATAGCAATGCACATGGGTGAGTCAAACACACAAGTCATCTATGTGCAGCTACAAAACCAGAAAAGTTGCCAGGTATAGAAGGGGTTAAATTAGTGATGGCTGTATAAATATATATATATATATATATATATATATATATATGTGGAAATTAGAGGTTGGGAACAAATGAAATGAGTCTCAGTTAATACAAATGGATACCACAACTGTACAATAAATCCAGGAGCGTTCACAAAAGCACATACACAGCAAACCGTATGTTAAAGGCAAGTGCCTCTGTGTTTGGTACTTATCCAAAGCTACAACTCTGGCCTGAGTTTAGCAAATGTGCCGATCCGTGTATGCGGTCAATCCGCTCCCTTCTCTCCGTTATGCTGCTCAGCAAAGAAAACCATACTTCAAACACAGGTGGTCCGTATGGAACGCTGCATCCGTGTGCTGCTCCGGCTTCTCCGCTCACACCGCGAGAACCGGAAGTTCCACTCTCACCCTGTGATCCAATAGAATGCTGGCAAAAAAGGAGGCTTGTCAGTTGGAGGCTTGTAACTCATCAGCCAATGCAATCTTTGCTGTATCCAAAGTATGAAGACGTCCCAACACAGCCAAACAATGGCGGTAATCACTGTGGAAGTAGCGCTGCTTCAAAGGGACAGACGAAGTAGAACCAAGAAGAAACTGGAAGCAGCCACTGTATAAAACTTAGCCTTTATTAGGTCAACAAGTAAAAGTCCATGGAGGGACAAGGTACACTGAGAGGAAAAACACAGTAACCACTCAGCAGCTACTGAGCCTATCTAGATTTGCTTTTCAGAAAAGAATATCGATAGAATGAAACAAATTAGATAATAGAAGTAAATTAGAAAGGTTTTTATAATTGCATGCTCTTTCTAAATCATGAAAGAAAACATTTGTGTTTCATGTCCCTTTAATAAGGGAGAAACATATTGTGATTCAACAGATTGTCAGTACTGTAAGTAAAAGCTTATCCAGTGATGAAATGCAACAATTCTTGTAGATTTGATAGCGATTTTTGCAGGCTAAGGGCTCGTTTACAAGTGGAGGGGTAAAGTTAGTGCGTGCGCAATATAGCAATATCGCAGCCATGTTAAACTTGTGCTCATATTGCAAGTTGAACGTAAATACACATGGTGGAGCACAATCTAAATTTGCACTCGTCAGTTTAGTGTGAGTGAAGACCTTACATAAAGGATAAGGACTTAAAAAAAGTTACACCAAACACAACATACATCCACTAAAATAAAATATTGCACTCATATATACACAATATAATAAAACTTAAGGCGGCGGATGCCATAGGAATCAATGGGAATCTGAAAGCATTGATTCCTATGGGAGAATAAAAGTTATGTTTACACCTAACACCCTAACATGTACCCCGAATCTAAACACCCCTAATCTGCCGCCCGCCACCGCCGCCACCTACATTATGTTATTAACCCCTAATCTGCTGCCCTTAACATCGCCGCCACCTACCAACAATTATTAACCCTTTAATCTGCCGCCCCCAACGTCGCCGCCACTATACTAAAGTTATTAATCCCTAAACCTAAGTATAACCCTAACCCTAACACCCCCTAACTTAAATATAATTTAAATAAATCTAACTAAATATTCCTATCATTAACTAAATTATTCCTATTTAAAACTAAATACTTACCTATAAAATAAACCCTAAGCTAGCTACAATATAACTAATACTATCTAGCTTAGGGTTTATTTTTATTTTACAGGCAAGTTTGTATTTATTCTAACTAGGTACAATAGTTATTAAATAGTTATTAACTATTTAATAACTACCTAGCTAAAATAAATATAAATTTACCTGTAAAATAAAACCTAACCTAAGTTACACTAACACTTAACACTACACTATAATATTAACTAAATTAACAACAATTAAATAAATTAAATACAATTAGCTAAAGTACAAAAAAACCACTAAATTACAGAAAAAACAAAACAAATTACAGATATTTAAACTAATTACACCTAATCTAATAGCCCTATCAAAATAAAAAAGCCCCCCCAAAATAAAAAAGGCCCTAGCCTAAACTAAACTACCAATAATCCTTAAAAGGGCCTTTTGCGGGCCATGGCCCAAAGTAATCAGCTCTTTTACCTGTAAAAAAAAATACAAACAACCCCCCCAACAGTAAAACGTACCACCCACACAACCAACCCCCCAAATAAAACCCTAACTAAAAAAAACCTAAGCTCCCCATTGCCCTTAAAAGGGCAGTTAGCTCTTTTGTAGGTCCAAAGCCCTAACCTAAAAAATAAACCCACCCAATACACCGTTAAAAAAATCCTAACACTAACCCCATGAAGATTCACTTACCAGGAGAGATCTTCATCCAAGCAGCAAGATGTCCTCAACGAATCCGGCAGAAGTGGTCCTCCAGACGGGCAGAAGTGGTCCTCCAGATGGGCAGAAGTGGTCCTCTAGATGGGCAGAAGTCTTCATCCAGACGGCATCTTCTATCTTCATCCTTCCGGCGTGGAGCGGGTCCATCTTCAAGACATCCAACGCGGAGCATCCTCTTCCAACGACGTCTTCTTGCTGAATGAATATCACTTTAAGTGACGTATTCCAAAATGTCGTCCCTTCGATTCTGATTGGCTGATAGAATTCTATTAGCCAATCGGAATTAAGGTAGAAAAAATCCTATTGACTGATGCAATCAGCCAATAGGATTGAACTTCAATCCTAGATAGGATTGAGCTTGCATTCTTTTGGGTGATTGGAACAGCCAATAGAATGCCAGCTCAATCCTATTGGCTGATTGCATTAGCCAATAGGATTTTTTCTACCTTAATTCCGATTGGAATCGAAGGGATGCCATCTTGGATGACGTCACTTAACGTGATATTCATTCAGCAAGAAGACGTCTTGGAAGAGGATGCTCCACGTCGGATGTCTTGAAGATGGACTTGCTCCGCGCTGGAAGGATGAAGATAGACAATGCCGTCTGGATGAAGACTTCTGCCCGTCTGGAGGACCACTTCTGCCCGTCTGGAGGACCACTTCTGCCGGATTCGTTGAGGACATCTTTCCGCTTCGATAAAACATCTCCCGGTAAGTGAATCTTCATGGGGTTAGTGTTAGGATTTTTTTAAGGGTGTATTGGGTGGGTTTATTTTTTAGGTTAGGGCTTTGGGCCTGCAAAAGAGCTAACTACCCTTTTAAGGGCAATGCCCATCCAAATGCCCTTTTCAGGGCAATGGGGAGCTTAGGTTTTTTCAGTTAGGGTTTTAGTTGGGGGGTTGGTTGTGTGGGTGGTGGGTTTTACTATTGGGGAGTTGTTTGTATTTTTTCTTTACAGGTAAAAGAGCTGATTACTTTGGGGCAATGCGCCTCAAAAGGCCCTTTTAAGGGATATTGGTAGTTTAGTTTAGGCTAGGGATTTTTTTATTTTGATAGGGCTATTAGATTAGGTGTAATTAGTTTCAATATCTGTAATTTGTTTTTTTTTATTTTCTGTAATTTAGTGGGGGGTTTTGTACTTTAGCTAATTGTATTTAATTTATTTAATTGTTGTTAATTTAGTTAATTTAGGCCTAGATTTAGAGTTGGGCGGTAGCCGTCAAAACCAGCGTTAGAGGCTCCTAACGCTGGTTTTTACCGCCCTCTGGTATTTGGAGCCAGTCATTAAAGGGTCTAACGCTCACTTTCCAGCCGCGACTTTTCCATACCGCAGATCCCCTTACGTCAATTGCGTATCCTATCTTTTCAATGGGATCTTTCTAACGCCGGTATTTAGAGTCGTGGCTGAAGTGAGCGTTAGAAATCTAATGACAAAACTCCAGCCGCAGAAAAAAGTCAGTAGTTAAGAGCTTTCTGGGCTAACGCCGGTTTATAAAGCTCTTAACTACTGTGCTCTAAAGTACACTAACACCCATAAACTACCTATGTACCCCTAAACCGAGGTCCCCCCACATCGCCGCCACTCTATTAAAATTTTTTAACCCCTAATCTGCCACCTACGTTATCCCTATGAACCCCTAATCTGCTGCCCCTAACACCGCCGACCCCTATATTATATTTATTAACCCCTAATCTGCCCCCCTCACCGTCGCCTCCACCTGCCTACACTTATTAACCCCTAATCTGCCGAGCGGACCGCACCGCTACTATAATAAAGTTATTAACCCCTAATCCGCCTCACTCCTGCCTCAATAACCCTATATTAAATAGTATTAACCCCTAATCTGCCCTCCCTAACATCGCCGACACCTAACTTCAAGTATTAACCCCTAATCTGCCGATCGGAGCTCACCGCTACTCTAATAAATTTTTTAACCCCTAAAGCTAAATCTAACACTAACCCTAACACCCCCCTAAGTTAAATATAATTTTATTCTAACAAAATAAATTAACTCTTATTAAATAAATTATTCCTATTTAAAGCTAAATACTTACCTGTAAAATAAACCCTAATATAGCTACAATATAAATTATAATTATATTGTAGCTATTTTAGGATTAATATTTATTCTACAGGCAACTTTGTATTTATTTTAACCAGGTACAATAGCTATTAAATAGTTAATAACTATTTAATAGTTACCTAGTTAAAATAATTACAAAATTACCTGTAAAATAAATCCTAACCTAAGTTACAATTAAACCTAACACTACACTATCAATAAATTAATTTAATAAAATACCTACAATTATCTACAATTAACCTAACACTACACTATCAATAAATTAATTAAATAAAATACCTACAAATAAATACAATTAAATAAACTAACTAAAGTACAAAAAATAAAAAAGAACTAAGTTACAAAAAATAAAAAAATATTTACAAACATTAGAAAAATTTACAACAATTTTAAACTAATTACACCTACTCTAAGCCCCCTAATAAAATAACAAAGCCCCCCAAAATAAAAAAATGCCCTACCCTATTCTAAATTAAAAAAGTTCAAAGCTCTTTTACCTTACCAGCCCTGAAAAGGGCCCTATGCGGGGCATGCCCCAAAGAACTCAGCTCTTTTGCCTGTAAAAAAAACACATACAATACCCCCCCCCCAACATTACAACCCACCACCCACATACGCCTAATCTAACCCAAACCCCCTTTAAATAAACCTAACACTAAGCCCCTGAAGATCAGCCAATCAGATTGAGCTCGCATTCTATTGGCTGTTCCGATCAGCCAATAGAATGCGAGCTCAATCTGATTGGCTGATTGGATCAGCCAATCGGATCGAACTTGAATCTGATTGGCTGATTCCATCAGCCAATCAGAATATTCCTACCTTAATTCCGATTGGCTGATAGAATCCTATCAGCCAATCGGAATTCGAGGGACGCCATCTTGGATGACGTCATTTAAAGGAACCGTCATTCGGCGAGTAGGCGTCGTTAGAAGAGGATGGATCCGCGTCGGCTGGGAAGAAGATGGCTCCGCTCCGCTCCGGAAGAAAGAAGATTGAAGATGCTGCTTGATAGAAGACTTCATCCCGATGATGGACTTCTGACTTCAGCCCGATGATGGATTTCTTCAGCCGCCGCTTGGATCCAGACTTCAGCCCGAGGATGGACGTCACTCTTCAGCCCCCCGCTTGGGCTTGGATCAAGACTTCCGACCCTCTTCTGGACAGATCGGGACCCGGTGATGTGAAGACAAGGTAGGGAGATCTTCAGGGGCTTTGTGTTAGGTTTATTTAAGGGGGGTTTGGGTTAGATTAGGGGTATGTGGGTGGTGGGTTGTAATGTTGGGGGGTGGTATTGTATGGTTTTTTTTTTCCAGGCAAAAGAGCTGAATTCTTTGGGGCATGCCCCGCAAAGGGCCCTTTTCAGGGCTGGTAAGGTAAAAGAGCTTTGAACTTTTTTATTTTAGAATAGGGTAGGGCATTTTTTTATTTTGGGGGGCTTTGTTATTTTATTAGGGGGCTTAGAGTAGATGTAATTAGTTTAAAATTGTTGTAATATTTTTCTAATGTTTGTAAATATTTTTTATTTTTTGTAACTTAGTTCTTTTTTATTTTTTGTACTTTAGTTAGTTTATTTAATTGTATTTATTTGTAGGTATTTTATTTAATTAATTTATTGATAGTGTAGTGTTAGGTTTAATTGTAACTTAGGTTAGGATTTATTTTACAGGTAATTTTGTAATTATTTTAACTATTTTAGCTATTAAATAGTTATTAACTATTTAATAGCTATTGTACCTGGTTAAAATAAATACAAAGTTGCCTGTAAAATAAATATTAATCCTAAAATAGCTATAATATAATTATAATTTATATTGTAGCTATATTAGGGTTTATTTTACAGGTAAGTATTTAGCTTTAAATAGGAATAATTTATTTAATAAGAGTTAATTTATTTCGTTAGATAAAAATTATATTTAACTTAGGGGGGTGTTAGTGTTAGGGTTAGACTTAGCTTTAGGGGTTAATCCATTTATTACAGTAGCGGCGAGATTCGGTCGGCAGATTAGGGGTTAATTATTGAAGTTAGGTGTCGGCGATGTTAGGAAGGGCAGATTAGGGGTTAATACTATTTATTATAGGGTTAATGAGGCGGGAGTGAGGCGGATTAGGGGTTAATAAGTGTAGGCAGGTGGAGGCGACGTTGTGGGGGGCAGATTAGGGGGTTAATAAATATAATATAGGGGTCGGCGGTGTTAGGGGCAGCAGATTAGGGGTACACATGGATAATGTAGGTAGCGGCGGTTTACGGAGCGGCAGATTAGGGGTTAAAAAAAATATGCAGGTGTCAGCGATAGCGGGGGCGGCAGATTAGGGGTTAATAAGTGTAAGGTTAGGGGTGTTTAGACTCGCGGTTCATGTTAGGGTGTTAGGTGCAGACTTAGGAAGTGTTTCCCCATAGAAAACAATGGGGCTGCGTTAGGAGCTGAACGCTGCTTTTTTGCAGGTGTTAGGTTTTTTTCAGCTCAAACTGCCCCATTGTTTCCTATGGGGGAATCGTGCACGAGTACGTTTTTGAAGCTGGCCGCGTCCGTAAGCACCGCTGGTATTTATAGTTGCAGTGGCGGTAAATTATGCTCTACGCTCCCTTTTTGGAGCCTAACGCACTGAAAACCCAGCCATTCTGTGAACTCTAAATACCAGTGGTATTTAAAAGGTGCGGGGGAAAAAAGCATGCGTAGCTAATGCACCCGTTTGGCCGCCAAACTCTAAATCTAGCCGTTATTTAATTGTAGTGTAGTGTTAGGTGTAATTGTAACTTAGGTTAGGTTTTATTTTACAGGTAAATTTGTATTTCTTTTAGCTAGGTAGTTATTAAATAGTTAATAACTATTTAATAACTATTCTACCTAGTTAAAATCAATACAAACTTGCCTGTAAAATAAAAATATAATAATAGATACGATGTAATTATTAGTTATATTGTAGCTATCTTAGGGTTTATTTTATAGGTAAGTATTTAGTTTTAAATAGGAATAATTTAGTTAATGATAGTAATTTTATTTAGATTTATTTAAATAATATTTAAGTTAGGGGGTGTTAGGGTTAGGGTTAGACTTAGGTTTAGGGGTTAATACATTTAGTATAGTGGCGGCGACATTGGGGGTGGCAGATTAGGGGTTAATAAATGTAATGTAGGTGGCGGCGGTGTAAGGGCGGCAGATTAGGGGTTAATAACAAAATGTAGGTGGCTGTGGGCTCCGGGAGTGGCGGTTTAGTGGTTAATAAGTTTATTTTGTTGCAGCGGGGTCCGGGAGTGGTGGTTTAGGGGTTAATAACTTTATTCGAGTTGTGGTGGGCTCCGGGAGCGGCGGTTTAGGGGATAACGTTATTTAGTTGTGGTGGGGTCTGTGAGCAGCGGGATAGGGGTAAAACTGTTTAGTTTAGTGTGGGTGTTTAGTGACAGTATACCAATAAAGCTGGGAAAAAGCCGAAGAGCAGCGAGATCGATGACTATTAGTTAATAACAGTCCGCTGCTCATCGCGCCGTACTTGGTGCGCGGCTTTTTGACAGCTTTTTTGGTAACTTTGGAGAACGTATTCAGGTCCGCGGCAGCGATGTTAGGCGATGTTAGGCGAGCATATTGGTGCCGGTGAATGCAGCACAGTTGACACTTTGATAAATAGAGGCCATAGTGTATGTGTACATACATATATACACATATACTTTAGAGCCCTTTCCACTCAAATACTTTAATATTGAATAAAATGTTTTTAAATGTTTTAGTATTTAATGTTTTAGCATTTAAAAATGTGTTTTACTGTATTCCAATGTTCCTCACATAGGGGCAAACGTTCTATGTATTTTTAAATAGATATTTATATATATATATATATATATATATATATATATATATATATATACACAAAACAGACAGGCCTGTTTTAATACAACACACAGAGTCCAGCACTCACTAGGATAATTACATAAGCCTGTGCACCCTTCACTTGTTCCAAGTTTGTTTGATTGAGAGCTTGTATTGTTTGGCTGGTTTAGGACACAGGTTTTGGGAAGAGACCTTGAGGTGGTACCTGGGCTTGTCCCATTTGGCCAAATGCGCTAACTAACTCTTCCATTTTCACTTAGCTGAGAGCTTGTAAGTGAGTGCTGAACATTCTCTGTGTTTTGTATCTATCTATCATCTATCTATCTATCTATCTATCTATCTATCTATCTACCTATATATATGTATATTCATATAGGTATAGATATGTATTTAGACATATACACCTAGATTACGAGTTTTGCGTTACGGTTTTAACGCTAAAAAAATGGCAATTTCAGCGTAAAAATAGTAACGTAGCTTTTTAACCTGTAACACAACGTCAATCTCGTACTAAAAAAAATTGATGTTTTTGCGTGGGATTTCCATAGAGCCGGGATTACAGGTTGTGCGGTGAGGCTAAAATGCTTGCGTTCCAGCCTATGCTGACACGATCCATTCCGCTATCTGAAAGCAGTAGATATGAGTGTTGCACAACAAAAATCTTTCACAAAACTCATAACTAAAATGTTACAAAGTACACTAATACCCATAAACTACCTATTAACCCCTATTCCCCCGCCCTCCCGCATCGCAAACACTATTTAAAACGTATAAACCCCTAATCTGTCGCTCCCGACATCCCTGCTACTAATAAAAGTTATTTACCCCTATTCTGCCACTCCCCGACATAGCCACCATTATAATAAAATAATTAACCCCTATTTCCCTGCATCCCAACATCGCTGACACTATAATAAAGCTATTAACCCCTATTGCGCCGCTCCCCGAAATCGCCGCCACTAAATAAAGTTATTAACCCTTAAACCTCTAGCCTCCAACATCACCGCCACTAAATAAACCTATTAACCCCTAAACTGCCAGCCCCCCACATCGCAAAAAACTAAATTAAACTATTAACCCCTAAACCTAACACCCCCCCCTAACTTGTTAAAATTACAAGATCCCTATCTTAAAATAAAAACCTTACCTGTAAAATTAAAAAAACCTAAGTTTAAACTAACAATTAACCATACATAACTATTATACTAAATTAAAATAACTACCAATTACATAAACTAAATTACACATTAAAAAAAACAAAATAACACTACTAAAAAAATGTAAGTCTAAAATTACAAAAAATAAAAAATACTAAATTACAGAAAATAACAAACTAAATTATCCAAAATAAAAACAATTACACCTAATCTAATAGCCCTATAAAAATAAAAAAGCCCCCCCAAATAAAAAAAAGCCCTAGTCTACAGTACACTACCAATAGCCCTTAAAAGGGCCTTTTGTAGGGCATTTCCCTAAAGAAATCAGCTTTTTTACCTGTAAAAAAATACAAAGACCCTCCAACAGTAAAAGCCACCACCCAACCAACCCCCCAAAATAAAAAAACTAACTCTAACAAAAACCTAAGCTACCCATTGCCCTGAAAAGGGCATTTGTATGAGCATTGCCCTTAAAAGGGCATTCAGTTCTTAAAAAAGCCCAAACCCTAATCTAAAAAAACAACCCACCCAAAAAAAGTTAAAAAAAACTAACACTAACCCCCGACGATCCCCTTACAGTTTCTGAAGTCCGGACATCCAGGAGGCGAGAAGTCTTCATCCAGGCGGCGACGTCTTCATCCTTCTAGGCGGCGTCTTCTATCTTTATCCAGGCGGCATCTTCTATCTTCATCCCGGCGGCGTCTTCTATCTTCATCCTGGTGGCACGGAGCGGGTCCATGCTTGAAGACACCCTGCGCGGAGCGTCCTCTTCATACGGTCACCGCTGTACACTGAATCTTCAATGCAACGCTGATTTGATTTTTGAAATTTAAATCAGCCAATAGGATGAGAGCTACTGAAATCCTATTGGCTGTTCAAATCTGCCAATAGGATGAGAGCTACTGAAATTCTATTGGCTGATTTGAATAGCCAATAAAATGTCAGTAGCTCTCATCCTATTGGCTGATTTGAATTTAAAAAAATCAAATTAGCCAATAGGAATGCAAGGGACGCCATTTTGAAAGGCTCCCTTGCATTGAAGATTCAGTGTACGGCGGTGACCGTATGAAGAGGACGCTCCACGCCGGATGTCTTCAAGGATGGACCCACTCCTCGCCGCCGGGATGAAGATAGAAGACGCTGCCTGAGTGGATGAAGACCTTGCTGCCTGGATGTCTGGACTTTGGAAACTGTAAGTGGATTGTCGGGGGTAAGTGTTAGTTTTTTTTTTTTTTTACTTTTTTTGTGTTTTTTTTTAGATTAGGGTTTGGGCTTTTTTTAAAAGAGCTGAATGCCCTTTTTAGGGCAATGCCCATACAAATGCCCTTTTCAGGGCAATGGGTAGCTTAGGTTTTTGCTAGAGTAAGGTTTTTTATTTTAGGGGGTTGGTTGGGTGGTGGCTTTTACTGTTCGTTGGTCTTTGTATTTTTTTTACAGGTAAACAAGATGATTTCTTTAGGGCAATGCCCTACAAAAGGCCCTTTTAACGGCTATTGGTGGTTTATTGTAGGCTAGGGTTTTTTTTATTTTGGGGTGCTTTTTTATTTTTGCAGGGCTATTAGATTAGGTGTAATTGTTTAATTTTTAATAGATTTGTTATTTTTCGTAATTTAGTGTTTGTTATTTTTTGTAATTTATAAAAATTTTTTTTTTTGTAATTTTAGACTTACATTTTTTTAGTAGTGTTAGTTGTTTTAATGTGCAATTTAGTTTATTTAATTGGTAGTTATTTTAATTTTAGTATAATAGTTATGTTAGGTTAATATATAGTTTAAACTTAGCTTTTTTTAATTTCACAGGTAAGTTTTTATTTATTTTAATATAGGGATATTTTAATATAAAGTTAGGGGGTTGTTAGGTATAGGGGTTAATAGTTTAATTTCTTTTTTTGTGATGGGGGGCTGCCGGTTTAGGGGTTAATAGGTTTAATTAGTGGCGGTGATGTGGGAGGCTAGAGGTTTAGAGGTTAATAACTTTATTTAGTGGCGGCGATGTCAGGGAGTGGCGGAATAGGGGTTAATAGCTTTATTATAGTGTTGCAACATTGGGGTGGCAGGGGAATAGGGGTTAATAAATTTATTATAGTGGCGGCGATTTTGGGGAGCGGCGGAATAGGGTTAATAACTAGTATTAGTGGCAGCGATGTCGGGAGCGGCAGATTAGGGGTTAATAACTTTATTTTGGTGTCGGCAATGTCGGAGGCGGCAGATTAGGGGTGTTTAGACTTGGGGTTTAAGTTTGGGTGCTAGGTTTAAACGTTACTTTTTTTCCCCATAGACATAAATGGGGTTGCGTTACGTAGCTTTTCATTCTGGGCTTCAGGTGTTAGTTTGTTTTCTAACTCTCTCCCAAATGATGTCTATGGGGAAAAGAGTGCACAAGCACGTCAAAGCAGCCCTTGGATTTTGTGCGTTATGGAGCTTAACGCCACCGTATCGCACGCACAAGGAGGCTTTTCAGTAACTCGTAATGGCAGCGCTATGGAGGGTGAAATAATAAATTTTGTTGCGTACGTTTCGGACCCTCTATAGCGCAAAACTCGTACTCTAGGCGATATATTTAAAAATAAAAAGATTTTCTTCTATGTGAAGAATATTAGCATGTAAAATATTCCTAACCCATGTCTGGTTAAGCACACTTGGTCAAGCATGGTCAGGTTAGTGCGAGAGTGATAAGTGGTAGCTTTATTTGTTTAGTTTTTTAATGCGCTCAATTGAAGGGCAGAAGTTAACCAGTTACAGTATTCAAAGTCCTGAAGTTTGCACGCAAACAATTTACGTTTAACGTGTAATACGCACACTAACCTGCCTGGGTAAAAAGCTTACGGTATTAGCACGCTAGTGAAAACGCGTAATACTGCGCTACTTGTAATGCAGCCCTAAATAAGGAAGAATATATCCACTGTCTTAGATAACACTAGATGTGTATTTGCCAGTCCTGTTTTACAAATCACAATTCAAATTCTCCACTTAACATACATATATGATGCATTTTGTTTCAGTTACTGAATTCCACAGCTAAGAAAACTTGATAAACCCACGATAACACTTTTCCACTTCTTATCAAGTACCCACAAAGTTGTTGATTGTAAGATTTATTATGCACATGAGCAAAACAACGGCAATCGCTGCAGCCTCATTGGATTATATTAGGAAGTGACGTCACTAAACAAAAGCAAATGCTACTGACTCAATCAATTCATTTTATAAGATTATTTATAAGCACACATCCCAAGGCAATACCCATAACGCCCCTGTTTAAATCCCTTAAAAACCACACACACATATCACTACAGTTTTGGAGCACGACAGGTTAACTGCGCACGTATCCTATTATAATGGTATAAATCAGCAAACAGACCCTTTATCTTGTGATGCATTCGCTAAACACGTGAAATTGTGGTTTTGTTTGCCGCTCGTGTTGCTCATTCAGTTTTTTGGTAATGAGCTCAGAAGCATAACAAAGCAAATAATGATTTTATGTTTTTTCAGGAGGTAATAATTTAGAGCCTCGGGGCTATAAACAGTAGAAACATTTTTTATTGTGATCACTGGAAAGAATCACTGGAAATGATCAGAAATCATTATCGGCCAAAAAAGTGCAAGATGGTGATGGACCCTTGTGTGTTCCTCCCTTGCATCTCCTAACTCCATAAGTCTCAGCCAATACCCATAACCAATGCAGCTCCTGAGCAGAACACAGACAGTTAACTAATCACGTTCCAGGTACCCTCCAATCCCTTGCATCTCCTAACTCCATAAGTCTCAGCCAATACCCATAACCAATGCAGCTCCTGAGCAGAACACAGACAGTTAACTAATCACGTTCCAGGTACCCTCCAATCCCTTGCATCTCCTAACTCCATAAGTCTCAGCCAATACCCATAACCAATGCAGCTCCTGAGCAGAACACAGACAGTTAACTAATCACGTTCCAGGTACCCTCCAATCCCTTGCATCTCCTAACTCCATAAGTCTCAGTCAATACCCATAACCAATGTAGCTCCTGAGCAGAACACAGACAGTTAACTAATCACGTTCCAGGTACCCTCCAATCCCTTGCATCTCCTAACTCCATAAGTCTCAGCCAATACCCATAACCAATGCAGCTCCTGAGCAGAACAGACAGTTAACTAATCACTTTCCAGGTACCCTCCAATCCCTTGCATCTCCTAACTCCATAAGTCTCAGCCAATACCCATAACCAATGCAGCTCCTGAGCAGAACACAGACAGTTAACTAATCATGTTCCAGGTACCCTCCAATCCCTTGCATCTCCTAACTCCATAAGTCTCAGTCAATACCCGTAACCAATGCAGCTCCTGAGCAGAACACAGACAGTTAACTAATCACGTTCCAGGTACCCTCCAATCCCTTGCAGCTTCCTCCTTTGGACCTGCACTGCGTTCAACCTCTGAGCAGGATTTTACCTATTTAACTTCTTAGTGGTTATTATACACATATCTAGGGTCAGTAATGGAGAAATGTCACCATAACCACCTCCAAACTCAGAATGTCCCTGCTCTCCTTTACTATCTGTGCCCCAGTAAATGTCACTGTCACTGCCTGAGACCTCAGAATGTTCCTGCCCTTCATGGCTGTCTGAGCATCTCATCAGCTTCTGTATCTGATTTATTGGTCTTAATATAAATTTGCATAATTACATTTTGCCCCAAGGTTGTTGCTAAAGCTTGGTGCCAGCTTTCTGTTTATGTAAAGCAGAATGATGAGCAATGGAAAACAAGTGTCAGGCTTCTCTTCTCATTACAGCAGGTAATGCAATCCTGGCACTGTATGTGTAAAACTGCTGACGTGGAGTTCAGAAATATTAAAGGTTACTATAGTCATAGTGTAATCTATTTACCATCTCACTGGTCCTACTCATAGAACACTGATGTCACATAGACCTCACCAGGACATACAGACTCTACCTGAAGCACACCAATGGCACAAAAACCTCATGCAGGACATACAGACTCCATCCAAAGCACACAAATGGCACAGAGACCTCACCCAGGACATACAAACCCTACCTAAAGCACACCGAGGGCATACAGACCTCACCCAGGACATATAGACCCTACCTAATGACCACAAATGGTACAGAGACCTCACCCAGGTCATACAGACCCTACCCAAAGCACACAGATGGCACAGAAACCTCACACAGGACATACAGACCCTACCTAAAGCAAACAGGTGGCACAGAAACCTCACCCAGGACATACAGACCTTACCCAAAGCACACATATTGCACAGAGACATCACCAGGACATACAGACCCTGCCTGAAGCACATCTATGGCACAGAAACCACACCCAGGATATACAGACTCTATCTAAAGTACTCCGATAGCACAGATGGACCCTTTTCAAAATGGCGTCCATTGCACTCCTATTGGCTAATTTGATTTTTGAAATTCAAATTAGCCAGTAGGATGAGAGCTACTAAAATCTTTTTGGCTGTTCAAATCAGCCAATAGGATGAGAGCTACTTAAATTATATTGGTCTGATTTGAATGGCCAATAGAATTTCAGTAGCTCTCATCCTATTGGCTGATTTGAATTTAAAAAAATCAAATTAGCCAATAGGAATGCAAGGGACGCCATTTTGAAAAGGCTCCGTTGCATTGAAGATTCAGTGTACGGCGGTGACTGTATGAAGAGGACACTCCGCGCTGGATGTGTTCAAGGATGGACCCACTCCACACCACCGGGATGAAGATAGAAGATGCCACCAGGATGAAGATAGCAGATGTCGCCTGGATGAAGATAGAAGACGTCACCTGGATGGATGATGACCTCGCCGCCCGGATGCAGATTTCTCACCGTCTGGATGTCCGAACTTTGGAAACTGTAAGTGGATTGTTGGGGGTTAGTATTAGGTTTTTTTTAACTTTTTTGGGGTGATTTTTTTTAGATTAGGGTTTGGGCTTTTTTAAAAGAGCTAAATGCCCCTTTAAGGGCAATGTAAAAGAGCTGAATGCCATTTTAAAGGCAATGCCCATACAAATGCCCTTTTCAGGGCAATGGGTAGCTTAGGTTTTTGTTAGGTTTTTTTTATTTTGGGGGTTGGTTGGGTGGTGGCTTTTACTGTTGGGGGGTCTTTGTATTTTTTTACAGGTAAAAGAGCTGATTTCATTTTTTTTTATTTCACAGGTAAGTTTTTGTTTATTTTAAGATAGGGATATTGTAATTTTAACATAAAGTTATGGGGTTGTTAGGTATAGGGGTTAATAGTTTAATTTAGTTTTTTGCGATGTGGGGGGCTGGTGGTTTAGGGGTTAATAGCTTTATTATAGTGTCGGGGATGTTGGGGTGCGGGTGAATAGGGGTTAATAACTTTATTTTGGTGTCGGCAATGTTGGGGGAGGCAGATTAGGGTGTTTAGACTTGGGGGTTATGTTAGGGTGCTAAGTTTAAACATAACCTTTTTTTCCCTATAGACATAAATGGGGTTGCGTTACGGAGCTTTTCATTCAGGAGTTAGTTTGTTTTCTAACACTCTCTCCCAATTGATGTCTATGGGGGAAAGCGTGCACGAGCACATCAAAGCAGCCCTTTTGTGCGTTATGGAGCTTAACACCACCGTATCGCACGCACAAGGAGGCTTTTCAATAACTAGTAATAGCAGAGCTATGGAGGGTAGAATAACACAACTTTTGTTGCGTACGTTTCGCACCCTCTATAGCGCAAAACTCATACTCTAGGCGATATATTTAAAAATAAAAAGACTTTCTTCTATGTGAAGAATATTGGTATGTAAAATATTCCTAACTCATGTCTGGTTAGGCACACTTGGTCAAGCATGGTCAGGTTAGTGCGAGAGTGATAAGTGGTAGCTTTTTTGTTTAGTTTTTTAATGCGCTCAATTGAAGGGCAGAAGTTAACCAGTTACAGTATTCAAAGTCCTGAAGTTTGCACGCAAACAATTTACGTTTAACTTGTAATACGTACATTAACCTGCCTGGGTAAAACGCTTACAGTATTAGCACGCTAGTGAAAAAGCGTAATACTGCGCTACTTGTAATGCTACTTGTAATATATCCACTGTCTTAGATTGCACTAGATGTGTATTTGCCAGTCCTGTTTTACAAATCACAATTCAAATTCTCTACTTAAAGGGACAGTCTAGTCCAAAATAAACTTTCATGATTCAGATAGAGAATGTCATTTTAAACAATTTTCCAATTTACTTTTATCACCAATTTTGCTTTGTTCTTTTGGTATTCTTAGTTGAAAGCTAAACCTAGGAGGTTCATATGCTAAATTCTAAGCCCTTGAAGGCCGCCTCTTCTCTCAGGGCATTTTGACAGTTTTTCACCACTAGAGGGTGTTAGTTCATGTGTGCCATATAAATAACACTGTGCTTATGCATGTGGAGTTCAGGTGAGCCAGCTCTGATTGGCTAACATGGATGTCTGTCAAAAGAACTGAAATAGGGGGGCAGTTTGAAGAGGCTCAGATACAAGGTAATCACAGAGGTAAAAAGTGTATTTATATAACTGTGTTGGTTGTGCAAAACTAGGAAATGGGTAATAAAGGGATTATCTATCTTTTTAAACAATAAAATGTCTGGTGTAGACTGTCCCTTTAACATACATATATGATGCATTTTGTTTCAGTTACTGAATTACACAGCTAAGAAAACTTGATAAACCCACGATAACACTTTTCCACTTCTTATCAAGTACCCACAAAGTTGTTGATTGTAAGATTTATTATGCACATGAGCAAAAGAACGGCAATCGCTGCAACCTCATTGGATTATATTAGGAAGTGACGTCACTAAACAAAAGCAAATGCTACTGACTCAATCAATTCATTTTATAAGATTATTTATAAGCACACATCCCAAGGCAATACCCATAACGCCCCTGTTTAAATCCCTTAAAAACCACACACACATATCACTACAGTTTTGGAGCACGACAGGTTAACTGCGCACGTATCCTATTATAATGGTATAAATCAGCAAACAGACCCTTTATCTTGTGATGCATTCGCTAAACACGTGAAATTGTGGTTTTGTTTGCCGCTCGTGTTGCTCATTCAGTTTTTTGGTAATGAGCTCAGAAGCATAACAAAGCAAATAATGATTTTATGTTTTTTCAGGAGGTAATAATTTAGATCCTCGGGGCTATAAACAGTAGAAACATTTTTTTATTGTGATCACTGGAAAGAATCACTGGAAATGATCAGAAATCATTATCTGCCAAAAAAGTGCAAGATTGTGATGGACCCTAGTGTGTTCCTCCCTTGCATCTCCTAACTCCATAAGTCTCAGCCAATACCCATAACCAATGCAGCTCCTGAGCAGAACACAGACAGTTAACTAATCACGTTCCAGGTACCCTCCAATCCCTTGCATCTCCTAACTCCATAAGTCTCAGTCAATACCCATAACCAATGCAGCTCCTGAGCAGAACACAGACAGTTAACTAATCACGTTCCAGGTACCCTCCAATCCCTTGCATCTCCTAACTCCATAAGTCTCAGTCAATACCCATAACCAATGCAGCTCCTGAGCAGAACACAGACAGTTAACTAATCACGTTCCAGGTACCCTCCAATCCCTTGCATCTCCTAACTCCATAAGTCTCAGTCAATACCCATAACCAATGCAGCTCCTGAGCAGAACACAGACAGTTAACTAATCACGTTCCAGGTACCCTCCAATCCCTTGCATCTCCTGACTCCATAAGTCTCAGCCAATACCCATAACCAATGCAGCTCCTGAGCAGAACACAGACAGTTAACTAATCACGTTCCAGGTACCCTCCAATCCCTTGCAGCTTCCTCCTTTGGACCTGCACTGCGTTCAACCTCTGAGCAGGATTTTACCTATTTAACTTCTTAGTGGTTATTATACACATATCTAGGGTCAGTAATGGAGAAATGTCACCATAACCACCTCCAAACTCAGAATGTCCCTGCTCTCCTTTACTATCTGTGCCCCAGTAAATGTCACTGTCACTGCCTGAGACCTCAGAATGTTCCTGCCCTTCTTGGCTGTCTGAGCATCTCATCAGCTTCTGTATCTGATTTATTGGTCTTAATATAAATTTGCATAATTACATTTTGCCCCAAGGTTGTTGCTAAAGCTTGGTGCCAGCTTTCTGTTTATGTAAAAGCAGAATGATGAGCAATGGAAAACAAGTGTCAGGCTTCTCTTCTCATTACAGCAGGTAATGCAATCCTGGCACTGTATGTGTAAAACTGCTGACGTGGAGTTCAGAAATATTAAAGGTTACTATAGTCATAGTGTAATCTATTTACCATCTCACTGGTCCTACTCATAGAACACTGATGTCACAGAGACCTCACCAGGACATACAGACTCTACCTGAAGCACACCAATTGCACAAAAACCTCATGCAGGACATACAGACTCCATCCAAAGCACACAAATGGCACAGAGACCTCACCCAGGACATACAAACCCTACCTAAAGCACACCGAGGGCATACAGACCTCACCCAGGACAAATAGACCCTACCTAATGACCACAAATGGTACAGAGACCTCACCCAGGTCATACAGACCCTACCCATAGCACACAGATGGCACAGAAACCTCACCCAGGACATACAGACCCTACCTAAAGCAAACAGGTGGCACAGAAACCTCACCCAGGACATACAGACCTTACCCAAAGCACACATATTGCACAGAGACATCACCAGGACATACAGACCCTGCCTGAAGCACATCTATGGCACAGAAACCACACCCAGGATATACAGACTCTATCTAAAGTACTCCGATAGCACAGATGGACCCTTTTCAAAATGGCGTCCATTGCACTCCTATTGGCTAATTTGATTTTTGAAATTCAAATTAGCCAGTAGGATGAGAGCTACTAAAATCTTTTTGGCTGTTCAAATCAGCCAATAGGATGAGAGCTACGTAAATTATATTGGTCTGATTTGAATGGCCAATAGAATTTCAGTAGCTCTCATCCTATTGGCTGATTTGAATTTAAAAAAATCAAATTAGCCAATAGGAATGCAAGGGACGCCATTTTGAAAAGGCTCCGTTGCATTGAAGATTCAGTGTACGGCGGTGACTGTATGAAGAGGACACTCCGCGCTGGATGTGTTCAAGGATGGACCAACTCCGCACCACCGGGATGAAGATAGAAGACGCCACCAGGATGAAGATAGAAGATGTCGCCTGGATGAAGATAGAAGACGTCACCTGGATGGATGATGACCTCGCCGCCCGGATGCAGATTTCTCACCGTCTGGATGTCCGAACTTTGGAAACTGTAAGTGAATTGTTGGGGGTTAGTATTAGGTTTTTTTTAACTTTTTTGGGGTGATTTTTTTTAGATTAGGGTTTGGGCTTTTTTAAAAGAGCTAAGTGCCCCTTTAAGGGCAATGTAAAAGAGCTGAATGCCATTTTAAAGGCAATGCCCATACAAATGCCCTTTTCAGGGCAATGGGTAGCTTAGGTTTTTGTTAGGTTTTTTTTATTTTGGGGGTTGGTTGGGTGGTGGCTTTTACTGTTGGGGGGTCTTTGTATTTTTTTACAGGTAAAAGAGCTGATTTCATTTTTTTTTATTTCACAGGTAAGTTTTTGTTTATTTTAAGATAGGGATATTGTAATTTTAACATAAAGTTATGGGGTTGTTAGGTATAGGGGTTAATAGTTTAATTTAGTTTTTTGCGATGTGGGGGGCTGGTGGTTTAGGGGTTAATAGCTTTATTATAGTGTCGGGGATGTTGGGGTGCGGGTGAATAGGGGTTAATAACTTTATTTTGGTGTCGGCAATGTTGGGGGAGGCAGATTAGGGTGTTTAGACTTGGGGGTTATGTTAGGGTGCTAAGTTTAAACATAACCTTTTTTTCCCTATAGATATAAATGGGGTTGCGTTACGGAGCTTTTCATTCAGGTGTTCGTTTGTTTTCTAACACTCTCTCCCAATTGATGTCTATGGGGGAAAGTGTGCACGAGCACATCAAAGCAGCCCTTGGATATTGTGCGTTATGGAGCTTAACACCACCGTATCGCACGCACAAGGAGGCTTTTCAATAACTAGTAATAGCAGAGCTATGGAGGGTAGAATAACACAACTTTTGTTGCGTACGTTTCGCACCCTCTATAGCGCAAAACTCGTACTCTAGGCGATATATTTAAAAATAAAAAGACTTTCTTCTATGTGAAGAATATTGGTATGTAAAATATTCCTAACTCATGTCTGGTTAGGCACACTTGGTCAAGAAATGTCACCATAACCACCTCCAAACTCAGAATGTCCCTGCTCTCCTTTACTATCTGTGCCCCAGTAAATGTCACTGTCACTGCCTGAGACCTCAGAATGTTCCTGCCCTTCATGGCTGTCTGAGCATCTCATCAGCTTCTGTATCTGATTTATTGGTCTTAATATAAATTTGCATAATTACATTTTGCCCCAAGGTTGTTGCTAAAGCTTGGTGCCAGCTTTCTGTTTATGTAAAGCAGAATGATGAGCGATGGAAAACAAGTTTCAGGCTTCTCTTCTCACTACAGCAGGTAATGCAATCCTAGCACTGTATGTGTAAAACTGCTGACGTGGAGTTCAGAAATATTAAAGGTTACTATAGTCATAGTGTAATCTATTTACCATCTCACTGGTCCTACTCATAGAACACTGATGTCACAGAGACCTCACCAGGACATACAGACTCTACCTGAAGCACACCAATGGCACAAAAACCTCATGCAGGACATACAGACTCCATCCAAAGCACACAAATGGCACAGAGACCTCACCCAGGACATACAAACCCTACCTAAAGCACACAGAGGGCATAAAGACCTCACCCAGGACATACAGACCCTACCTAATGACCACAAATGGTACAGAGACTCACCCAGGTCATACAGACCCTACCCAAACCACGCAGATGGCACAGAAACCTCACCCAGGACATGCAGACCCTACCTAAAGCAAACAGATGGCACAGAAACCTCACCCAGGACATACAGACCTTACCCAAAGCACACATATTGCACAGAGACCTCACTAGGACATACAGACAATGCCTGAAGCACATTGATGGCACAGAAACCACACCCAGGATATACAGACTCTACCTAAAGTACTCCGATAGCACAGATGGACCCTTTTCAAAATGGCGTCCATTGCACTCCTATTGGCTAATTTGATTTTTGAAATTCAAATTAGCTAGTAGGATGAGAGCTACTGAAATCTTTTTGGCTGTTCAAATCAGCCAATAGGATGAGAGCTATTTTAAATTCTATTGGCTGATTTGAATAGCCAATAGAATTTCAGTTGCTCTCATCCTATTGGCTGATTTGAATTTCAAAAATCAAATTAGCCAATAGGAATGCAAGGGACGCCATTTTGAAAAGGCTCCATTGCATTGAAGATTCAGTGTACGGCAGTGACTGTATGAAGAGGACGCTCCGCGCTGGATGTATTTAAGGATGGACCCACTCCGCACCACCGAGATGAAGATAGAAGACGCCACCTGGATGAAGATGAAGACCTCGCCGCCTGGATGCAGACTTCTCGCCGTCTGGATGTCCGAACTTTGGAAACTGTAAGTGGATTGTTGGGGGTTAGTGTTAGGTTTTTTTAACTTTTTTTGGGTGTTTTCTTTTAAATTAGGGTTTGGGCTTTTTTAAAAGAGCTAAATGCTCTTTTAAGGGCAATGTAAAAGAGCTGAATGCCATTTTAAAGGCAATGCCCATACAAATGCCCTTTTCAGGGCAATGGGTAGCTTAGGATTTTGTTAGGTTTTTTTATTTTGGGGGGTGGGTTGGGTGGTGGCTTTTACTGTTGGGGGCACTTTGTATTTTTTTTACAGGTAAAAGAGCTGATTTCTTTAGGGCAATGCCCTACAAAAGGCCCTTTTAAGGGTTATTGGTGGTTTATTGTAGGCTAGGTTTTTTTTTATTTTTGGGGGCTTTTTTATTTTTACAGGGCTATTAGAATAGGTGTAATTGTTTTATTTTGGATAGTTTTGTTTGTTATTTTTCCTAATTTAGTATTTTTTATTTTTTGTAATTTTAGACTTACATTTCTTTAGTAGTGTAAGGGTTTTTTATGAGTAATTTAGTTTATTTAATTGGTAGTTATTTTAATTTTAGTATAATAGTTTAGTATAATAGTTATGTTAGTTTAATTGTTAGTTTAAACTTAGTTTTTTTTTATTTCACAGGTAAGTTTTTATTTATTTTAAGATAGGGATATTGTAATTTTAACATAAAGTTATGGGGTTGTTAGGTATAGGGGTTAATAGTTTAATTTAGCTTTTTTGCGATGTGGGGGGCTGGTGGTTAAGGGGTTAATAGGTTTATTTAGTGGCGGTGATGTTGGAGGCCTGAGGTTTAGGGGTTAATAACTTTATTTAGAGGTGGCGATGTTGGGGAGTGGAGGAATAGGGGTTAATAGCTTTATTATAGTGTCGGCGATGTTGGGGTGCGGGTGAATAGGGGTTAATAACTTTTATTAGTAGCGGCGATGTCGGGAGCAGCAGATTTGGTTATTAATAACTTTATTTTGGTGTCGGCAATTTCGGAAGCGGCAGATTAGGGTGTTTAGACTTGGGGTTTAAGTTTGGGCGCTAGATTTAAACATAACCTTTTTTCCCCATAGACATAAATGGGGTTGCGTTACGGAACTTTTCATTCTGGGCTTCAGGTGTTAGTTTGTTTTCTAACACTCTCTCCTAATTGATGTCTATGGGGGAAAGTGTGCACGAGCACATCAAAGCAGCCCTTGGATTTTGTGCGTTATGGAGCTTAACACCACCGTATCGCACGCACAAGGAGGCTTTTCAGTAACTCGTAATAGCAGAGCTATGGAGGGTGAAATAATAACTTTTGTTGCGTACGTTTTGCACCCTCTATAGCGCAAAACTCGTACTCTAGGTGATATATTTAAAAATAAAAAGATTTTCTTTTATGTGAAGAATATTAGTATGTAAAATATTCCTAACTCATGTCTGGTTAAGAACACTTGGTCAAGCATGGTCAGGTTAGTGCGAGAGTGATAAGTGGTAGCTTTTTTGTTTAGTTTTTTAATGCGCTCAATTGAAGGGCAGAAGTTAACCAGTTACAGTATTCAAAGTCCTGAAGTTTGCATGCAAACAATTTACGTTTAAGCTTATGGTATTAGCACGCTAGTGAAAACGCGTAATACTGCGCTACTTGTAATGCAGCCCTAAATAAGGAAGAATATATCCACTGTCTTAGATAGCACTAGATGTGTATTTGCCAGTCCTGTTTTACAAATCACAATTCAAATTCTCTACTTAAAGGGACAGTCTAGTTCAGAATAAACTTTCATGATTCAGATAGAGAATGTCATTTTAAACAATTTTCTTTTATCACCAATTTTGCTTTGTTCTTTTGGTATTCTTAGTTGAAAGCTAAACCTAGGAGGTTCATATGCTAATTTCTAAGCCCTTGAAGGCCGCCTCTTCTCTCAGGGAATTTTGACAGTTTTTCACCACTAGAGGGTGTTAGTTCATGTGTGCCATATAAATAACACTGTGCTCATGCATGTGGAGTTCAGGTGAGCCAGCTCTGATTGGCTAACATGGATGTCGGTCAAAAGAACTGAAATAGGGGGGCAGTTTGAAGAGGCTCAGATACAAGGTAATCACAGAGGTAAAACGTGTATTAATATAACAGTGTTGGTTGTGCAAAACTAGGAAATGGGTAATAAAGGGATTATCTATCTTTTTTTTTTTTTAAGTTTTTTATTGAGGTTCTTAAACATACAAAGTAAAAAGCAAAACAAAACATAAAGTAAATGGTAAGACTGTATACAATTTTCATACTAATAGTCTAGTACAAATGAGAACTAGAAAATGATATTATATACGCGTATCCTAGTTATAGTCCAGTACAAATAAAAGTATGACATATACTAATAACAGAACCTCATTTTCTTTTTGTAAGCAAACCTTTTGGTTAGGACTAGCTGGCCATTCTTGGACCCCTGATCACTTATAAGAGTAGGTAACAGAAGGTAGAAGATATAAGACCACTTTTGGGCCTTTATAGACCTAAGCATAAAAGTATAGAAATAAAGTAGAATACAATAGCGTAATCTGCTATCGAAATAATGCCTGTAGAGCCAAAATAAAACAAAATCAAATGGTACCTGGTGCGGCGGATCCCATAGGAATCAATTGGAGTCTGACCATAGCGAAAGTTCATGTTCGCTGCTGCCCGACATCCCATTGATTCCTATGGGAGCTGTCTGCACCTAACACCCTAACATGTACCCCGAGTCTAAACACCCCTAATCTGTCCCCCCCTACACCGCCACAACTAAATAAAGTGTTTACCCCCTAACCCGCCGCTCCCGGAGCCCACCGCAAGCTATACTAAATATGTTAACCCCTAAACCGCCGCTCCCGCACCCCGCCGCAACTATAATAAATGTATTAACCCCTAAACCGCCGCGCCCGAACCCCGCCGCCACCTACATTATACCTATTAACCCCTATCCTGCCCCCCCTATACCGTCGCCACCTATAATAAAGTTATTAACCCCTATCCTGCCGATCCCGGACCTCGCCGCAACCTATATTAAACTTATTAACCCCTAATCTGCCCCCCTACACCCTCGCCACCTATAATAAGTTTGTTAACCCCTATCCTGCCCCCCAAAACCGTCGCCACCTATAATAAGTTTATTAACCCCTATCCTGCCCCCCCTACACCGCCGCCACTGTAATAAAATTATTATCCCCTAAATCTAAGTCTAACACTAACCCTAAAACCCCCCTAACTTAAATATTAATTAAATAAATCTAAATAATATTTATCTTATTAACTAAATTAATCCTATTTAAAACTAAATACCTCTAAAATAAACCCTAATATAGCTCCAATATAAATAATAATTATATTGTAGCTATTTTAGGATTTATTTTTATTTTACAGGCAAATTTCAATTTATTTTAACTAGGTACAATAGCTATTAAATAGTTATTAACTATTTAATAGCTACCTAGTTAAATTAAAGGGAAATTTACCTGTAAAATAAAAACTAACAAGTTACAATTACACCTATCACTACACTATACTTAAATAAATTAATCCTATTTAAAACTAAATACTTACCTGTAAAATAAACCCTAAGATAGCTACAATATAATTAATAATTACATTGTAGCTATTTTAGGATTTATATTTATTTTACAGGTAACTTTGTATTTATTTTAGCTAGTTAGAATAGTTATTAAATAGTTATTAATTATTTAATAACTACCTAGCTAAAAGAAATACAAAATTACCTGTAAAATAAATCCTAACCTAAGTTACAATTAAACCTAACACTACACTATCATTAAATTAATTAAATAAATTACGTACAAATAACTACAATTAAATACAATTAAATAAACTAACTAAAGTACAAAAAATAAAAAATAAACTGTTACAAAAAATAAAAAAAATAAGTTACAAACATTTAAAAAATATTAAAATTTTAAGCTACTTACACCTAATCTAAGCCCCCTAATAAAATAACAAAGCCCCCCAAAATAAAAAAATGCCCTACCCTATTCTAAATTAAAAAAGTTCAAAGCTCTTTTACCTTACCAGCCCTTAAAAGGGCCTTTTGCGGGGCATGCCCCAAAGAATTCTGCTCTTTTGCCTGTAAAAGAAAAATACAACCCACCCCCAACATTAAAACCCACCACCCACATACCCCTAATCTAACCCAAACCCCCCTTAAATAAACCTAACACTACCCCCCTGATGATCATCCTACCTTGAGTCGTCTTCAGCCAGCCGACCATTGATGGAACCGAAGAGGAGATCCGGAGCGGCAGAAGTCATCATCCAGGCGCGGCTGAAGAAGTCTTCCATCCGATAGAAGTCTTCATAGAGGCGGCGTCTTCAATCTTCATCCATCCGGAGCGGAGCCATCTTCAGACGAGCCGACACAGAGCCATCCTCTTCTTCCCGACGACTAACGACGAATGGATATTCCTTTAAGGGACATCATCCAAGATGGCGTCACTTCAATTCCGATTGGCTGATAGGATTCTATAAGCCAATCGGAATTATGGTAGGAAAAATCTGATTGGCTGATTGAATCAGCCAATCAGATTGAGCTCGCATTCTATTGGCTGAACAGAACAGCCAATAGAATGCGAGCTCAATCTGTTTGGCTGATTGGATCAGCCAATCGGATTGAACTTTAATCTGATTGGCTGATTGAATCAGCCAATCAGATTTTTCCTACCTTAATTCCGATTGGCTGGAATTGAAGGGACGCCATCTTGGATGACGTCCCTTAAAGGAGCCTTCATTCATCGGTAGTCCATCGGGAAAGAAGGATGTTCCGCGTCGGCGGGATGAAGATTGAAGACCCCGCTTGGAAGATGACATTGCCCGGATAGAAGACTTCTTCAGTGCCGCCTGGAGGATCACTTCATCAGATGGAAGATTTCTTCAGCGCCCCTTGGAGGATCACTTCTGCCACTCCGGATCTCCTCTTCAGTTCCATCGGTGGCTCGGCTGAGTGAAGACGACTAAAGGTAGGATGATCTTCAGGGGATTAGGGCAAAAGGCCCTTTTAAGGGCTGGTAAGGTAAAAGAGCTTTGAACTTTTTTAATGTAGAATAGGGTAGGGAATTTTTTTATTTTGGGGGGCTTTGTTATTTTATTAGGGGGATTAGATTAGGTGTAATTAGCTTAAAATTGTTGTAATATTTTTTAAATGTTTGTAACCTATTTTTTTATTTTTTGTAACTTATCTTTTTTTATTTTTTGTACTTTAGTTAGTTTATGTAATTGTATTTAATTGTAGTTATTTGTATTTAATTTAATTTATTTAATGATAGTGTAGTGTTAGGTTTAATTGTAACTTAGGTTAGGATTTATTTTACAGGTAATTTTGTATTTCTTTTAGCTAGGTAGTTATTAAATAGTTAATAACTATTTAATAACTATTCTAACTAGCTAAAATAAATACAAAGTTGCCTGTAAAATAAATATAAATCCTAAAATAGCTACAATGTAATTATTAATTATATTGTAGCTATCTTAAGGTTTATTTTACATGTAAGTATTTAGTTTAAATAGGAATAATTTATTTAATGATAGTCTAGTGTTAGGTGTAATTGTAACTTAGGTTAGTTTTTATTTTACAGGTTAATTTCTCTTTATTTTAGCTAGGTAAGCTATTAAATAGTTAATAACTATTTAATAGCTATTGTACCTAGTTAAAATAAATTGAAAGTTACCTGTAAAATAAAAATAAATCCTAACATAGCTACAATATAATTATTATTTATATTGTAGCTATATTAGGGTTTATTTTATAGGTAAGTATTTAGTTTTAAATAGGATTAATTTAGTTCATAATAGAAATATTATTTAGATTTATTTAATTAATATTTAAGTTAGGGGGTGTTAGGGTTAGTGTTAGACTTAGGTTTAGGGGTTAATAATTTTATTACAGTGGCGGCGGTATAGTGGGGGGCAGGATAGGGGTTAATACATATATTATAGGTGGCGACGGTGTAGGGGGGGCAGATTAGGGGTTAATAGGTATAATGTAGGTGGCGGCGGGGTCCAGGAGTGGTGGTTTTTGGGTTAATACATATATTATAGTTGCGGCGGGCACCGGCGGGCACCGGGAGCGGCAGTTATTATACATTTATTATAGTTGCGGCGGGGTCAGGGAGCGGCGGTTTAGGGGTTAATATGTATAGAGTAGCTTGCGGTGGGCTCTGGGAGCGCCGGTTTAGGGGTTAACATATTTATTATAGTGGTGGTGGGCTCCGGGAGCGGCGGTTTAGGAGGTAATAACTTTATTTAGTTGCGGCGGTGTAGGGGGGGACTGATTAGGGGTGTTTAGACTCGGGGTACATGTTAGGGTGTTAGGGGCAGACATCTCCCATAGGAATCAATGGGATGTCTGTCAGCAGCGAACTTGTACTTTCGCTATGGTCAGACTCCCATTGATTCCTATGGGATTCGCCACCTCCAGGGCGGCGGATTGAAAACCAGGTACGCTGGGCCGGAAAAGTGCCGAGCGTACCTGCTAGTTTTTTGATAACTAGCAAAAGTAGTCAGATTGTGCCGCACTTGTGTGCGGAACATCTGGAGTGACGTAAGAATCGATCTGTGTCGGACTGAGTCCGGCGGATTGAAGCTTACGTCGCAAAATTCTACTTTTACCGGTCTCTAGCCTTTGATAACTAAGGCGAATCAGCCTCGCCACAAATACGCTGCGGAATTCCAGCGTATTTGAGGTTGACGGCTTGATAACTAGGCCCCAGTATCCTTATGTACAATCTTCTACATTAGAAAAGCTATACTAGCAAGATCAAAATAAAAATTTAACAATGTCTAACAATTGATGACAATGCAAGAAGACAAAAAATGACTAAAAGCGACAGTCACCAACATAAAAGATAGAAAATAAGAATACATGATCTCTTTATTTATAAATTAATTTAGAAAACAATGAACTTACGTTTGTCACAGTATAGTGTGTCTCCTTTTAATTTACCTTTGTCTTGCAAACTTGGACATAACATTACCTAATACATTCACATTGATCTATATTAATATGGATACTCTAATTCTATTGGCTTGTTATTTTAAAATAAGAATCACAAACCAGAGTTGGGATTCCATTGTAATACAAATCTCAATTTATGAGTATTTTAAGATATTCCTTCGATTCTTGATATCTTCATTTTAATGTAATCTCAGGGTCATGGCCATTTTTTATTCTGCCCCTGGGTAGTGCTTGACAGTTTTTGGTTACATTTAGACAACACTAACACATTTTTACATATGTGCAGATTATAAAAATATACATCTCATATGCTTTGATATTTTCTTCTTATCATTAAAGGGACATGAAACTCAACATTTTTCTTTTATGATTTAGACACAACATGTTATTTTAAACAATTTTCCAATTTGCTTCTATTATCTAAATTGCTTCAGTCTATTGGTATCCTTAGTTGAAAAGCATATCTAGGTAGGCTCAGGAGCAGCAATGCATTACTGGGAGTAACCTGCTGATTGGTTTATGCACACAATTGCATATTTTCATTGGTTCAACAGATGTCTTCAGATAACTCCCAGTAGTGCATAGTTGCTCCTTTAAAAAAAGATTCTAAGACAATGAAGCAAATTAGCTAAAATAAGTATATTTGAGAGCCTTTTTAAATCACAGGCTGGATTTGAATCATGAAAATGAATACAATTACACATTTATAGTTTCATGTCCCTTTAAGAGAGAAGGATAATTAAAGAATCTTGATGATAGCATGACATTATATATTTGATTGTAATTGCATGCTCTATCCCGTTCATTACATCAACATATGGACTAGACAATTCATTAACAGTGACATTGTCAAATAAAGATATTTTAATATTTTATATTAATACAAAATATCTTAATTAATCCTTACACTGTTTTGATGAAACAATATTGATATCTAAATCACATCTTTCACTCTTGGACTACCTTTATATATATATAAAAATATTCTAACAGCACCATGATGACATAGTTTTAAAAATATCTTATGTTTTGCATTGTGATCAATATGTGTTGTGTCCTAAAACAGATTACTGTACATTCCACAAATGGATATATGTGCCACATGGTTAGGTTCTAGTTGTCACCAGTTGTTATTCAAAGTGTTGTGTGTGTGTCTGTATTTTTTAAAAACAGGGATCAATAGTTATATTTAGATATGCCATTGATTCATATGAGAAGAATTGGCTGTCTAATATAGTAATAATTCCAAAATATGTGAAAGACATTATTTTCTTTATAATCACCTTGATGAACTCATACATTTATTGTTCATATTAGTGCTCTAGTCTTCAAATTTCTAAGTATATTATTTAGAATATTTTATACTAATGAGATTTAGTGATGTCCAAACTGTGTTCACTAATATATTTTAATATCATTAATAGAAGTTTTTATTGTGGCGAGCACAGAGGAATCCAGCACTGATGTTGACCTGCCGTTGCAGGCTTCTGGTAAGTCCACTGACTCATTCATATGTCATTGAAGGTGTATTTTTCATAAATATTAGGATCATGATTCTGATGAAGCATTCCATTTGAATAAAATATTTAGGCCCCTAGTTATCAAGCCGTCAACCTCAAAAACGCTGGAATTCCACAGCGTATTTGTGGCGAGGCTGATTCGCCTTAGTTATCAAGCCCTAGATACCGGCAAAAGTAGAATTTAGTGACGTAAGCTTCGATCCGCCAGACTCAGTCCGACACAGATCGATGCTTACGTCACTACAGATGTTCTGCACACAAGAGCGGCACAATCTGACTACTTTTGCTAGTTATCAAAAAACTAGCAGGTACGCTCAGCACTTTTCCGGCCCAGCGTACCTGGTTTTCAAACCGCCGCCCTGGATGCGACGGATCCCATAGAAATCAATGGGAGTCTGACCATAGCGAAAGTTCATGTTCGCTGCTGCCATACATCCCATTGATTCCTATGGGAGATGTCTACACCTAACACCCTAACATGTACCCCGAGTCTAAACACCCCTAATTTGTCCCCCCTACACCGCCGCAACTAAATAAAGTGTTTACCCCCTAACCCGCCACTCCCAGAGCCCAACGCAAGCTATACTAAATATGTTAACCCTTAAAACGCCGCTCCCGGTGCCCGCCGCGACTATAATATATATATTAACCCCTAAACTGCCGCTCCCGGTGCCCGCCGGTGCCCGCCGCAACTATAATATATGTATTAACCCAAAAACCACCACTCCTGGACCCCGCCGCCACCTACATTATACCTATTAACCCCTAATCTGCCCCCCTACACCGTCGCCACCTATAATAAATTTATTAACCCCTATCCTGCCTCCCCTACACCGCCGCCACTGTAATAAAATTATTAATCCCTAAACCTAAAGTCTAACACTAACCCTAACACCAACCTAACTTAAATATTAATTAAATAAATCTAAATAATATTTCTGATAAAATTATATTTAAACAGGAGCGCTGTAGCTAAAGGTGTTGGTGGATGTGAAACAAATTATCAAATTTATGAATAGAACAATTGATAAAATTACAAAAAATACGTGTTAAAACACCAATATTGATAAAAATTGATAAAAATATTGGGATAGTGACAAAAGCTTAGTGATAAGGTTATTCGTGCATATTGTGAATAATCAAAAAAAGGGCTTTAAGAAGCAAAATAAACTGAAACAAACAGTGACAAGTAAAGTGTAGTTTAGCAAGGCTCTGCCTAAAAATATTTAATGCAACATATGCAAATACAGAATAAAAACACAATATACTAAAAACGGACGTCTCCGTATATAACAAAATATGCCAATACACCGACAATGTCAAAATGTATCTCCTTATGGCCAGAAACGGGATAAAACAGTCCAGGTAGAAGTTAATATGTGGATAGATGATGCAGGCTTACCCCCAAACAATTGCGGCTCTCGATGAAGGAAAAGAGAAAATTACCGCCGTAGCGGAAGTGACGTCACTTATAGGGGCGCTGGCCTGACTGAGCACTCCGATTGGTTCCTGTTACGATCGCTCTCAGGTTTCAGCTTCTTAGCTCACAGTGGCAAGGTATCCGCTCTTTATGTGCCCAAATGCACGCAGGATACTAATAACGGCTGTTATGTACTAGATGCAACTGTTTAGAGTAGATGCAAAAGTTCCATTTATAACCTTCAATAAGGCTTATAGTATCGGTACATAGACAAGTACCAGGAGGATGCAAATTTTAAAGTTCCACAGATGACAAGCAGCATCAATCTGTAACAGCAACTGGTGGCTGTGAAATACTTCTTAAAATTAGAAGTTGGCAACAAACATCAACGTGTTTCTCCCTCTGCAGGGCTTTCTCAAGATGAGGTGTTGCAGCAGGTGCACCTTTTTTAAAGGTGTATCTCAGTCTCTTATTGGTTACATTTTATTAGTCATAGAGAAAGGGGTGTATATCGTTAATTAAAGGTGGTATTGGCAAATCTACATTTGTTCAGAACAATAATATATCAGCTTCATTACTAGAGTTCAAATAAATACAGAATCTAAACTCCATATATTCATCTAAAATGGTCGATTAAAAAGTGCATAGTGATAGTGGTGTTATAATTTGGTGTGCAAAATAAATAAATAGAAGTTTTAAAACAACCTTCATGATAAAGTGAAAATATAAATAGGACCCTAGGGACTATGTGATAACATAATGTACACAACTTGATTATGGATAAAGTTATATCTATACCCTTATTATAAAAAACTTTAAAAGTGAATTGTCTGCACTGTTCAGAATAAAAAATAATAAAATACATTTATATTAAAAAATATCTATATTAAAGGGGACACAGGTATACGTCAGGGGATACAGCTTAAAATTGATCTATAAAATTAATCTAATAAAAATTAATCTAATAAAAATGGGGAGATATCTAACTCTGAATTCAGACCGGCGGGAAATAGAGTATCATATTTATAAATGAGTTCAGCCTCTTTGAGTTTTAAATTTTTTTCTATATTCCCACCCCTCCAATTTTGCTTAAAATGTGCTATTCCCCAATACTTTAGATCAGAGGTTCTACCATTGTGCACTAATTTAAAATGTTTGTACAGATTAGTGTCTTCCACTCCCTTTTCAATACAAAGGAGATGTTCCCTTATCCTATCTTTTATCATTCTTTTTGTTTCCCCAAAATATATCAAATCACAAGTGCATTTTAAAATATAGATGACCCCTTTAGTGGTACATCTAATACACTCTTTAATACTAAATTCTTCCCCAGATTTCTGAACTTTTACTGTGCTTCTTTTGTCACTGTATTTACAAGCCTTACAGGAGTAGCAAGGAAAGAAACCTACTATTTTCCCTCCTTGTAAATTTTTCTGTATGGGTGCCATTGTTTTAGTGTGATATGCACTCGGTGCCAGGATAGATTTGAAGTTTTTAGATTTTCTAAAAATCATTTTTGTCTCCTATAATAGGGTCTGCTTTAAGTATGCCCCAGTTTTTATTTAAGATCTTTCTCATAAGACCATGATCTGCACGATACTCTGTAATGAATGGGTCATTGATTACCTCTGTATTTTCTATATTCGTCTTTTGTTTGTATGAAAGTAGGGTTTTTCTATCGGTCTCCCTAGCCTGTGATACAGCCTTATTTACAGTTTCTTTATTGTATCCTCTATCTAGGAATTTTTCCATTAGAATCCCAATCTGATTTTCAAAGTCTTGGGGTCTAGAACAATTTTTCTTAATCCTCAGACTTTGGCCAAACGGGATGTTGTCTTTCCATTGCTGGAAATGACAACTATTGGCATGTATGAAACTGTTAGAGTCAACTTCTTTAAAGTGGGTTTTTGTTTCCACTACATTATTTACCACCATAATTTCCAAATCTAAGAATATGACAGTTTCCCTACTATAATTAAAGGTGAATTTTAAGCCCCTATCATTAGCATTCATATTATCAAAAATCCTTAATAGCTCTACTTCAGACCCCCTCCATATTAACAGGACATCATCGATGTATCGTCTATAGAGCACGAGGTTTGCACCATAGCTACCCTCCCGGAAGAAAGATTCTTCCCAAATGGAGGGGGTCAGATTGGGATTCTAATGGAAAAATTCCTAGATAGAGGATACAATAAAGAAACTGTAAATAAGGCTGTATCACGGGCTAGGGAGACCGATAGAAAAACCCTACTTTCATACAAACAAAAGACGAATATAGAAAATACAGAGGTAATCAATGACCCATTCATTACAGAGTATCGTGCAGATCATGGTCTTATGAGAAAGATCTTAAATAAAAACTGGGGCATACTTAAAGCAGACCCTATTATAGGAGACAAAAATGATTTTTAGAAAATCTAAAAACTTCAAATCTATCCTGGCACCGAGTGCATATCACACTAAAACAATGGCACCCATACAGAAACATTTACAAGGAGGGAAAATAGTAGGTTTCTTTCCTTGCTACTCCTGTAAGGCTTGTAAATACAGTGACAAAAGAAGCACAGTAAAAGTTCAGAAATCTGGGGAAGAATTTAGTATTAAAGAGTGTATTAGATGTACCACTAAAGGGGTCATCTATATTTTAAAATGCACTTGTGATTTGATATATTTTGGGGAAACAAAAAGAATGATAAAAGATAGGATAAGGGAACATCTCCTTTGTATTGAAAAGGGAGTGGAAGACACTAATCTGTACAAACATTTTAAATTAGTGCATAATGGTAGAACCTCTGATCTAAAGTATTGGGGAATAGCACATTTTAAGCAAAATTGGAGGGGTGGGAATATAGAAAAAAAAATTAAAACTCAAAGAGGCTGAACTCATTTATAAATATGATACTCTATTTCCCGCCGGTCTGAATTCAGAGTTAGATATCTCCCCATTTTTATTAGATTAATTTTTATTAGATTAATTTTTATTAGATTAATTTTTATTAGATTAATTTTATAGATCAATTTTAAGCTGTATCCCCTGACGTATACCTGTGTCCCCTTTAATATAGATATTTTTTAATATAAATGTATTTTATTATTTTTTATTCTGAACAGTGCAGACAATTCACTTTTAAAGTTTTTTATAATAAGGGTATAGATATAACTTTATCCATAATCAAGTTGTGTACATTATGTTATCACATAGTCCCTAGGGTCCTATTTATATTTTCACTTTATCATGAAGGTTGTTTTAAAACTTCTATTTATTTATTTTGCACACCAAATTATAACACCACTATCACTATGCACTTTATAATCGACCATTTTAGATGAATATATGGAGTTTAGATTCTGTATTTATTTGAGCTCTAGTAATGAAGCTGATATATTATTGTTCTGAACAAATGTAGATTTGCCAATACCACCTTTAATTAACGATATACACCCCTTTCTCTATGACTAATAAAATGTAACCAATAAGAGACTGAGATACACCTTTAAAAACGGTGCACCTGCTGCAACACCTCATCTTGAGAAAGCCCTGCAGAGGGAGAAACGCGTTGATGTTTGTTGCCAACTTCTAATTTTAAGAAGTATTTCACAGCCACCATTTGCTGTTACAGATTGATGCTGCTTGTCATCTGTGGAACTTTAAAATTTGCATCCTCCTGGTACTTGTCTATGTACCGATACTATAAGCCTTATTGAAGGTTATAAATGGAACTTTTGCATCTACTCTAAACAGTTGCATCTAGTACATAACAGCCGTTATTAGTATCCTGCGTGCATTTGGGCACATAAAGAGCGGATACCTTGCCACTGTGAGCTAAGAAGCTGAAACCTGAGAGCGATCGTAACAGGAACCAATCAGAGTGCTCAGTCAGGCCAGCGCCCCTATAAGTGACGTCACTTCCGCTACGGCGGTAATTTTCTCTTTTCCTTCATCGAGAGCCGCAATTGTTTGGGGGTAAGCCTGCATCATCTATCCACATATTAACTTCTACCTGGACTGTTTTATCCCGTTTCTGGCCATAAGGAGATACATTTTGACATTGTCGGTGTATTGGCATATTTTGTTATATACGGAGACGTCCGTTTTTAGTATATTGTGTTTTTATTCTGTATTTGCATATGTTGCATTAAATATTTTTAGGCAGAGCCTTGCTAAACTACACTTTACTTGTCACTGTTTGTTTCAGTTTATTTTGCTTCTTAAAGCCCTTTTTTTGATTATTCACAATATGCACGAATAACCTTATCACTAAGCTTTTGTCACTATCCCAATATTTTTATCAATTTTTATCAATATTGGTGTTTTAACACGTATTTTTTGTAATTTTATCAATTGTTCTATTCATAAATTTGATAATTTGTTTCACATCCACCAACACCTTTAGCTACAGCGCTCCTGTTTAAATATAATTTTATCTGTTTTTTATATGCCTATATTAGGGACTTTTTAGGTATATCAGGAGTTTGGTGCTTTTACTCTGCGCTTTTTATTCCATATTTTTAGAATAAATAATATTTATCTTATTAACTAAATTATTCCTATTTAAAACTAAATACTTACCTATAAAATAAACCCTAATATAGCTACAATATAAATAATAATTATATTGTAGCTATCTTAGGATTTTTTTTTTATTTTTTTTTTTATTTATTAGTTTTCTGATTTCAAATTACACAACAAACAGTACAATAGTGCTTTACATGAGATAATCAGTACAGTGCCCTTCTCGGGCTTTCATTTCTACACTTAACTAACAATAACAAACATATGCTCAATAAACATGTCAACCATTCTATTCTTCTGAATGACCTGTAATTCACTATTTATTCAGTCCTGGAGAGTAAAGGCAAGTGAATGGAACCTAGAATTTCTTATTACCTAGCAATTATTAGATTAACATTTTCCTCATGTCCCCGGGCAGGGAGACACCCCATCCCTCAAGCGGTCAGTGGTGACTTCAGTTTGTGTGTGTTTCCCTATTGGTTTTTGTGTGGCCTATGATGAGTGTAGCGATTCTTCCCATAAAAATCTTGCGTTATGAAAAAAGGTTGATTTATTGCGCTTTATGTAACCGTACTCCTCTAAGTTCAGAAGCTCTGTCATCCTATCAAGCCACTTAGTCTTTGTAGGGGTTTCCGGGGTTTTCCATGCCCGTGCTATTAAGGATCTTACACTATTCAGCCCTGTCTGTAGCAAAAAGGACTTCAGTTTACAAGGGATTTTGGGGAGATCATTAAGTAGTGCAGCTTTCAGTGATATAGTCAAGTCATTGCCTATAATTAACTGGAAATGTGCTTCTACCTCCCTCCATAATGGCCGTACTTTGGGGAAAAGCCACCACATATGAGCTAAGCTCCCTACCTCTCCGCACCCCCTCCAACACATCCGTGATGAATCAGGATATATTGTGTTTAGTCTCGTTGGTGTGAGATACCAGCGTGTCAGGATTTTATAGTTCATTTCAAGGATCTGTGGTGAAGTTGAGGATTTCTTAGTAGTCCTGAAAATTCTATGCCAGTCCATCTCATCCAGTCCAGTCCTAATGTCTCCTGCCCATTTGGTTGTGTATAGTGGTAATTGTGTTTTGTGGTGTGTAGTTAATAGTTTGCGCGATATAGAGAGAGAGTGTCGCACCAAGTTACCATTATCGCATAGACTTTCAAAGGGGGTGAGCGGTCTCAACAGGTCTTGTTTATACTGTGTGGTTTGTATGAAGTGGTGCAATTGGGCATATTTTAGCCACTTTGCGTAGGTCCCATCTGCTACCTCCGTGAGCCTGTTCCTTTCCCTGAGTTTTCCTCCCTCAGTAAAGCGGCACAATGGAACCATGTATCCCCATTCCGCTAATCTCTTAAATCCCCTATCTAGACCCCCAATCATTTCCACGTTAAGTACTATTGGAAATAAAGGTGATCTACTTGAGGTGATATGAGGAGTGGACGTGACAAGTTTGTCCCAATTTTTAAAAAAATGTTTGTGTGAGTCTAAGTGTTGACATTGCTGGGGTCTCAGGTTACTCGGAACCCAACACAAAGCTCGTACATGTGGAACCATTAGGATGTGCGAATCTAGGGAGACCCAGGCTTTACCGTTGTGTGCTCCATGCCAGTCTAGTACCCTTTGTAGTGTAACTGCATTATAGTATTCCTCGATTTTTGAGAGTCCCAACCCCCTCAGTTCCAACGATCTATAGAGGGTATTCCTGTTAACTCTAGGCTTACATGTTCCCCATATATAGGAGTTAATTTTGCTCTTCAGCCTTTGCAGATACCAGTTGGGAAGGTGCAGTGGGAGGGCTTGTCGTATGTATAATATTCTTGGTAAAGTGGTCATTTTTATGGATTGGATCCGTCCCCACCACGAAAGTGGCTTTGTCTCCCACTCTATCAGGTCTCTGTGTGTGTTACGCAACAGGGCATCATAGTTTTTATTGAAAAGGGTAGAGTAGTTGGGGGAAATATGAATGCCCAGATATTTAATGGAGTCAGTCTGTAATCGTAAGGGGCTTAGTGAAGAAAGTCCACGAAATGCCGTCTCCGAAAGAGATATGTTTAGAATTTCGGATTTAGTCTTATTAACTGAGAAATTAGAGAACCTGCCAAATTTATCTATCTCGCCCATTACTGCCGGGATTGAGGATGTGGGGGACGACACTGAAAACAGAACGTCGTCTGCATACATGGCGATTTTATAATTGTTGGGCCCTATCTGAATGCCTTTAATGTCCCCGTTCCTACGGACATAGGAAGCCAGTACCTCCATTGTCAGAATGAACAATATAGGAGACAGAGGGCAGCCCTGACGCGTACCATTTTGAATTGTGAAGGGGTCAGTCAGCATACCATTAGCTTTCACTCTAGCACTGGGGTGGGAATATAAACTAAAAATACGTGAGATCATATTATTGCCGAACCCAAAGGAAAATAGGGTGTCTTTAAAGGGTTTATTTTTATTTTACAGGCATCTTTTATTTTAACTAGGTACAATATCTATTAAATAGTTATTAACTATTTAATAGCTACTTAGCTAAAATAAAGAGAGATTTACCTGTAAAATAAAAACTAACCTAAGTTACAATTACACCTAACACTACACTATACTTTAATAAATTATAATAAACTATAATAAATTATTCCTATTTAAAACTAAATACTTACCTGTAAAATAAACCCTAAGATAGCTACAATATAATTAATAATTTTTAATAATATTTTAGGATTTATATTTATTTTACAGGTAACTTTGTATTTATTTTAGCTAGTTAGAATAGTTATTAAATAGTTATTAACTATTTAATAACTACCTAGCTAAAAGAAATACAAAATTACCTGTAAAATAAATCCTAGCCTAAGTTACAATTAAACCTAACACTACACTATCATTAAATTAATGAAATAAATTGACCTACAAATAACTACAATTAAATACAATTAAATAAACTAACTAAAATAAAAATACAACCCCCCCAACATTAAAACCCACCACCCACATACCCCTAACCTAACCCAAACCCCCCTTAAATAAACCTAACACTACCCCCCTGAAGATCATCCTACCTTGAGTCGTCTTCAGCCAGCCGATCCACCGATGGAACCGAAGAAGAGATCCAGAGCTGCAGAAGTCATCATCCAGGCGGCGCTGAAGAAGTCTTCCATTCGATGAAGTCATCATCCAGGCGGCACTGAAGAAGTCTTCCATCCGGGCGATGTCATCTTCCAAGCGGCGTCTTCAATCTTCTATCTTCCGGATCCATCTTCATCCCGCCGACGTGGAACATCCTTCTTCCCCGACAGCCGACGACTGAGTGAAGGTTCCTGTAAGGGACGTCTATCAGCCAATCAGAATTAAAGGTAGGAACAATCTGATTGGCTGATTGAATCAGCCAATCAGATTAAGCTCGCATTCTATTGGCTGATCGGAACAGCCAATAGAATGCGAGCTCAATCTGATTGGCTGATTGGATCGGAATTGAAGGGACGCCATCTTGGATGACGTCCCTTAAAGGAACCTTCATTCAGTCATTGGCCGTCGGAGAAGAAGGATGTTCCGCGTCGGCGGGGTGAAGATGGATCCGGAAAAAAGAAGATTGAAGACGCCGCTTGGAAGATGATATCGCCCGGATGGAAGACTTCTTCAGTGCCGCCTGGATGATGACTTCATCGGATGGAAGACTTCTTCAGTGCCCCTTGGATGATGACTTCTGCCGCTCCGGATCTCCTCTTCGGTTCCATCGGTGGTCGGCTGGCTGAAGACGACTCAAGGCAGGATGATCTTCAGGGGGGTAGTGTTAGGTTTATTTAAGGGGGGTTTGGGTTAGATTAGGGGTATGTGGGTGGTGGGTTTTAATGTTGGGGGTGGGTTGTATTTTTATTTTACAGGCAAAAGAGCAGAATTCTTTGGGGCATGCCCCGCAAAAGGCCCTTTTAAGAGCTGGTAAGGTAAAAGAGCTGGTAACTTTTTAATTTAGAATAGGGTAGGGCATTTTTTTATTTTGGGGGGCTTTGTTATTTTATTAGGTGGCTTAGATTAGGTGTAAGTAGCTTAAAATTGTTGTAATATTTTTTAAATGTTTGTAACTTATTTTTTTATTTTTTTGTACTTTAGTTAGTTTATTTAATTGTATTTAATTGTAGTTATTTGTAGGTAATTTATTTAATTAATTTATTGATAGTGTAGTGTTAGGTTTAATTGTAACTTAGGTTAGGATTTATTAAATAGTTATTAAATAGTTAATAACTATTTAATAACTATTTTAACTAGCTAAAATAAATACAAAGTTACCTGTAAAATAAATATAAAGCCTAAAATAGCTACAATGTAATTATTATTTATATTGTAGCTATCTTAGGGTTTATTTTACAGGTAAGTATTTAGTTTAAAATAGGAATAATTTATTAAAGTATAGTGTAGTGTTAGGTGTAATTGTAACTTAGGTTAATTTTTATTTTATAGGTTAATTTCTCTTTATTTTAACTAGGTAGCTATTAAATAGTTAATAACTATTTAATAGCTATTGTACCTAGTTAAAATAAATTGAAAGTTGCCTGTAAAATAAAAATAAATCCTAAGATTATTATTATTTATATTGTAGCTATATTAGGGTTTATTTTTTAAGGTAAGTATTTAGTTTTAAATAGGATTAACTTAGTTAATAAGAGAAATATTATTTAGATTTATTTAATTAATATTTAAGTTAGGGGGGTGTTAGGGTTAGTTTTAGACTTTGGTTTAGGGGTTAATAATTTTATTACAGTGGCGGTGGTGTAGGGGGGGCAGGATAGGGGTTAATAAATTTATTATAGGTGGCGACGATGTAGGGGGGCAGATTAGGGGTTAATAAGTTTAATATAGGTTGCGGCGGGGCCCGGGAGCGGCAGTTTAGGGGTTAAACTATTTATTTAGTTGCGACGAGGTCCGGGATCCGCAGGATAGGGGTTCATAACTTTATTATAGGTGGCGGCGATATAGGGGGGGGCAGGATAGGGGTACCTAGGTATTATGTAGGTGGCGGCGGTGTCTGGGAGCGGCGGTTTAAGGGTTAATACATTTATAAGAGTTGCGGCAGGGTCTAGGAGCCGCGGTTTAGGGGTTAATAACTTTATTGAGTTGCGGGGGGCTCTGGGGGCGCCGGTTTAGGGGGTAGAACAGTGTAGTTAGTGTGGGTGCTTAGTGACAGGGGTATCAATAAAGCTGTCAAAAAGCCGAAGAGCAGCGAGATCGGATGAGTGATAACTATCACAGTCCGCTGCTCATCGCCCCGTACTTGGTGCGCGGCTTTTTGACAGCTTTTTTGATAACTTAGACGAAATTTTGAAGGTCCGCGGCGGCGATGGTAGGCGGGCGTATTGAACTGGCGAAGGCAGGTAAAGTAGACGGCTTGATAACTACCCCCCTTTATGTACTCCTCTGATGATATATATATTTTTTTATTTATTTTAAGATTAAGATCTCAAAGCTTCTTAGTCTACACCTTTGTGCTTCAGAACATGGCTAGCGTATGTTTAACCCTAACCCTAACACTAACACCCCCCTAAGTTAAATATAATTTAAATCTAACGAAATAAATTAATTCTTATTAAATAAATTATTCCTATTTAAAGCTAAATAGTTAATAACTATTTAATAATTATTGTACCTAGTTAAAATAAATAAAAAGTTGCCTGTGAAATAAAAATAAACCCTAAGCTAGATACATTGTAACTATTAGTTACTTTTAAATAGGAATAATTTACGGCTAGATTTAGAGTTGGGCGGTAGCCGTCAAAACCAGCGTTAGAGGCTCATAACGCTGGTTTTTACCGCCCTCTGGTATTTGGAGTCAGTCAGGAAAGGGTCTAACGCTCACTTTACAGCCGCGACTTTTCCATACCGCAGATCCCCCTACGCCATTTGCGTATCCTATCTTTTCAATGGGATCTTTCTAACGCCGGTATTTAGAGTCGTGGCTGAAGTGAGCGTTAGAAATCTAACGACAAAACTCCAGCCGCAGAAAAATAACAGGAGTTAAGAGCTTTCTGGGCTAACGCCGGTTTATAAAGCTCTTAACTACTGTGCTCTAAAGTACACTAACACCCATAAACTACCTATGTACCCCTAAACCGAGGTCGCCCCACATCGCCGCCACTCTAATTAAATTTTTTAACCCCTAATCTGCCGTCCGCACGCCGCTGCAAGCTACATTATACTTATGTACCCCTAATCTGCTGCCCCTTACACCGCCGACCCCTATATTATATTTATTAACCCCTAATCTGCCCCCCTCAACGTCGCCTCCACCTGCCTACACTTATTAACCCCTAATCTGCCGACCGGACCGCGCCGCTATTATAATAAAGTTATTAACCCCTAATCCGCCTCACTCCCGCCTCAATAACCCTATAATCAATAGTATTGACCCCTAATCTGCCCTCCCTAACATCGCTGACACCTAACTTCAAGCATTAACCCCTAATTTGCCGACCGGAGCTCACCGCTACTCTAATACATTTTTTAACCCCTAAAGCTAAGTCTAACCCTAACACTAACACCCCCCTAAGTTAAATATAATTTAAATCTAACAAAATAAATTAATTCTTATTAAATAAATTATTCCTATTTAAAGCTAAATACTTACCTGTAAAATAAACCCTAATATAGCTACAATATAAATTATAATTATATTGTAGCTATTTTAGGATTAATATTTATTTTACAGACAACTTTGTATTTATTTTAACCCGGTACAATAGCTATTAAATAGTTAATAACTATTTAATAGTTACCTAGTTAAAATAATTACAAAATTACCTGTAAAATAAATCCTAACCTAAGTTACAATTAAACCTAACACTACACTATCAATAAATAAATTAAATAAAATGCCTACAATTATCTACAATTAAACCTAACACTACACTATCAATAAATTAATTAAATACAATACCTACAAATAAATACAATGAAATAAACTAACTAAAGTACAAAAAATAAAAAAGAACTAAGTTACAAAAAATAAAAAAATATTTACAAACATTAGAAAAATATTACAACAATGTTAAACTAATTACACCTACTCTAAGCCCCCTAATAAAATAACAAAGCCCCCCAAAATAAAAAAATGCCCTACCCTATTCTAAATTAAAAAAGTTCAAAGCTCTTTTACCTTACAAGCCCTGAAAAGGGCCCTTTGCGGGGCATGCCCCAAAGAATTCAGCTCTTTTGCCTGTAAAAAACAAACATACAATACCCCCCCCAAAAAAATTACAACCCACCACCCACATACCCCTAATCTAACCCAAACCCCCCTTAAATAATCCTAACACTAAGCCCCTGAAGATCTCCCTACCTTGTCTTCACCTCACCGGGTTCAGCGATCGGTCCAGAAGAGGGTCCGAAGTCTTGAACCAAGCGGCGGCTGAAGAACTCCATCATCGGGCTGAAGTCGGAAGTCCATCATCGGGATGAAGTCTTCTATCAAGCGGCATCTTCAATCTTCTTTCTTCCGGAGTGGAGCGGAGCCATCTTCTTCCCAGCCGACGCGGATCCAACCTCTTCAACCCACGCCTACTCTCCGAATGACGGTTCCTTTAAATGACGTCATCCAAGATGGCGTCCCTCGAATTCCGATTGGCTGATAGGATTCTATCAGCCAATCGGAATTAAGGTTGGAATATTCTGATTGGCTGATGGAATCAGCCAATCAGATTCAAGTTCAATCCGATTGGCTGATCCAATCAGCCAATCAGTTTGAACTTGAATCTGATTGGCTGATTCCATCAGCCAATCAGAATTTTCCTACCTTAATTTCCGATTGGCTGATAGAATCCTATCAGCCAATCGGAACTCGGGTGACGCCATCTTGGATGACGTCCCTTAAAGGAACCGTCATTCGTCGGGAAGTCGTCGGTGAAGATAGATGGATCCGCGCTGGAGGTCTTGAAGATCAGCCGGTCGTCATCGGATTGAAGAACATAGAAGATGCGGCTTGGAAGAAGATGTTTGCCGGTCCGGATGTCCTCTTCTGCCCACTTGGATCAAGACTTCAGCCAGAGGATGGACGTCACTCTTCAGCCCCCGCTTGGGCTTGGATCAACACTTCAGAGGCTTGGATCAAGACTTCCGAGGACGGATCGGTGAACCTGGCATGGTGAAGATAAGGTAGGAAGATCTTCAGGGGCTTAGTGTTAGGTTTATTTAAGGGGGGTTTGGGTTAGATTAGGGGTATGTGGGTGGTGGGTTGTAATGTGGGGGGGGGTATTGTATGTTTTTTTTTTACAGGCAAAAGAGCTGAATTATTTGGGGCATGACCCGCAAATGGCCCTTTTCAGGGCTGGTAAGGTAAAAGAGCTTTGAACTTTTTTAATTTAAAATAGGGTAGGGCATTTTTTTATTTTGGGGGTCATTGTTATTTTATTAGGGGCCATAGAGTAGGTGTAATTAGTTTAAAATTGTTGTAATATTTTTCTAATGTTTGTAAATATTTTTTTATTTTTTGTAACTTAGTTCTTTTTTATTTTTTGTACTTTAGTTAGTTTATTTCATTGTAGTTATTTGTAGGTATTTTATTTAATTAATTTATTGATAGTGTAGTGTTAGGTTTAATTGTAGGTAATTGTAGGTAGTTTATTTAATTAATTTATTGATAGTGTAGTGTTAGGTTAATTGTAGGTAGTTTATTTAATTAATTTATTGATAGTGTAGTGTTAGGTTTAATTGTAACTTAGGTTAGGATTTATTTTACAGGTAATTTTGTAATTATTTTAACTATTTTAGCTATTAAATAGTTATTAACTATTTAATAGCTATTGTACCTGATTAAAATAAATACAAAGTTGCCTGTAAAATAAATATTAATCCTAAAATAGCTACAATATAATTATTATTTATATTGTAGCTATATTAGGGTTTATTTTACAGGTAAGTATTTAGCTTTAAATAGGAATAATTTATATAATAAGAGTTAATTTATTTTGTTAGATTTAAATTATATTTAATTTAGGGGGGTGTTAGTGTTAGGGTTAGACTTAGCTTTAGGGGTTAAAAAATTTATTAGAATAGCGGTGAGCTCCATTCGGCAGATTAGGGGTTAATTATTGTAGGTAGCTGGAGGCGACGTTGTGGGGGGCAGATTAGGGGTTAATACATATAATATAGGGGTCGGCGGTGTTAGGGGCAGCAGATTAGGGGTACATAGGTATAATGTAGGTTGCGGCGGTATACGGAGCGGCAGATTAGGGGTTAAAAAAAATATGCAGGTGTCAGCGATAGCGAGGGCGGCAGATTAGGGGTTAATACATATAATATAGGGGTTGGCGGTGTTAGGGGAAGCAGATTAGGGGTACATAACTATAATGTATGTTGCGGCGGTGTACGGAGCGGCAGATTAGGGGTTAATAATAATATGCAGGTGTCAGCGATAGCGGGGGCGGCAGATTAAGGGTTAATAAGTGTAAAGTTAGGGGTGTTTAGACTCAGGGTACATGTTAGAGTGTTAGGTGCAGACGTAGGAAGTGTTTCCCCATAGTAAACAATGGGGCTGCGTTAGGAGCTGAACGCTGCTTTTTTGCAGGTGTTAGGTTTTTTTTCAACTCAAATGGCCCCATTGTTTTCTATGGGGGAATCATGCACGAGCACGTTTTTGACGCTGGCCGCGTCCGTAAGCACCGCTGGTATCGAGAGTTGCAGTGGCGTTAAATATGCTCTACGCTCCCTTTTTGGAGCCTAACGCAGCCCTTCTGTGAACTCTAAATACCAGCGGTATTTAAAAGGAGCGGGGGGAAAAAAGCACGCGTAGCTAACGCACCCCTTTGGCCGCAGAACTCTAAATCTAGCCGTTAGTTAATTAAAGTTATTTTATTTAGATGTATTTAAATTATATTTAGGTTAGGGGGGTGTTAGGGTTAGGGTTAGACTTAGGTTTAGGGGTTAATATATTTATTATAGTGGCGGAGATGTTGGGGACTGCAGATTAGGGGTTAATAAGTATAGTTAGGTGGCGGCGACATTGGGGGCGGCAGATTAGGGGTTAATAAATATAATGTAGGTGGCGGCGGTGTCCGGAGTGGCAGATTAGGGGTACGTGTTAGGGTGTTAGGTGCAGACTTAGAAAGTGTTTCCCCATAGGATTCAATTGGGCTGCATTAGGAGCTGAACGCTGCTTTTTTGCAGGTGTTAGTTTTTTTTCAGCCAAATCTGCCCCATTGATTCCTATGGGGAAATCTGGGCATCAGCCTCCCGCCCCCCCCCCCCCCCGCCAGAATCCCCTCCCACCCCTCTCGCCCCTTCCCAGCCAGAATACACTCCCGGCCCTTCCCAAACTGAACCAGCTCCCGGCCCTTCCCATTCTTACTCCTGTCCTGTCCCTCCCAAAAAACATTTCCTTGCCCCCACTCGCCGCTCTTCCTATTTGGCCACCCTTACATCTCCCCCACATGCACAGCCACCAACTCCCCAGGTCCCTGACTCTCCAGCTGTGCAGGCTCCACCTGAGCAGCAACCCAGTCCCCCACCTCGCTCCATCCCTCCCCCATCTCTCCCCATCAAGACTTTAACCCCAATCCCCACATTCATTGTCCTGGGTGTCGGATTGTCCTTCCCAGCCACCGACGTAAGTATCATTACAAATCATTATCAAATTACAACATACTTTCTTAAAGGGATATTATACTGATCCAATTATACATAAATTGAATTTTATTTGAAAATGTTTTTGATAAACCTTTTCTTTATTTGATTAATGTAAATGTTTCCGATCTTCAGTTTTGGAAATCATTATCCACATTTTCTATATATATAATATTTTTATTAAGAAAACAGATGGGATACAAAAAAGAGAAAAGGAAAAAACAATAACATCGGGGAACAGTATCAAAAACATAACAACAAAAGAAATATCTGTCATGGCGTTCCCATCTGGAAGAAAAAGGAGACCATAGACATTGACAGGAAAATCCAAAACCAGAGATTAATCAGATCATAGCATTTGACTCTATAGCTAAAATAAACTGAGCTCTTCACTATCTGTCCCCACTGTGTCTTTCAATATGTCTCATCTGTGAGCTTATTTTCTAATAAAGATTGCTGGACGACACGCAAGACTAAATAAATACAAAACAAAGACAACACAAAAAGAAAACCAACAACAGGACAACACAAAACAAAACAAAACAAAACAGAGAAGAAGGAAAAAAAAAAAAAAAAAAGGAAAAAAGGTAAATTCACATAGATTCATATCAGCCTTCAAATTTACATTCACATTCAGTTCGCTCTGGTAATGACTTGTTCTACCTGCGGCAGTTCCCCTCTTAATATTGCATTCATAACATATTCTGTCGATCTTAGCGGATAAATAATTTTCTTCTGTGTATCTATTGTCTGGGAGTATATAAAGATTTCCCATTTTTTGAAAAAATTCTCAACTTCATTACTTTTATCTTGTTCTATCGTACATTGTTCTAGTGTCATTTGTTTAAAAATAAAGTTACTCACTTCTGCTATGGATGGTAGTTTTTTTGAGATCCAAGTTCTCAGCAACAGGAACCTAGCCACCCCTATAACTAATTCAATGAATAATTTATTTTTTATTCTGAAGTCTGCTTGAAATAAAAAAAAGACTGTGTCTCGGGAGACTGATATCCCTGTTTTTAATATCCTTGAGAGTAGAAAACTTATTTTATTCCAGTACTGTCTAACTAATGTACATTCCCAAAAATAATGTACAATATCTGCCCCTCTGTCACCACATTTTGCGCATTTATCCTTAATTTGGCTGTTCCATCTTGACATAGCACAGGGTGTCAGGTATGTTTGATTAAGCAAGAAGATATGTGCTTCTCTAAAATTGGTAGAAGTGAAAATCTTGTTTATTTTATTGATACTGTTATATATGTGGTTTTCGTTACATTCTCTAAACCCCTTCAGTTGCCATTTTTTGACAATAAGTTTTAAGTTTAAACTACCCTCCTGTCTCAAAGACACATTATACCATTTTCTAATCGAGAAATCTCCTGCTTTACTTAAATTGAAGTTCAGCATAAGTGAGGGCCAATCCCAGTCCTTATTTTGGAGGTGTAATAGCTTATTAGCTAGACTCCTTATTTGTAAGTAGGCAAAAAAAAATTTATTGGGTAAGTCAAATTCAACTCTTAATTCCTCAAACGTTTTAATCTGTGGGTTTTCTGTATTGAAATTAATCATTTGACCAATATATATCAATCCCTTACTTTTCCACCTATGGAAGACTGCGGATTTTAACGCTTCCGGAAAAAGGGGGTATCCAGTAATTGTTAGATAATTAGATATTGTATAATTAACTTTTAATTTTTTGCAATACTGCTGCCATGCTTTTATAATACCCATAACTGAGCTGATCTTTTTGATCTTCTTAGGTATATCTGCAACTTTAGTATGCAAGAGAGCCTTTAGAGAGTAGGGTTTCACTATTCCCTCTTCCAGTAGCCTTGCTGTATAATATTCCTTATCTAACAGCCATTCAGCTGCAATTTTAACAAGGCATGCTAAGTTATATTTTCCTATATCTGGAAGTGCAAATCCTCCAGATTCCTTTAAAAGAGAAAGTATTTTGAGAGAAATTTTTTTTCTTTTCTTACCCCACAGAAAATCAATTATATTTTTGTTGAATACTTTAATATCTGTGGACTTAATGAGTAGCGGTAGATTCTGCATTTTATACAGTATTTTTGGGAAAATAATCATTTTAATTAAGCTAATTTTGCCTGACAAGGCCAAGTGAATATATTTCCATACATTTAACTGGTCAGAAATTTTCTGTAAAATTGGTTTAACATTCAAGTCATACCATAACTTAGGGTTCTTACTAAGATTAATTCCTAGGTATGTGATCTGATCTACTACTTTATAGGGAAATAGAGTATTAGATTCTTTTTGTTTATTAAGCCATAGAAGTTCAGTTTTATTAAGATTAACTCTATAACCCGAAAAGGAGCTATATAGTTCTATTATATCCATTAGTTGTGGGATACTCTGTTTGCTATTTCTCAAGAATATCAAAACATCATCAGCATATAGCAAGATCTTTTCCTCTATATTATTACAAACAATCCCTTGCATCTCTTGACGAATTTTAATAGCTAATGATTCGATGGACAAATTAAACAAGAAAGGTGACAAGGGACAACCTTGTCTTGTACCTCTTTTCAGAGCAATATCTGCTGATTCCACTCTATTCACTGAAATTACATATATCAGATTTTTATATATTGCTTTGATATAATTTAGAAAGGAGCCCGAGAAACCAAACTTAGATAGTGATGTGAAAAGATGATCCCACTGTACCGCATCAAAAGCTTTTTCTGCAACTATGGCTATTAAAGCTGCATCTTCTCTTATCTCCTGATGTTTATCTATCAGATCATTAAAATATTCAATGATAATGCAAGCTTTGCGTATATTAACCACAGAACTTCGATTGTTCATAAACCCTACCTGATTTATATGTATGATATTACCAAAAAAATTTTTTAATCTTTCCGCGACTATTATTTCTAAAATCTTATAGTCCACGTTTAGTAGGGAAATAGGTCTGTACGCGTCTGGCTTCTCGGGGTCCCTTCCTTTTTTATATATCAAAATTGTATTTGCTTTAGTGAAGTTCTTTGACATTCTAGAATTCTCGGAATAATACCAATTATATAATTTAGTCAAATATGGTGCAATTTCTTTTTTTTAAATTTTATAAAACTCGGCTGGTAAATGATCCGGCCCAGGTGCTTTATTTAATTTAATCTTATTAATTGTTGTTTCTACTTCTTCTACCGTGATAGGCTGATTAATTGTATTAGCTTCTTCCAGTGTTATTTTGGGGGTAGTTATTGAATCCCAAAACCGCTTCTTATTCGAGCTGTCTAACTCACATGCACCATAGAAATTGCTATATATTTGGTAAAAGATCTCATTTATTTCTGACGGGTCATGTATATATGTATCTTCCACTTTTATTGCCGAAATTATATTAGTTTTTTTTTCAGATTTAACTACTTTCGCTAAGAGACTACCTGTTTTATTTCCGAATTTCATAAACTTTGCTTTACTTTTGAGATCTTCTCTAATAGTTTCTTGTGTATAAAATGTGTCCCTTTCTTGTTTTGCCTGGGTGTATCTGAACCAATTATTTTTTGTAGTACTTGATAGGTATCTATTGTAGGAATTTATAACTTGATTCGTTAATTGTTCTTCCCTTCTCTTTCTTTTCTTTTTAAATGTGGCCATATAGCTTATTATTTCTCCCCTTAACACCGATTTAGCTGTTTCCCACAGTATTTCTATCCTATCTAGATATTCTCTGTTCAAATTTAAAAAAATATTGAATTTTTCTCTTAACATAGCTACAAAAGTTGCATTTTTCAGCATGTATTTCGGGAAGTGGAAGAAGTTTCTTTTAGGAACTCTTATTAATATTTCCTCTAGGGTAAGTTCTAGAGTAATAGGAGCGTGATCAGATATAATCACATCTTTTATGTCTGCCTTTGGGTTAACCAACAATAAGGGCTCAGATATCAGAAAAAAATCAATCCTCGATAGTGATTCTAGTGATTTTGATAAGCATGTGAATCTTTTTAGATCTGGATATTGGAGTCTCCAAATATCATGGACTTTAAGTGATTTTTTGAATGTATGCAGGATTCTCATTTCCTTCGATATTCTAGAATCCTTTATCCTACCTTTTGTGCTTTTCCTGTCTAGTGGAAATCTAGGTGTTAAATTAAAATCACCAGCAATTATTAATTTTTTTTCATTATACTTTAACAATAATACCTGCAATTTATTCCAAAATTCCAGGTCCAAATTATTTGGGCCATAGACATTACACAATATATAAATCTTTTTTTTTATTTCTATTTCAATAATAATATAACGTGCATTGTCATCTTTTTTAACTTCAAGAATTTTGTATTCTAGATTCTTACCAAGTAGTATAGCTACGCCTTTTTCCTTTCTAAACATGGAGTGGCCACTACTTCTTTTACCCAATTAACTTTTAATTTAGCTAGTTCTGTTGCCGACAACCTGACTTCCTGAAGAAAGGCAATATCAGTATTTAATTTTTTAAGATGCTTTAAGATTGTCTTTCTTTTGATAGGAGACACAATACCACCGACATTCCACGATGTAAGACCTAGTGAATTCCTTATACCCCGTATCCTAATTTTATTCTATACAGACTACCAACCACCATTTTTCCATAACTACTAGAGATATCCTAAATTTTGTGAAGGATGATAAGAAAAAAAAAAAAATACATACCCAAACAAATTAAAACTTTAACGCTGTTCTCCTTTAAGTCATAAATCCTGACAAACTGTGACATAGTATTGTTTAGCTTCTTCACTGTTCTGAAAGGACTTAAAGCCATCCTTACCTCCTACTTTCAAAATAGCAGGATAGACTACAAATGCCTGTAACCCCTTTTGAATGAATTGCGAACACAATTGTGACATTATTTTTCTTTTATTCGAGGTTTCCAGTGAAAAGTCTTGAAAGATAAGGACTTTCCTGTCATCCAACAGGAGGGGTTCTGAAAGTTTTTTAAAATATTTTAAGATTTCAACTTTGTCCTTATAGTTCAAGAATTTTGCTATCACTGGCCTAGTGTGGGATCTACCCGTAGGGTCTTCACCCAAGTATTGCTTACTTAAACCCAGTCTGTGTATCCGCTCAGCTATAATTTCTGATCCTTCCCTTTGCATACCCAATTTCCTTGGTATTTCTTTGGTAATAAGTACTTCTAAATCTCTATTTACATATTTTTCAGATATGCCTATGAATCTTAGATTATTTCTTCTTGATCTATCTTCTGCAACATTTGCTCTGTCTTGTAATTTTGCAATTTGTCCGGTTAATTCTTCAATCCTATTACTTTTAATAGTCAGTTGATCCTCTAGGTTCGAAATTCTATTTTCTATTTCTCCTATTCTTGCATTAAAATGTTTTAACTCATTCGAAACCGTTGATATTTCTAGCCTGAGATTATCAAACTGTGGCATCAGTAAAGCAGAAATTTGAGTTATTAACATTTGTGTATCTATATTTACATGTGGTGTGTTCGAGCTATCTAAATTCTCTTGTATGGGTTCAGTTATATTCTTGTTCTTATTTCTTTCCCTAGTTTTGGCTGACATTACAGCTGGGGACTTATCTTTTGAATTCTGAATAAACTTATCCATTAAGAATCACTTTTTCTTGTTATTGTGAAAAGATACCACAGAAGAGAAAGAAAAAAAAAAAAAGGGGGGAGAGTGTGAAGATAAGAACTAATGTGGAGAAGTATTAATAGTGAGTATGAGCCTCTCGGGCAGGTGTAAATCTAAGTGATCAGGCACTAAGCCAGACTCTACAAAAAAGATAAAAAATAAAAGGTGTGAAAAAGTGTCTTAGGTCAACAGTGAATAGTTAGTGTAAAAGTGTGTGAGGGGAGAGGAAAAAAAAAAAAAGAAAAAAAAAAAATCTATATATCAAATACCCAACAAGGGATAGTTTATGATGTTAGGCAATATACAATATTCTGAACTATTTTATTTCTTTAAATTTAATCTCTTAACTACTTTTAAAAGTAGTTTTTTTTGGGGGTTTTTTTGTCACTCCAGAAGGAAATTCTATAGGTATATTAATTCTGTTTGCACTTGTTGCTCAAATACATTCAAGAACCGGATTCTATATAAGTTTTTCAGTGCTATAGAACTTATTCAATACGGAACCTTCAATCTTAGAGAAAACAGAATTCAATTCACTTTGCACTCTTCTGTTATAACAATCAGGCCTTCCAAAAACCAATTTAAACCAGATGTCAGATATTTCACTAGGATCTTTGCATTCTGTTCACAACACATACCCTCTGGATCAGGGTCCCAGACTTATACCCTAGACACACTGTATATTATTCACAGTAGTAAAAACATAGGTGTTTTCAACAGATAGCAAACTCTAAAGCTTAATCAAATACAGCTCAATTGGTCATAGATTAATTTCTAGCATATAACTTTGTCAGAAGAAACTATCAGTCTTTCCAAGTGTCACCAGATACCTAGTTCTTCACTGGGTTCTAAACATATTGAGCACAGCACAGTCCACTTGCATGCTAATCCCAGACTTGCACACTAGGCGATCTGAATTTTCTTCCTATTAATATTGTGAGACTTTTAATCAGTTTGGTGTTCCATCTCAAGATCAGTGTTTTCCAGATGCCACCTAGTACCAGTTTCTTCACTGGGATCTTCAGACCTCAAGCACAGCACAGACCTCTTGCACACTTGTCCCAGACTTACACACTAGGCACTCAATATATTCTTCATTATAATGTATTATGGTATATTGCAATTAAGTCCCCTCGAGCTCAGACTTTGCTTTATACCTGTAGGGTTACACTTTTATATATATTACAGTTCTGAGCTATAAAGTTAGCCCCAGGGTTTTCTTTTCTTTTTATATCTGTATTGTTTCTCTTTTCTTTTCCTTTTTTACAGCAAATATAATAAGATCAGATATATAAATGTGAGGTTTGTTGACTCAATTTTGTGTGTAACAGTTTTCTTCACTGGGGCAAACAATGTATAGCACCTGCCTATAGGGGAAAGAAAAAGCCTGCTGTAATCCAGAGACCTAGGTCAGTGACTCTCTTTGTAATATCACACAGATATGGGCCTTCACAACAACTTCCCCCTATATAGTACCAAAACCAGGGATCACGTTTCCAGCTGAGTTATTTGTCTGTTTTTTTTTTCCAACCAACGGTGACAAGAATTAGGCAGGTGAAACAAATAAATGCCTCAGGCCTTGGTATTATCTCAATTATTACCAGGTATCAGTCACGATCTTCCCTGCACCCAGACTAATAAAACTGCACACAATCTACTCACATCCTTAAAGTCAGAAAAAGAGAATAACCTTGCAACGGCTTTTACAACACATAGTCTGATGTATAAGTACTTATCTTGAAGGATGGCTTTTTCCTCTGATATATCGTCAGCCTTGTAACTCCATGTCCATATCCATGAACATTTCCATGAGCAGCGTTGCTCCTGCCAAAGAGCTTTACTAGCTGTGGGAGATATTCGGTGGAGTACCTTTGTTACCTCTGTGTCACGTACCCACTGAGCGTAGCCTGCTAAGGCTTCACGGTAGTCGGTGAGGAGCGCTCCCTATCTAGTACTCTTTGCTCTGCTCTTTTTGGGCCTAGAGCCTGTGACTGGCGGTTGGAGTATACTCGGAGCAAACGCTGACTGCGCGCCACTCCGATGTTACCGCCCACCGGAAACTCTCATTATCCACATTTTCTAATATCTAAATGATATTGCCTAGATGTTGAATATCTATTATGTATATATGCCAATATTTTGGATTTGGTATCACTGCCCTTTTCACAGTGTGTCATAAACCAAAGAAATATATTTTTCAAGATTAATAGGGTTTTGATATGTTTTAATATCTTAATGGTTTATCTCTATATTTAATGTGTAAATATTCTATATAGCATATTTAATTACAATAATGATTTGTATTTTAATTATTACAATGTCTCTTTGTTCTCTTTTTACTATGTTCTGTAATTATTATTAATGTGTATTATTTATTTTTAATCCAAGTTCTTTTTTATTGAGAATAAATTATGCAGATTACAAATCATGGAAATTGGTTCAAATGGAAAAAGCATACATGAAAAAGGAAAAATAACAAGATCCAATTTGACATAAACAAATAAAATAGATGAAGTATCACCACTTCACAATTCATTCTCAAATCTTATATTAATTAAGTAAAATAAATTGTGTCTTCAGGCCCCTTTGGGGGTTGCATATTATTCTAGAAAATTGCCAAACAGCAAACCCAATACAAGCAAATTGTATAAAAACTCTAAACTTAACATAAAAGTAGTTCTTACTCTTTCTAGTAACTGTTCCCCAAAGGTCATCTCAACTGCGGCATGTCCGCTCCTGGTCTCGGGTCCATGTCTAGTCTCTTGCTTATCTGTAGTAAGTAGAGGTCCCAGAGATCTTGGGCATCTATATATGGTTCTCTCTTGTTGTTTTTGTATGAGCTAAACTCCTCTAGTTCTATTAACTCTGAGACTTTGTTTCTCCATCTCTGAGGGTCTTGGGGTGTGTGTAGTTTCCAGTGTTTGGCTATAATGGACTTAACGCTATTTATCATTATTTGGAATAATATTTGGTGGGCCTTGGAGGTCAGTTTCCTAAATTTATTAAGTAGAAAAAATAGGGGGTCTAAGGGTAGGGTGCACTCTAGAACCTTCTCCATTTCCCCAATACAATTTCTCCAAAGCTGATTGATTACGTTGCACCACCACCACATGTGTCCCATTCCACTACCTGAGTGTCCACATCTCCAACACCTATCTGAGAGTGACGGATATAGTCTGTGTAAGCGTTTGGGAGTGAGATACCAGTTATGTAGTATTTTATAATTTAGTTCAACTAAGTAAGCTGAAGAGGAAGAAGACTTGGTATTTCTGAAAATATTGTGTATTATTTATTTTTGTTTAGGTTGTGACTCAGCATTGTTAACGCTAGAGACTCTAGCACGTATAGAGCAGACCATGCTGAGTAACAGTCAGTTGCTGGGAAGAATGCATGAGACCATGCATCTCCAGCTGTGGCTTCATCGCTTGACTCTAGAACGCATAATGCAGTTAGAGTCAATGCATGAAGCTGCAGCTGGAAATGTACAGGACGATGAAGGTGATGCTAATGCCCCACAAGTGGAGGATCCGGAGATTATCTGAAGGAGAGCGAATAAATCCTCCATCCACATGTTGTGTTTGTTCTTTGTTAATATGTTGCGATTTGGCTGATTTTGGCTCCAATGGGGCTGTGTTGGTCTTTGTTTGCCCTGTCAACTCCCTGAAAGGACTGTGATGCACTATGTCACCTTGTCAGATGGATCCAATGGGGCTGTGTTGTCCTTTTTTTGCACTATCATCTCCCTCCAAGGACTGTGATGCACTATGTCACCTTGTCAGATAGCTCCAATGGGGCTGTGTTGGCCTTTGTTTGCCCTGTCAACTCCCTCCAAGGACTGTGATGCACTATGTCACCTTGTCAGATGGCTCCAATGGGGCTGTGTTGTCCTTTGTTTACCCTGTCGACTCCCTCCAAAGACTGTGATGCACTATGTCACCTTGTCAGATGGCTCCAATGGGGCTGTGTTGGCCTTTGTTTGCCCTGTCAACTCCCTCCAAGGACTGTGCTGCACTATGTCACCTTGTCAGATGGCTCCAATGGGACTGTGTTGGCCTTTGTTTGCCCTTGTCAACTCCCTAAAGGACTGTGATGCACTATGTCACCTTGTCAGATGGCTCCAATGGGGCTGTGTTGGCCTTTATTTGCACTGTCATCTCCCTCCAAGGACTGTGATGCACTATGTCACCTTGACAGATAGCTCCAATGGGGCTGTGTTGGCCTTTGTTTTCCCTTGTCAACTCCCTCCAAGGACTGTGCTGCACTATGTCACCTTGTCAGATGGCTCCAATGGGACTGTGTTGGCCTTTGTTTGCCCTTGTCAACTCCCTAAAGGACTGTGATGCACTATGTCACCTTGTCAGATGGCTCCAATGGGGCTGTGTTGGCCTTTATTTGCACTGTCATCTCCCTCCAAGGACTGTGATGCACTATGTCACCTTGACAGATAGCTCCAATGGGGCTGTGTTGGCCTTTGTTTTCCCTTGTCAACTCCCTCCAAGGACTGTGATGCACTGTGTCACCTTGTCAGATGGCTCCAATGGGGCTGTGTTGGCCTTTGTTTGCCCTGTCAACTCCCTCCAAGGACTGTGATGCAATATGTCACTTTGTCAGATGGCTTCAATGGGGCTGTGTTGACCTATGTTTGCCCTGTCAACTCCCTGAAAGGACTGTGATGCACTATGTCACCTTGACAGATGGCTCCAATGGGGTTGTGTTGGCCTTTGTTTGCCCTTGTCAACTCCCTCCAAGGATTGTGATGCACTATATCACCTTGTCAGTTGGCTCCAATGGGGCTGTGTTGACCTTTGTTTGCCATGTCAACTCCCTCCAAGTACTGTGATGCACTATGTCACCTTGTCAGATGGCTCCAATGGGGCTGTGTTGGCCTTTGTTTGCCCTGTCAACTCCCTCCAAGGACTGTGATGCACTATGTCACCTTGTCAGATGGCTCCAATGGGGCTGTGTTGACCTTTGTTTGCCCTGTCAACTCCCTGAAAGGATTGTGATACACTATGTCACCTTGTCAGATGGCTCCATTGGGGATGTGTTGGCCTTTGTTTGCCCTGTCAACTCCCTCCAAGGACTGTGATGCACTGTGTCACCTTGTCAGATGGCTCCAATGGGGCTGTGTTGGCCTTTGTTTACCCTGTCAACTCCCTCCAAGGACTGTGATGCAATATGTCACTTTGTCAGATGGCTCCAATGGGGCTGTGTTGACCTTTGTTTGCCCTGTCAACTCCCTGAAAGGACTGTGATGCACTATGTCGCCTTGACAGATGGCTCCAATGGGGTTGTGTTGGCCTTTGTTTGCCCTTGTCAACTCCCTCCAAGGACTGTGATGCACTATATCACCTTGTCAGTTGGCTCCAATGGGGCTGTGTTGGCCTTTGTTTGCCCTGTCAACTCCCTCCAAGTACTGTGATGCACTATGTCACCTTGTCAGATGGCTCCAATGGGGCTGTGTTGGCCTTTGTTTGCCCTGTCAACTCCCTGAAAGGATTGTGATATACTATGTCACCTTGTCAGATGGCTCCATTGGGGATGTGTTGGCCTTGTTTGCCCTTGTCAACTCCCTCCAAGGACTGTGGTGCACTATGTCACCTTGTCAGATGGCTCCAATGGGGCTGTGTTGGCCTTTGTTTGCCCTGTCAACTCCCTCCAAGGATTGTGATGCACTATGGCACCTTGTCAGATGGCTCCAATGGGGCTGATTTTTCAAAATGACTTTTTTGAAAGTTATCTTATTTCTTTATGTTTTATGACATCATAATAAAAATAAAAGTCATTAATATATTATTTTTCATCTTTATTTATTTATTTATGTCATTTAGTAAAAACTATATTATATGTGGTTAATCCTTAAAGGGACATGAAACCAAAAAATGGTCTTTCAGATATATAATACAATTTTAAATAAATTTCATATTTACATCTATTATTTAATTTGCTTCATTTTCTTGATATACTTTGCTGAAAGGTTTATCTTTGCAAGATCATGAGTAGCAGAGAACCTAGGTTCTAGATGTTGATTGTTGGTTGCATATATATATTGGTTGTTGTTGGCTCATCCATGTGTTCATTTAGAAACCATTAGTGAATTGATACACCTTTAACAAATGATCCCAAGATTATTAAACTAATAACATAATCAATGTAAGTTATGAAGTTGATGGAAATAGTATCCTCTCTGTGAATCCTGAACTTAATTGTTTGTATTTCATGTCCCTTTAAGTGATGCTGACCACAATTCTTAATTTATGGGTCAGCATAGACATATAATATGTTTAAAACCGACTATTAGTTGAATGCTGACAGCACATGTATAACAATTTCACTTATATCTTATTGTAGTAGTCTAACAAAAGAAATCACTGTGTGTAATGCACATATTTTAGATGATTAATATCTTTCTATTATTTTTTATTCTCTTTAATTATCCAACAATATATTGCTATAGGTAGGCTGACCATATTTCCGCTTGAATAAGTGACACATATGATAAAATACATCTGTCATTATTCTTATTCCAATGTTTTTTTAAACAGATCTGAAAACATCCCTGACATATGTATTTCTCAAGTGTCCATTTTTAAACTGGAAAGATGGACATCAGAGCTATAGGTAACATATAATGTATAACCAATCCACATTTTCATAATGTATCTCGTAGCATTATTTCTCAGTTAAAGGGACATGAAACACAATAATGTATTTTATCATTTAGGTATAACATACTATTTTAAACAAATTTGAAATTTTCTAAAATTCTCAAATTTGATTCAGTCTCTTTGTATCATTTTTTAAGGAGCAGTAGTGCACTAATGGTTTCTAAATTAACACATAGGTGAACCAATGACAATCGGTATATATATATATATGTAGTCACCAATCAGCAGTTAGAACATAGTTTTTTTGCTGCTCTTGAGATTACCTCGAAACACATTTCATCAAAAGATAACAAGAGAAAGAAGCAAATTTAAATAATATCAGTAAATTTAAAAGGTAGTTAAAATTGCAATTTTGTACATAATCGTATAACATAAAATGTGGGTCTCATGTCCATTTAAACCCTGTTGCTTCCTAAATAGTTCTGAATCCTCCTATTCTAATGAAATATATAGTTATTACCAACAATGGATTATATTTCATATATCACAGTATTACGTTATCTAGCGTGACATTATGTGAAGCTGTGCATTACATGAAACAAACACGCTTCATAGATAACAATATAGTACATACTAGTTTTTAAAATATAAATACGTTTCTTATTGACATGCAAAGCTGTAAAATTTGTCCTTTGATTGGATGACGTTTTTACGCGGTCTCAGATGCGCCATGTTGCTTAAGACGTCACATGCCAAGGTGTTAAATGAGTCCTTTGATTAAATGAAGTTTTTACGCGATCTCGGATGCGGCATGTTGCTTAATACGTCACATGCCAAGGTGTTAAATGAGTCCTTTGATTGGATGATGTTTTTACGCGATCTCGGATGCGCTATGTTGCTTAAGACGTCACAGGCCAAGGTGTTAAATCCGTCTGATTGGATTACGTTGTCCCGCAATATTTGATTTTCCACGTAACCGACGTTTGCGAATGAGAACACAAGTTTAAAACCATGACTTTCTTGGATTATGGATTGTGTCAATCATGTACATTGTTGAACCATAGCTGATAAAGAACAGAAAAATATCTTTTGATGGCTTTCTCGTTGAAGAAACAAATGAAGGCAATATGTTTTTCATGCAGAAAATATTTTTAAGCAAGTGCAAATCCATGAATATACTCCATCTTGTTTAATATGTTTGTCAACAATATTTTCACTTTACTAAATAATTACTGTGTTGTATTGAATTTTCTATATATATAATTCCGAAAGATGTGTTTTTGTATTTGAATAAAATAATCAATATGCATTGACCTTTATCATATGTTAAATATATGAGATATCTACTTATTCTATCTAGATGTTATGTCATGATATTTTTTCTTAATGTAAATGCTCAGTATCGTGTCATGTATGGCTTCCACATTGTTGATCTCCAAATATAGTACCGTGAGCATATATTTCTAATATAACTCTTAAAAGGACATGAAACCAGATTCCTACTAAATGAAATGTCTTTTTTAAATAATTCAAACACTATAATGTAGCTTTAATAAAATAGACTTTATTTAATACGTCAAGAGAAATATGGCATTCATGCTTAGTATCCTATTCAAATATTTTCTTGTTTTAACAAGTACGTTTAGATATACCAACAAGCCCTAAGGATTAGTATATGTCAGCATATGTTATTGTTTAAAGGGACAGTCAAGTCAAGCAAAACATTAATGATTTAAATATTAAAAAATGCAATTTTGTTCAAATTTCTCTTAAACTTTTATCCTCAATTTATCTTTGTTCTCTTGGTGTTCTTAGCTGAAAGCTAAACCTAGAAGGTTCATTTGCTCATTTCTTAGACCTTAAAGAGTTCATCTAATCTGAATGCAATTTGACCACTAGAGGGCATTAGTTAATGTGTTTCATATAGAAAACATTGAGCTCATGCAGAATAGTAACCCTGGAGTGATCACTGATTGGCTGAAATGTAGGTCTGTCAAAAGAACTTAAATAAGGGGTCATTTTGCAGAGGCATAGATACAAGGTTAATCACAGAAATAAAACATGTATTTCTATAGGTCTTGTTATTCCAAACTTGATAATGAGTAATAAAGTGTTTTCTTTGTAAACAACAATAATTCATGTTATGAATGTCCCTTTAATCTGTGTTGTTGACATCAAAACAGTGATATGCCATCATGTATAATTGTAATGTTCATTTTGTTTGAGATTAGGAAAACAGTTTGGACATCATATCGCAAAAACCAATCAATGTAATCAACAAGGATAGCATGTGATGATGTGGTCTCCACACACTTGTAAAACACACTCTGCAAACAATCTGCCTCCATAGACCCGGTCCCATAGAAGCCTATTAAATACAGGGTGTGCTCCACAGGTGTAAGAAGACCACATCATCACATACCTATCCTTTACACATTAAATAAATAAAAATATATGAAAAATGACTTCCTCTTCCTTCCCCTCTTCCCACAAGACTGAGGCTCTGGGGGGGTCAACTGCCCCCTCCGGCAAGTTCTCATAGGAGATTTTGGGGAAGAGGGGGAGGAGGAGTACTGTGAGTGGTTAATGGATCACCAGGCTGAGGAGGAGATTGAGGCAGAGGAGAAGATGGAGGAGGCACAGGAGCAGATGGTCCAGGAGTAGATGGTCCAGGAGTAGATGGTCAAGGAGCAGATGGGGCAGGAGCAAATGAGACAGGAGGAGATGGGGCAGGAGCAGATGGTGCTTTTGGTGCCTCCCAGAGGACCTGCAACATATCCTTAAGAGTATTCAAAATATATCTTTGTCCTTCGCGAATATAATTCAGTACTCCTGTCAGGTACACTCTGCATTCTGCCTGTTCCCTCCGGGAGGCATGCATCTCTTTGAGAAGATCATTTAAGACCTGCACCTTTGGTATCTCTGGGGGTATGTTCTCCTGAGGAGCTGCTGCATGGCGGGCTGCTGGTGGCTCTCCATATAAACCTCTATGAGGGCCTCCTTCTCATCCATGGTATATCTCTCCTCCCTCTGCCTGGGCTTCCCATGTGATGTGAGCCTCTGATTCCTGGACTGTGAAGCTCGCTGTCTACACTGCACACCACTGGGCCCAGCCACTTGTTCATCTTCAACAATGTGGCTGGGTCCACCCACCCCTTCCTCTCCCCCTTCCTCTCCCACTTCCTGTCCTTCTTCCTGTCCAGTTCCTCTCCCCCTTCCTCTCCCCCTCCCTCTCTCCTGACTAAACTCCTGCCTAACCTCCTCTACAAGCTCATCCCTAAACTCAGCCCTAGCCTCCTGCCTAATGAGCTCTAATAGCTGTGGGCTAATCTGCCCCCTATCCCACTCTCCCGACATACTCAAACAAAATGTGAAGGTGCCCAAATGAAAGGTGGTCAAAATAATGATTATCTCTCCTCCCTCTGCCTGGGCTTCCCATGTGATGTGAGCCTCTTTTTCCCAGACTGTGAAGCTCCCTGCCTACGCTGCACACCACTGGGCCCAGCCACTTGTTCATCTTCAACAATGTGGCTGGGTCCACCCACCCCTTCCTCTCCCCCTTTCTCTCCCCCTTCCTGTCCCCCTTCCTGTCCAGTTCCTCTCCCCTTCCTCTCCCCCTCCCTCTCTCCTGACTAAACTCCTGCCTAACCTCCTCTACAAGCTCATCTCTAAACTCAGCCCTAGCCTCCTGTTTAATGTGCTCTATCAGCTGTGGGCTAATCTGCCCCCCTCTCCCCCTCTCCCAACATACTCAAACAAAATGTGAAGGTAATAATGAACAAAAAGTAAAAAGTGCTGAAAGTGTGAAAGGGATATAAATAAAAGAGGGTAAGGAATATTAAACAGACAAACATATATGTAAAAAATAAGTTTTTTTAATAAAACAAAAACCTATGGGATGAAAGGGAATGGGGTATGGGCTTAAAGGGAATGGGGTATGGGATGAAAGGGAATGGGGTATGGAGTGTATGCAGTGTTAGTGATAAGTGTATGTATGTATTAAATGTGTTTATATAATGAATGTAGGAACAAAACACTCGCACACTCACCCAAACTAACTCTCGCTCAATTAATCGCTCTCTCACTAACTAACTCTCACTCTAACTCACACTAACTCACACTCTCACACTAACTAATTCTCACACTAACTAATTCTCACACTAACTAACTCTCACTAACTAACTCTCACACTAACACTAATTCTCACACTAACTAACTCTCACTAAATCTCTCTACTCTCAAATCTCTCCAAACCCTCCAATGCCTAGACCTGCACCTAACTTGAAAAAGCACTACAGTCAAAGAAGCCATGCTTATATACCCTATATAAATGTTTAATGATGTACCGGTTTGCAAAGTAAAGGAGGTTCAGGAGTGCTTTCTTATGGCTAGATTTAGAGTTTTGTCGGTAAGGACCCGCGTAGCTAACGCCGGCTTTTTTCTGGCCGCACTATAAAAATAACTCTGGTATTGAGAGTCCACATAAAGGCTGCATTAGGCTCCAAAAAAGGAGCGTAGAGCATATTTAACGCAGCTTCAACTCTCGATACCAGAGTTGCATACAGACGCGGCCAGCCTCAAAAACGTGCTCGTGCACGATTCCCCCATAGGAAATAATGGGGCTGTTGGAGCTGAAAAAAAACCTAACACCTGCAAAAAAGCCGCGTTCAGCTCCTAACGCAGCCCCATTGTTTCCTATGCGGAAACACTTCCTACGTCTGCACCTAACACTCTAACATGTACCCCGAGTCTAAACACCCCTAACCTTACACTTATTAACCCCTAATCTGCCACCCCCGCTATCGCTGACCCCTGCATATTATTATTAACCCCTAATCTGCCGCTCCGTAAACCGCCGCTACTTACATTATCCCTATGTACCCCTAATCTGCTGCCCTAACATCGCCAACCCCTATATTATATTTATAAACCCCTAATCTGCCCCCCACAACGTCGCCTCCACCTGCCTACACTTATTAACCCCTAATCTGCCGACCGGACCTGAGCGCTACTATAATAAAGTTATTAACCCCTAATCCGCCTCACTAACCCTATAATAAATAGTATTAACCCCTAATCTGCCCTCCCTAACATCGCCGACACCTAACTTCAATTATTAACCCCTAATCTGGAGCTCACCGCTATTCTAATAAATGTATTAACCCCTAAAGCTAAGTCTAACCCTAACACTAACACCCCCCTAAATTAAATATAATTTACATCTAACAAAATTAATTATCTCTTATTATTATTATAAATTATTCCTATTTAAAGCTAAATACTTACCTGTAAAATAAATCCTAATATAGCTACACTATAAATTATAATTATATTATAGCTATTTTAGGATTAATATTTATTTTACAGGTAACTTTGTAATTATTTTAACCAGGTACAATAGCTATTAAATAGTTAAGAACTATTTAATAGTTACCTAGTTAAAATAATGACAAAATTACCTGTAAAATAAATCCTAACCTAAGTTACAAGTAAACCTAACACTACACTATCATTAAATTAATTAAATAAAATATCTAAAATTACCTACAATTAAACCTAACACTACACTATCAATACATTAATTAAATACAATATCTAGAAATAACTACAATGAAATAAACTAACTAAAGTACAAAAAATAAAAAAGAACTAAGTTACAAAAAATAAAAAAATATTTACAAACATAAGGAAAATCTTACAACAATTTTAAACTAATTACACCTACTCTAAGCCCCCTAATAAAATAACAAAGCCCCCCAAAATAAAAAATGCCCTACCCTATTCTAAATTACTAAAGTTCAAAGCTCTTTTACCTTACCAGCCCTGAACAGGGCCCTTTGCGGGGTATGCCCCAAGAAGTTCAGCTCTTTTGCCTGTAAAAAAACCCATACAATACCCCCCCCTGACATTACAACCCACCACCCACATACCCCTAATCTAACCCAAACCCCCCTTAAATAAACCTAACACTAAGCCCCTGAAGATCATCCTACCTTATCTTCACCATACCAGGTTCACCGATCCGTCCTGGCTCCAAAATCTTCATCCAACCCAAGCGGGGGCTGGTGATCCATCTTCCGGCGGCTGAAGAGGTCCAGAAGAGGCTCCAAAGTCTTCATCCTATCCGGGAAGAAGAGTAGATCCAGACCGGCAACCATCATCTTCCAAGCGGCATCTTCTATCTTCATCCGATGAGGACCGGCTCCATCCTGAAGACCTCCACCGCGGACCCATCTTCAACCGGCGACGTCCAACTGAAGAATGACGGTTCCTTTAAGGGACGTCATCCAAGATGGCGTCCCTCGAATTCCGATTGGCTGATAGGATTCTATCAGCCAATCGGAATTAAGGTAGGAATATTCTGATTGGCTGATGGAATCAGCCAATCAGAATCAAGTTCAATCCGATTGGCTGATCCAATCAGCCAATCAGATTGAGCTCACATTCTATTGGCTGTTCCGATCAGCCAATAGAATGCAAGCTCAATCTGATTGGCTGATTCCATCAGCCAATCAGAATATTCCTACCTTAATTCCGATTGGCTGATAGAATCCTATCAGCCAATCTGAATTCGAGGGACGCCATCTTGGATGACGTCCCTTAAAGGAACCGTCATTCTTCAGTTGGACGTTGCAGGATGAAGATGGGTCCGCGGTGGAGGTCTTCAGGATGGAGCCGGTCCTCATCGGATGAAGATAGAAGATGCCGCTTGGAAGATGATGGTTGCCGGTCCGGATCTACTCTTATTCCCAGATAGGATGAAGACTTTGGAGCCTCTTCTGGACCTCTTCAGCCGCCGGAAGATGGATCGCCAGCCCCCGCTTGGGTTGGATGAAGATTTTGGAGCCAGGACGGATCGGTGAACCTGGTATGGTGAAGACAAGGTAGGATGATCTTCAGGGGCTTAGTGTTAGGTTTATTTAAGGGGGGTTTGGGTTAGATTAGGGGTATGTGGGTGGTGGGTTGTAATGTTGGGGGGGTATTGTATGTTTTTTTTTTACAGGCAAAAGAGCTGAACTTCTTGGGGCATGCCCCGCAAAGGGCCCTGTTCAGGGCTGGTAAGGTAAAAGAGCTTTGAACTTTAGTAATTTAGAATAGGGTAGGGCATTTTTTTATTTTGGGGGGCTTTGTTATTTTATTAGGGGGCTTAGAGTAGGTGTAATTAGTTTAAAATTGTTGTAATATTTTTCTTATGTTTGTAAATATTTTTTTATTTTTTGTACTTTAGTTAGTTTATTTCATTGTAGTTATTTGTAGGTATTGTATTTAATTTATTTATTGATAGTGTAGTGTTAGGTTTAATTGTAGGTAATTGTAGGTATTTTATTTAATTAATTTATTGATAGTGTAGTGTTAGGTTTAATTCTAACTTAGGTTAGGATTTATTTTACAGGTAAATTTGTAATTATTTTAACTATTTTAGCTATTTAATAGTTCTTAACTATTTAATAGCTATTGTACCTGGTTAAAATAAATACAAAGTTACCTGTAAAATAAATATTAATCCTAAAATAGCTATAATATAATTATAATTTATGTTGTAGCTATATTAGGATTTATTTTACAGGTAAGTATTTAGCTTTAAATAGGAATCATTTATTTAATAAGAGTTAATTAATTTCGTTAGATTAAAATTATATTTAATTTAGGGGGGTGTTAGTGTTAGGGTTAGACTTAGCTTTAGGGGTTAATACATTTATTAGAATAGCGGTGAGATTCGGTCTGCAGATTAGGGGTTAATAATTGAAGTTAGGTGTCGGCGATGTTAGGGAGGGCAGGTTAGGGGTTAATAAATATAATATAGGGGTCGGCGGTGTTAGGGGCAGCAGATTAGGGGTACATAGCTATAATGTAGCTGGCGGCTCTTTGCGGTCGGCAGATTAGGGGTTAATTATTGTAGGTAGGTGGCGGCGATGTTGTGGGGGGCAGGTTAGGGGTTAATAAATATAATATAGGGGTCGGCGATGTTAGGGCAGCAGATTAGGGGTACATAGGGATAATGTAGCTGGCGGCGGCGTGCGGACGGCAGATTAGGGGTTAATAAGTGTAGGTAGCTGGCAGCGACGTTGTTGGGGGCAGATTAGGGGTTAATAAATATAATATAGGGGTCGGCGGTGTTAGGGGCAGCAGATTTGGGGTACATAAGGATAACGTAGGTGGCGGTCGGCAGATTAGGGGTTAAAAAAATGTAATCAAGTTGCGGCGATGTGGGGGGACCTCGGTTTAGGGGTACATAGGTAGTTTATGGGTGTTAGTGTACTTTAGAGTACAGTAGTTAAGAGCTTTATGAACCGGCGTTAGCCCAGAAAGCTGTTAACTACTGACTTTTTTCTGCGGCTGGAGTTTTGTCGTTAGATTTCTAACGCTCACTTCAGACACGACTCTAAATACCGGAGTTAGAAAAATCCCATTGAAAAGATAGGATTTACGTAAGGGGATCTGCGGTATGGAAAAGTCGCGGCTGAAAAGTGAGCGTTAGACCCTTTTTTGAGTGACTCCAAATACCGGAGGTAGCCTAAAGCCAGCGTTAGGAGCCTCTAACGCTGGTTTTCACGGCTACCGCCAAACTCCAAATCTAGGCCTTAGTAATTAGCTTGTGTGCAATGTGTATTAGTTGTTTGAATTTGTGCATGCTCATATAGAGTTTGTATTTGTGTAATAGGTATAATGTGATGATGTCATAGTGATCGTTTTGCATAACATTGTCCAAAAGTAGTATCTGTAAATGTAAATGCTGATTTGTGATGGTCTCGTTTTTGTCAAGTGGTGTAAATGTTTATTTGTACTAATGTTACGTAATCGTCAATGCAAATGTTTTGTTTGTGTATTAGTGTGCAATTCTTTTTTCATGTTGTTTTGTTCCGTGTTGCTAGATCTGAACGTATTTATCAATTCCTCGTTCAGTGTTAATGTTGTGCATTATTTTTTGTTTACGATTGTGAATGTTGAATGCGTTTGTGCTATGTTGCGTGAGTGACTGTTGTTTGTAGATTTGAGCTGTGTTTTTGTTGTGCATTATTTCGTATACGTAATATGACAGAGCAGTGTGTATTTCTCGCGAGATCGAGTGTTAGTTGAAAAATCTGTGATTATTCCATTTAGCATTGATCTCTATGGGAGAATGTTTAACGCATCCGTAATTATGCTTATTAAATAAACGCAGTAGTCGTGTTACCGCGACATGTTACAAGGTTGTTTTCAGACTCGTAATACCTATGTTATAAAAAGATACGCAATGGAAATAACGTACAAATAATTAGCGCGCAGCCATAACGCAGAACTCGTAATCTGGCCAAAAATAAGTTTTTTACCTTTGGAGGAGCAAATTGCATTATTATGTTTTCTACCTTGATCCAGCAAGATTTGCACTCACTGGGGAGGACCGCAGTACAACCCGGTCACTGAGCTCTACTCCTCCCCCAATGCATACGTTAACAGAAGTAACAATAGGAGCTGATACAGGAGAGAACGAGAGAGTAGACTGCCGTTTGCATCCCATAGAGAAACAAGAAAGCTCTTCGTCAAAGCAAGAGTCTAGGGCACAAAGGAGGCACAGGACATGATACCCTAGAGAGTGGTAAGAGGAATGAAATTCTACTATTCATGGGGCAACAGAAGTTGTATATTGTAAAAGGGGAGTAGAGTGATATGTGATTACAGGGCACACTAGGAGTCATTTATAGTGTGAACATGATACAAAATTTAAGCTAGTGCACTCGTACCTTGACTGTCTTATATACTTCAGGGAGAAAAACCACCTCTGATCTGGTGTAGTTTAGATAATTGGCCCTGACATTCTTGGCAACAAACCTTAACTTCTGTATTAGATGGGGTAGAGTCAGATAGATTTCTACTTAATATTCACCCTAACTAATTTCAGTAAATAATATACTCATCAAAATATTGTGTTTGAAATGCGACAGATCTCTTTAATTTTATTCAACTATTTATAACATATGCCCTCCTTAAATAGACCTATGCTTGTCACAGCACAATTCAGAAGGCAGTAAACATAGTAATCTCCTGCCCAAGCTCCCACTGTCTGATATCCCATCGCTAATGACCCTTAGAAATACCATTAAAGGGCCACTAAACCCAAAATCTTTCTTTCATGATTCAGATAGATAGATCCTTAGTTGAAGAAAAAGCAATGCACATGGTGAGCCAATCACACGAGGCTTCTATGTGCAGCAACCAATCAGCTGCTAGTGAGCATATCTAGATATGCTTTTCATCAAAGAATATCAAGAGAATAAAACAAATTAGATAATATAAGTAAATTAGAAAGATGTTTAAAATTGCATTCTCTTTCTAAATCATAAAAGAAAAAATGTGGGTGACATGTCCCTTTAAGTCCTTCCTAAGAGCTTCCGTAATATTAGTATAAAATAACCACCAGTCCATTTAATAGACTCAATCTTACTTCTGCTCTCACTCTGTGGCAAACCTAACTACCCTCTAACCTGTCAACTTTATCAGTGGGCCATTTCCCCCTCCTGATATAACAAGCTTCACCTCACCACAGGATCAATCTAAGATCAAATCAACCACAAAGCTATGAACAAAATTAAATTTAACAAGTGACATAAATCCCTCTATAGTAACCTGGTTTTTTCCTTTGGTGAAACACAACTTAAATTATTACTTCTCAACAAGGACTAACAAAATTTGAGGGGGAAGAAAAACCCAACTATAGATATCAACTTTCAATAGAAGCTGCTCTCACTTCACCTCCGTAAAACTGTATCAGCAAAGCTCAGTCAGTCCTGTATCTATGCCTCATTGTATTCCCTCATCTTAATAGAAGATGTCTGTCAAGTCTGTCAAGGTCAATACAGGTAGGGACGGCTACCAGCCAGGAAAATCCTGTAAACACATTCACATCTTACCAGTAACTCAGATTTTGTTTAAAATGCATAGAAGCTTAATTAATGTATCTTTCATAGCTGGGTGTTCCTGATGTTAATGTTAGTTATGTAAAATGATGATTTTCTATTTCAAATTCAAATCAGCCAATAGAAAAAGCTTTTATTTTATTGGCTGATTTATATTTCAAATTGAAAATCAGCCAATAGGAATGCAAGGATACCCCTATATAAAGGGAGTATCTCACATTAAAAATTCTGTGTGCAGCTGGAGACTGCATTGAGAGGACATCGGGGACAAAAGATGAGAAGATGGATGAAGATAAGAAGACTCTTTGTGTGCATCGGGTTTGCATGCGAGCAGAAAAGATTTACTTTTAACTTGTAATTCATGCGCTGCTCAACGTGCATCTGTCACGCCGCTCCTCTGTCTCTGGTTCTGGCCGCCAATCTGTTGTCATGGCCGTTGCCATGGACGCAACGGTTGCTTCAGGTGCATGGCGATGATGTCATCGCCCGCACACCCTGTCTTTCATGATGCCGGTCTGGATCTCACCCTTGCTCCCCTTGGCACGAATCCTGCCTTCTATGTAAGTACCTCAGTTGCTCTCATCTCTTCCCAAGTATAGGTGTTACTGTGTGTACTCCTGGGTGGTTATATTTTGCTGAAGGGCTGTTGCCTAATTGTTACTAAACTCTGCCTGTCTGACCACTCGGCAAGATTGTGATGGAGCCTAGTGCATTTCTCCCTTGCATCTCCTAACTCCATAAGTCTTAGTTAATACCCGTAACCAATGCAGCTCCTGAGAAGAACACAGACAGTTAACCAAACACGTTCCAGGTACCCTCCAATCCCTTGCAGCTTCCTCCTTTGCACCTGCACCTGCACTGCTTTTAACTTCTGAGCAGAATTTTACCTATTTAACTTCTTAGTGGTGATTATACACATATCTAGGGTCAGTAATGTAGAAATGTCAAAGAGAAATGCTTAGGAGTGCTAAATAGCTAAAGGTTAAAAAGACATTAGGAGGTGAACCAAAAAAGTTATACACCACAAGCTAGTAAAAGCAATAGTTTTATATTTCTAAAATAAGCTAAAATCAGAACATAGAAACAAATGTAACAAGTGTGTAATTCTATAGTAATAAATGTTACTAAACAATTTGCAACAATATAATAAAAAAACGGACGTCTCCGATTAGAGTAAAATTAGGATATTACAATGTATAATTGCCACCACTAAGAAAGTAGAAAAAATGTGTTTTGCAAAACATATCAGTCAGTTCAAATTTCAACCTGAATAGTCATAGTTTATAAATGTGTATATCCAAATTTAGGAAGTGTAGACATATAAGTCCTTATGTTAAAGTATTTAACCAAATACCTGACGTTGCGAGTGTCACAGTTACGGGACCGCAGCTAGGTGTGTAGGCTGTTTGGCGTCAGTGTGTACCTTCTCAACCGTTATACCATACGTCACTGGTCTATTCAGCTGCTCCGGTCCTATTGGACAATCTCAATTTCAAACACTCCAGGGTTTTTTTCGGTCAGGTAATGAAAATAGTATCCTGCTCTTAGTGCAATGGCACGCTGGATACTCACAGTGTATATCCTTTAGTGGACTTAGGTAAAAAGTTCAGATGTTTCTTCTAGCACAACACCGGTGCATAGGTATAAAGGTAGCAGATTTCCTATAAAGGATATACACTGTGAGTATCCAGCGTGCCATTGCACTAAGAGCAGGATACTATTTTCATTACCTGACCGAAAAAAAAACCCTGGAGTGTTTGAAATTGAGATTGTCCAATAGGACCGGAGCAGCTGAATAGACCAGTGACGTATGGTATAACGGCTGAGAAGGTACACACTGACGCCAAACAGCCTACACACCTAGCTGCGGTCCCGTAACTGTGACACTCGCAACGTCAGGTATTTGGTTAAATACTTTAACATAAGGACTTATATGTCTACACTTCCTAAATTTGGATATACAGATTTATAAACTATGACTATTCGGGTTGAAATTTGAACTGACTGATATGTTTTGCAAAACACATTTTTTCTACTTTCTTAGTGGTGGCAATTATACATTGTAATATCCTATTTTTACTCTAATCGGAGACGTCCGTTTTTTTATTATATTGTTGCAAATTGTTTAGTAACATTTATTACTATAGAATTACACACTTGTTACTTTTGTTTCTATGTTCTGATTTTAGCTTATTTTAGAAATATAAAACTAAAGCTTTTACTAGCTTGTGGTGTATAACTTTTTTGGTTCACCTCCTAATGTCTTTTTAATCTTTAGCTATTTAGCGCTCCTAAGCATTTCACTTTGACTATACTCATTTTTACCTAATTGTTAGAGGATCTATTAGGGCCCTAGGAGTTTGGTTAAGTAGCTTAGCGCACATCTCTCCTTTTTACCTAAATGTAGAAATGTCACCATCTCCGCTTCAAAACTCAGAATGTCCCTGCTCTCTTTTACTATCTGTGCCCCAGTAAATGTCACTGTCACTGATTTATTGGTCTTATTATAAATTTGCATTATTTAATTTTGCCCCAAGGTTATTGCTAAAGCTTGGTGCCAGCTTCCTGTTTATTTAAAGCAGAATGATGAACGATGGAAAACAAGTTTCAGGCTTCTCTTCTCACTACAGGATGTAATGCAATCCTCGCACTGTATGTGTAAAACAGCTGACGGGGAGTTCAGAAATATTAAAGGTTACTATAGTCATAGTGTAATCTATTTACCATCTCACTGGTCCTACTCAGAGCACACTGATGTCACAGAGACTTCATTAGGACATACAAACTCTACCTAAAGCACACCAATGGCACAGAAACCTCATGCAGGACATACAGACTCCATCCAAAGCACACAAAAGGCCCAGAGACCTCACCCAGGACATACAAACCCTACCTAAAGCACACAAATGGCATAGAGACCTCACCCTGGACATACAGACCCTACCTAATGAACACAGATGGCACAGAGACCTTACCTAGAACATACAGACTGCACCCAAAGCACATTGATGGCACAGAAACCTCACCCAGGATATACAGACTCTACCTAAAGCACTCCAATGGCACAAAAACCTCACCCAGGACATACAGACCCTACCTAAAGCATACCGATGGCATAGAGCCCTCCCCTAGGACATACAGACCCTACCTAAAGCATACCGATGGCATAGAGCCCTCCCCCAGGACATACAGACCCTACTCAAAGCACACAGATAGCACAGAGACCTCACACAGGACATGAAGACCCTACACAAAGCACACAAATGACATATATACCTCACCCAGGACATACAGGCCCTAACTAAAGCTCACAGATTGCACAGAAACCACCCCAGGACATACAGACCCTACCCAAAGCACACAGATGGCATAGAGGCCTCATCCATGACATACAGACCCTACCTAAAGAACACTAATGGCACAGCAATCTTACACAGGGTATACAGACCCTATCCAAAGCTCACAGATGGCACAGAGATCTCACCCAGGACATACAGGCCCTACACAAAGCACACCAATGGCACAGATTCCTCAAGCAGGACATGCAGACACTACCCATAGTACACTGATGGCACAGAGACCCCACCCATGACATACAGACCCTACCCAAAGCACACAGATGGCATAGAGACCTTAACCAGGACATACAGACCATACCAAAAACACACCAATGGCACAGAGACCTCACCCAGGACATACAGACCATATCCAAAGCACACAGATGGCACAAAGACCTAACCCAGGTCATACAAACTCTACCCAAAGCACACAGATGGCACATAAACCTCACCCAGGACATGCAGACCCTACCCAAATCACTCAGATTGCAAAGAGACCACACCCAGGACATACAGACCCTATCCAAAGAATACAGATGCATAGATACCTCACCCAGAACATTCATAGCCTACCCAAAGCACACAGATGGCACAGAGACCTCACCCAGGATATAGAGACCCTACCTAAAGCACACAGATGGTACAGATAACTTACCCAGGACATACAGACCCTACCCAAATCACACAGATTGCACAGAGACCTTACCCAGGATACACAGACTCTACCCACAGCACACCGATAGCACAAAAACCTCAACCACAGATGGCATAGAGACCTTAACCAGGACATACAGACCATACCAAAAACACACCAATGGCACAGAGACCTCACCCAGGACATACAGACCATATCCAAAGCACACAGATAGCACAAAGACCTTACCCAGGTCATACAGACTCTACCCAAAGCACACAGGTGTCACAGAAACCTCACCCAGGACATACAGACCCTACCCAAATCACTCAGATGGTACAGAGACCACACCCAGGACAAACAGACCCTACCCAAAGCACACAGATGGCATATAGACCTTAACCAGGACATACAGACCATACCAAAAAAACACCAATGGCACAGAGACCTCACCCACGCCATACAGACCCTATCCAAAGCACACAGATGGCACAGAGACCTTACCCAGGACATACAGACTCTCCCTTAAGCACACCTATGGCATAGAGACCTCACCCGGGACATACAGAACCTACCTAAAGCACACAAAGACATTACCTGTACATACAAACCCTACCTAAAGCACACAGACAGCACAGATACCTTACCCAGGACATACAGACCCTACCCAAAGCACACAGATTGCACAAAGACCTTACCCAGGATACACAGACTCTACCCACATCACACTGATGGCACAAAGACCACACCCAGAATGTACAGTCCCTGCCCAAAGCACAACAATGGCACAGAGAACTCAACCAGGGCATACAGACACTACCCATAGTAAACCAATGGCACAGAGACCTCACCCATGACATACAGACCCTACCCAAAGCACACAGATGGTATAGAGACCTTAACCAGGACATACAGACCATACCAAAAATACACCAATGGTACTGAGACCTCACCCAGGACATCCAGACCCTATCCAAAGCATACAGATGGCACAGAGACCTTACCCAGGTCATACAGACTCTACCCAAAGCACACAGATGGCACAGAAATCTCACCCAGGAAATACAGACCCTAACCAAAGCACAACAATGGAACAGAGAATTCACCAAGGATATACAGACCCAGGGGCGGACTGACAAGTCGTGCAATTCAGCCCTTGTCTGAGGGCCACGGCATCTTAAGGGCCCGCCTCCACCAAGGCAGTTGCATCATGCAGCACTGCCACTAACTAAGGTGTTTTTATGATTTATGTAAAAATACTTAATATCCTAATAGAAAAACACATGCATAGGCAAATAGAGACACTTGAAAGATACTATATGCATAAAGCAAGGCATTGTGTTTAAAAATTAAATCCTGCATCCAAAAAATTGTCATGAACTGATCCGATCATAGCCGTGTCGCCGTGGCTCCCGGATCTCTCTCTGTTTCTGCTTAGCAACGTGACGCGGCCTTCCTGTTTCCGCCCCCCTCACGTCACTAGGCTTTTAAAGGCCTTGGCGGGACATCGCTCCGGTGCCCGTTTGTCGATGCATTCCAGCTTTCCGGCATGTGAGTACTTTGTTTCACTTGACTTAAAGGTACACAGACCATTGCTTTGCCTGACCACTCTGCTGCCTCATCCTTGTATTTGATTAAAGGGACACAGACCATTGCTTTGCCTAACCACTCTGCTGCCTCATCCTTGTATTTGATTAAAGGGACACAGACCATTGCTTTGCCTGACCACTCTGCTGCCTCATCCTTGTATTTGATTAAAGGGACACAGACCATTGCATTGTCTGACCACTCTGCTCCCTCATACTTGTACTTGATTAAAGGGACACTGACCATTGCTTTGCCTGACTACTCTGCTGCCTCATCCTTGTATTTGATTAAAGGGACACAGACCATTTCTTTGCCTGACCACTCTGCTGCCTCATCCTTGTATTTGATTAAAGGGACACAGACCATTGCTTTGCCTGACCACTCTGCTGCCTCATCCTTGTACTTGATTAAAGGGACACTGACCATTGCTTTGCCTGACCACTCTGCCATCTCATACTTGTACTTGATTAAAGGGACATTGACCATTGCTTTGCCTGACCACTCTGCTGCATCATCCTTCTACGTGATTAAAGGGACATTGTCCACTGCTTCATTTGATCACTCAACTGCCTTATCCTCTGCCTGCTTTAAAACTCCAATCCGAATACCTGCATCTGTGAGTACAGTTTTCTTTGTCTACAAATTAACCTGTTCATTTTTTGTTCCTGAGTGGGTCACTTCCTGGTTTCCTCTCAGCCTGCTAGCATCTGTTTATTATTTCACGCTAGCAGTTGGGTCCAATCCTGGACTGATTCTATATGACTGACTGTACAAATGGGCCATTTATGGACCCCGCTGAGCTTTCCATGGCCGTGGCCCAACAGGGACAATTATTGGGATCCCATGCTGCACATTTGCAATCCCTGGACTCCATGCTGGATCAGATAACTGTTTTATTGAAAAGTCTGGTGGCTCCAACACAGCCAAATCCCTCCTCACTGGCTACACCTTCATCTTCACCTCCTACTATCCAAACTCAAGAGAAAATTGGCCCCAGGATTCCTCTTCCTGACAAATATGATGGTCATCCCAAAGGGGTTTCTAGATCCAATGCCGTCTTCACTTCCGCAACAGCACTGCACTCTTCACTACGCCTTCTTCAAGGATAACTTTCCTTATATCATTGTTGAAAGGGAAAGCCCTGGCCTGGGTGTCCCCCTTGTTGGAAAAGAACGACCCTATCCTTCAGGATGTAGATTCCTTCCTGACTGTCTTTTCTACTGTTTTTGACAAACCTGGAAGATCTTCAGCTGCAGAAGCCTCTCTTTTAGACCTACATCAGGGAGCTCAATCCGTGGCACAGTAGGCTATTGAGTTCTGCACACTTGTGGCTGAGACCTCTTGGAATCAGGGAGCTCTTAGAGCGGCTTTTCGTAAGGGTCTCTCTGAACATCTTAAGGATGAGTTAGTGTATCAGAACCTCCCAGAATACCTTGAAGACCTGATTAATCTTGGTATCAGACTTGACGCTAGGCATAGTGAACGACAACAGGAGAGAGAGATAACACGTAAGCCCTATCTCGCTCTTCTCTCCACCTGGCACCCTGTTTTTCCAATCTTGTGTCTCCTTCGTCTACCACTACCGATCAAACAGAACAGATGGAAGTTGGTACCATAAAGTTAACCGAGACCGAACGCCAGAGAAGACGTTCACTTGGTCTATGCCTATACTGTGGCCTAAAGGGACATTTGTTGAGGGATTGCCCCACCAGACCAGTAAAAGCCAGGGCTTAACTCCAGATTGAGGGACTGAGTTAAGCCAGATCGAATTCTCCTCCCTCAACAACAAACTTTTTGTACCGGTAACTCTTCATCTCAGAGATCGAAAGATCTACACTAAAGGTCTCATTGATTCAGGTGCTGGTGGCATGTTTATAGATTCCAGCTTTGCAACCATACACAGAATACCTCTATGTGCTAAAGGGCACTCTGTCAAGGTCTCCACTGTCAGTGGTGATCCGCTGGGCTCTGGACTTATTCAGTTTTCTACCATGCCATTGCTATTCTCCATTGGGGCACTCCATTTCGAGACTATTAGCCTTGATGTCATTCCGACTCCTCAGTTTCCTATAATCTTGGGTCTCACCTGGCTACAGCTGCACAACCCTACATTTTCTTGGACTCAAGGCGAACTCACCTCTTGGGGTTCTTCATGTTTGATTAACTGTTTACACACCCCCGTCAAGCATCCACTCACCATAGCAATTACTTCCAAAACCTCAAACTCCTTACCTATTTGTTATCAGGACTTTCTTGATGTGTTTTCCAAAAGAGTCAGAACGTCTTCCTCCCCATTGTCCCTTTGATTGCCCCATAGACCTGCTTCCTGGAGCTCCTTTGCCCCGTGGCAAAACGTATCCTCTTTCATGACCCGAAAACCTAGCCCTAGAAGAGTATATCAAGGATAACCTGGCTAGAGGATTTATAAGACCATCTTCCTCTCCTGGGGGGGCTGGCTTCTTCTTTGTGGAGAAAAAGGATGGAGGCCTCCAACCCTGTATAGACTTTAGGGGTCTTTATCAAATCACTGTAAAGAACAGTTATCCATTGACCCCTAATTCCTGAATTGTTCACTTATCTGCAAGGTTGCACTATATTCACCAAACTGGATCTTCGTGGTGCGTACAATCTCATCCATATGAGCAAGGGAGATGAATGGAAAACAGCTTTTAATACCCGTTTTGGGCATTACGAATATCTTGTCATGCCTTTTGGGATTTGCAATGCCCCAGCAGTGTTCCAACACTTTGTTAACGAGATATTTTGGGATTATTTGAACACCTTCATAATCATCTATCTTGACGACATCCTCATCTTTTCACAGACCTATCAGGATCATGTGTCCCATGTCAAAAAGGTACTTCAACGTCTTAGGGATAATCATCTTTTTGCCAAGATGGAAAAGTATTCTTTTCACCAGGATTCTATTTCCTTTCTAAGATATGTGATATCTAAAACTGGTTTTGAAATGGATCCTACCAAACTAAATGCCATTCTAGAGTGGCCTAGACCTGACTCCCTTAAAGCTCTTCAGTGTTTCTTAGGTTTGCCAGTTACTACAGGAAGTTCACCAAATGTTTTGCCACTATATCAGCACCCCTTACTTTTCTGACTAAAAAGGGGCAAAACGTCAAAGAGTGGTCTCCAGAAGCTATTCAGGCTTTTGACTCCCTAAAGAATGCTTTAGCTTCTGCACCTATTCTTCGTCATCCTAATCCGAAACATCAAATCATCCTGGAAGTGGATGCTTCCTCAGTGGCTGCAGTAGCAGTCCTTTCTCAACGTATTCCAGAGTCTGGTAAGATTCATCCCATTGTTTTTTTCTCCAAGAAGTTCACCTCCTCAGAATTAAACTATGATGTGGGCAACAAGGAATTGCTGGCCATCAAAATGGCCTTAGATGAATGGAGACATTGGTTAGAGGGCACTATTCAGCCCTTTTCAATCCTCACGGATCATAAGAATTTACTTTATCTCCAGACAGCCAAACATTTGAACTCCAGGCAAGCTCGATGGTCCTTGTATTTCTCTCAGTTCCATTATGTCTTATCCTATATTCCGGGCACAAAGAATGTCAAAGCTGATGCGTTGTCAAGGCAATTCCAATCCTCTAATGCTCCATAATCTGTCTCTATTCTCCATCCTCATGAGATCATAGCTCTTCTATCGGCCTCTACTTTACAGGAACTACAAGCCGCTCAAAAGAACCTTCCCTTCACCTGCAAACCTCCTGCTGATCTGTTTTTTGTTCCTGAACATCTTAGATCTAAGTTGTTATCATGGGCTCATGACAATCCTCTTTCTGGACACCCGGGTATCAGTAACACTATTTGGAACCTTAAACAACATGTCTGGTGGCCCTCTTTAACTAGGGATGCCAAAGATTACGTTTCTGCCTGTACCATATGTGTATCCAACAAGATACCTCGGCAATTACCTTCTGGTCCTCTCCAACCTCTTTCCATCCCTCATCTTCCTTGGACTCATTTATCCATGGATTTCGTTACTGGTCTCCCTCCATCTGCTGGAAACAATACCATTTGGGTTATAGTCGACAGATTCACCAAATCAGCCCATTTCGTGCCATTGTCTGGCTTACCCTCTGCTAAAACTCTTTCCGAATTGTTTATCCAACACATAGTGAGACTTCATGGTTTCCCTCTTGATATCGTCTTGGACAGGGGAGTTCAATTTGTTTCACGTTTTTGGAAATCTCTTTGTAAACATCTTGGTACTTCCATCTCCTTGTCCACATCTCATCATCCTCAGTCCAATGGCCAAACTTAAAGAGTCAATCAGTGCTTGGAAACGTACCTTAGGCATTATGTGGATCATCTCCACTCTAACTGGACCCATTACTTGGCTCTAGCTGAGTTGAATCACAATGCCCAATACAATTCTTCCCTTAAAACTTCTCCCTTTAAAGCAGCTCTTGGATTTCAACCCAGAACTTTTCCACTTCATACCTCTCCTTCAGAAATTCCTGCTGCTGATCTCTTTGTCCGCAAACTTTGTCGCCATTGGCGAAAGATCCGCCTTCTCCTCACCAAAGCTTCTTACCAATATAAATACTATGCTGATCGCAAACGTAAGAAGGCCCCCAAGTACCATCCTGGAGACAAGGTTTAGGTTTCTACACGTCATCTTCATCTCAAGCAACCCTCTACTAAACTGGGACCACGTTATATCGGTCCTTTCCGGATCTTGAGTCAGGTTTGCACTACCGCTTATCGTTTAGCTCTTCCTAAGACTCTTTAGGCTCATCCAGTTTTTCATGTCTCTTTTCTGAAGACCACTCCTTTTCCTCTTTTGGTTCAAGGACAACCGGAGTTTAAAGTCAGTCACATTATCGATTCCAAATGTTGTGGCAAATATGTATACTATCTCATCCACTGGAAAGGCTACCCTGTCACGGAGTAGTCTTGGGAACCAGCTCGTCAAGTTCATGCTCCTACTTTGGTCAAGGCTTTTCATAGAGCTCATCCCTCCAAGCCTGGTCCTATCCCCTGGAGGGGTCGTTGAGGAGGAGGTGCTGTCATGAACTGATCCGATCATAGCCGTGTCGCCGCAGCTCCCGGACCTCTCTCTGTTTCTGCGCGTCAAGTTGTTTATTACGTGATGCGGCCTTCCTGTTTCCGCCCCCCTCACGTCACTAGGCTTTTAAAGGCTTTGGCGGGACATCGCTCCGGTGCCCGTTTGTCGATGGATGTGAAATTTCCCAAGATCCCTTGATTTCACCATCTGCCAAAGGTTCATAAATCTCTGGCTAATGTCCAAGGGAGACCCATTGTAAGTGGGATAGATTCTTTGTTAGTGCATCTTCCACAATGGGTCAATTCTATTCTGCAGCCTTTGGTGTTAGTGTTGAGTTTATATATCAGGGATACCAAACATGTAATAAATGCAGTTAAGGATATTGTATGGAGCACTGATTACATTTGTCTAACAGTGGATGCAGTTGCTTTATAAATAAGTATACCACATGATAAAGGTATTGAAGCCATTTAAAATTGTTTTAGAATGTTCAGTGATCTTTCACCAGATTTTCAGATATATGTGGTAAGGATTATACATGTCTTGCCTACACATATTTTTTTCAAATTTGAGATCCAATTTTATCTCCAAAGATGTGGCACAGCAATGGGGGCTAAATTTGCCCCATCATATGCCAAACTGTATGGGTTGGTGGGAGCTGTGCCGCATTTTTGGAGAAGGCAATCCATTTAGGAATCGAATCAGGCTATATAGGAGGTACATTGATGATCTCCTGTTCATTTGGACAGGAGATCACAATGACATACAGGATTTTGTCACATATCTGAACAATAATGATATGAACTTGAGGTTCACGTTTGAGATGAACACCAATGAAATTAATTTTTTGGATCTAACCTTGAGGGTGGTCAATTGTGAGCATGTAGCTACTAAGGTGTACCACAAACCCATATCAGGAAATACACTGTTACATGGTAATAGTTGTCATGCCAAGCAAACTAGATTTGCAGTGGCCAAAAGACAATTTACCAGGTTGCAAAGCAATTGTACAGATTTATCTGATTTTGACAGGGAAGCTAAGGATTTACCCAACAAACTCAAAGAAAGAAAGTATCCCAGTTACGACATATCAAGGGCAAGATTAGCAGTGGAATCAACCCCTAAAGAACATCTTTTAAATGAGAAGCAAATGAGACAAAAATATAGCTTTAATGTGGTTTATTTGATAACAGAGTTTAGCACACAGTATCAACAGATCTGCAAAATAGTGAAGAAACACTTTTCAATCTTGGCTGCAGATGATTGTCTGGTCAAGGCAGTGGATGAAGGCATCAAATGCTCCTACAAAAAATCCAGGACTTTAGGGAGCATATTGGCACCAACACAGCTAAAAAGCTTGCTAAGTAATAACAGCTCTTGGTTGAGGCATTTTGAAATGTATAAGTGTGGTAGTAGCAGGTGCAGGCCTTGTGAATATGCACAGATTACCAAAGAATTTATATCTACAGCTAATGGTAAACACTTTAACATTAAGTCATGCCTCAACTGTACCACCAACTATGTGATTTATTTGATCACTTGCTCCCTTTGTAACTTACAGTAAGAGACATGAGATCTAGAGTAAGGGAACACTTGTACACATTTAATGTTGGCAAAGCTACTACTCCTTTGGTCCAAAATTTTGTTACCAATCATCATGGAAATTTGAATTCCTTTAAATGGTGTGCAATTGAAAAAGCAATACTTCCCAAAAGAGGGGGAGGCATTCACCAACTTTTAGCCATAAGGAAAATCTATTGAATTTTTATGCTTGACACCAGGGTACCTAATGGTCTCAATTCAAGGTACTAATTCCATTAGTATATTTCCTATACTTTAATTATCATTATATGCTATCATCATGTATTATATTTTATATATTTAAGGACAAATCTGGATATTTGAATCCAGTATTAAGAGTTGTTTCAGGGCAAATAGAATTAAGGATTTCCTAATCAAGGGAAAGAGATATATTTACTTATAGAAATTCTAGTTGGCAGTAGACCTACAGAGGCCCATTTATCAAACTCTGTATGGAGCTTGTGGGCCCGTGTTTCTGGTGAGTCTTCAGACCCGCCAGAAACAGCAGTTATGAAGCAACGGTCTAAAGACCGCTGCTCCATAACCCTGTCCGCCTGCTCTGATGAGGCGGACAGACATCCCCACAATTCAACCCAATCGAGTATGATTGGGTTGATTGACACCTCCCTGCTCCCTCTCTTGTGAGCTGCTGGTGCAATGCTGAATATGGAGAGCGTATTGCTCTCCGCATTCAGTGAGGTCTTGCGGACCTGATCCACACTGTCGGATCAGGTCCGCAAGACCTTTGATAATTCGGCCTCACATTGTTATATATATATATTTATAGAAAATCTCTAGTTGGCAATAGACATACATTGTTTCCAGATCAGTATAGCATTGTTATTTATATTTGCACTTACACCTTATACCTTTGTGTACCACATTTATGGTTACATTTAAGAATTACATTTGTAAAATACATATACTTGGTTTTAAATAGATTAAATTGTAACATATATAACTTTAATGTATTCCAAGGATCCATGTCTGTAATAGTACCATTCATAAATTAATGAGTGTATATGTATTCAGTTCTAGCCATTGTTACATTGTTTCCGGCTGAAGTTCCAGGCAAGAATGAGTCAATATAAGTGGTAGACGTATATCTTGTTCATGTATTAGGCATAAGAATAGCCAATTGTAATGATGCTATGATTACGGCTTGTTAGCCGAAATGCGTAAGCCTCCAGTGCTGCGCCATCCACAACTTGTTTGTACTGTAAGCTTTCTATTTGTTTTTAAAGTTTTGCTAATAAAAGAAGTTTTTTACCTTTGGAGGAGCAAATCGCATTATTATCTTTTCTACCTTGATCCAGCAGGATTTGCACTCACTGGGGATACCGCAGCACAAACCGGTCACTGAGCTCTACTGCTCCCTCAATGCATACGTCAACAGAAGCGTGCCGAGGACAGAAGCGGACATAGGAGCTGATATAGGCAAGAACGAGAGAGCACGGGTAAGCTCTTCGCCACAGCAAGATCTAGGGCACAAAGGAGGCACAGGAGATGATACCCTAGAGAGTGGTAAGAGAAATGAAATTCCACTATTCACGGGGCAACAAAAGTTGTATATTGTAAAAGGGGAGTAGGGTGATAGGTGATTACAGGGCACACTAGGAGTCATTTATAGTGTGAACATGATACAAAATTTAAGCTAGTGCACTCGTACCTTGACTGTCTTATATACTTCAGGGAGAAAAACCACCTCTGATCTGGTGTAGTTTAGATAATTGGTCCTGACATTCTTAGCAACAAACCTTAACTTCTGTATTAGATGGCAAACAAATAGAAGTAGAACAGCACTAAATGGATCTGGAGTGCCCATGCAGACTGGTGAACTGCCAATTCACCCAGAAGTAATCCAAAACAAAGAGGATGTCCACAGCTCTCCAATGATAAGACAAATCTTTATTAGGACATATAAGATAGCAACGTTTCGAGGTTAACACCTCTTAATCATGCATAGGCTGACACTCTACTGAGCTAACTTTTATACCTATTATTTTGGCGCCACAGGGCCCACAATCCTGGAAAGGTGCAACAATAGTGACACCTACTAGTTAAAATTTATATTACAGTGAAAAACAATTCATATACAGTATATATATATACACACACATTTAAAATCAAATGATGGTAAAAAAAAAGAAGAATTCATATAGCATTATGTAAAGAGATAGATAGTTTTTGCAATCTTTAGTATATTCCTTAGCTTACATATTATATTATATACAATTAATAGTTAGATGCTAGCAATAAAGATGAATTATTAAAATTTCTTCCTGATTAATTCAACAATTTATTTAGAAAAATACATTGAGGTAAATTCAGTGAAATAAATTCAGTGAAAAATTCATAGAGAGAAAAACATTAATTAATTGAGGAGAATAATTACTATAATTCATTAGGTAGATACTTTTACTTGTATGTAGAACAATTATAGATAGACAGACATATCTAATTCTCTGTTTAGTCCCCTGGGGATCATGGTCTCTAACTTATAAATCCACCAAGATTCTTTTTTTTTTTTTTTTTTAAAACAATTTTATTGAAACAGTAAAACATTGCACATGTTACATATCATTATGAAAAAAATACAGCCATAAAAAGACATTTCAATTTGAAGGGATCTGACGCAGAAGACATACAGTGGCAATCTAGATTAACATCATGATAAGATCCCTACGCTGTATGGCTCCAATAGTCACAAATTATTACTAGTTGCAGTCCTGTTTCGGAGGGTATCGATAACAGGTATCCATTCTTTGTTTTAGTATCATTAGTGGGTAATGGTCAGGGCTCAGGGTATCTCTCTGGTTAGGATATGAGGTGTGTTCAAGATAGTACAAAAGGTGCTAATGAGGTGTCTGTGCTATAAAGGGGGGGGATATAAGATGGGTGTTCGGTTCTTTAAACGAGTGTAGATATTCCTTCCAAATGAAACACAAATCATGGAATTCCCCTAAGTTTCCTATTTTGGTATAGTGGTATTGTTCTAGTTTTAGAGCTGTGGTTACTCTGTCTCTCCAGAACTGTAGTGTTGGTAATGTCTTTTTTTTCCAATTATAAGGGATGTATCTCTTGGCCGTATTTACCATAAGCGTTAACAGTTTGAGTCTGTATATACAACGTATCTGGGGACGGACATTGAACAGAAATGTCCACGGTGTGTGGGGGACAGGGGATCCCAGAGCTGTCTCTATTTCCTTGCCTATGTCTAGCCAGTATTTCTTTACAATGGGGCAAGCCCACCAAACATGTGTAAATGTGCCCCTGGCTCCACATCCCCTCCAACAGTTTGTATCATAAGAAGGGATCATCTTCCCCAACCTATCTGGAGTGTAATGCCATCTGCATAGTAGTTTAGTGTTCATTTCGGTAATCTGCAAAGAGGAGGCGGAGGAACTCATCTGTCTAAAAATTGTATCCCAAATTTTGGGTGATATGTGTTCATCTAATTCTGATTCCCACTTTTGAACATATGATGGTTGGTGTATGGCTTGATGTGAAATAAGTAATTTATAAGACATGGATAAGGTGTCTTTGCTTGGTAATGGTGCATGGCACATGGACTCAAAGGGTGTCAGGGGTCTAGAGATGTTGTTCTTGTTGGCATGCGTCTGGTGGCTATGTGAGACTTGGTGGTATGTCAACCAGTTATGCTGGTTAAGGTTTAATATGTCCAAAACCTCTCGTTTAGTTTTAAGCTTTCCGTTTTGTAAGACCCTGTACCAAGACATGCTTTGGTGTATCATTGAAATATTCTGAGCACTTGTATGAAGTTGAGAGGGGAGCTGAGTATCGTGGGTCAGGAGGGACAGCGGTGATTGAGGGGATGAGATAGATTTCTGTGACCTTAGGGTTTTATACCATAACCGAAATGTTTCCTGGACAGTGAGTGGGTCAATAGGCTGAGCAGGGTCGGCGCGTGCCTGAGTGGTTGGAGTCCAACACCGGTCTCCAAGCTGTGTGGCCCCACTGAGTTTAGTTTCTAAGGTCACCCATTCCTTATGAGCCATGTGCTTACACCAGTCTACTATCCTTGCCATGTGAGTTGCCTGTTTGTATAATTGGAGATTTGGTACCCCCAATCCTCCGTGCAGTTTATTACGGTATAGTGTTTGGGTGGCGATTCTTGGGCGTTTATTACCCCAAATAAAGGAATTTATTATTTTTTGTAGCTGATATAATGACTTATCTGGGATGGGGAGAGGGATTGCCTGGAGGAGGTATAACATTTTAGGGAGGATGATCATTTTTATAGAGTTGATTCTACCTAACCAGGACAAGGGTTTTTGCTTCCAAGAGGTCAGAGTGGTTATGATATGTAAACACCTAGATATTTTAGTGCCACAGGTTGTTGCTTGAATTGGTGCATTTCCAAATGGTGTAGCTCGTTTTGTGGGGTTCCCACATTAATAAATTCTGACTTGGAGTAGTTAATTCGGAAATATGACATCTCTCCAAATTCATGTAGCTGTGACATGAGTGCAGGTACTGAATTTTCAAAATTTGTAAGGGTTAGGATGATGTCATCTGCATATAGGGAGGTCTTATATTCCATATGATCTATGACTATGCCCTTAATTTTCGGGTTGGATCTAATGTATGTGGCCAAAACTTCCATTGCTAAAATGAATAATGTGGGGGACAGGGGGCAGCCCTGTCGAGTGCCGTTCCTGATGGTGAATGGGTCAGATAGACAATCATTTAACTTAATTTTGGCTGTGGGGTTATTATAGAGGGCGAATATTTTGGTAAGGAACTCAGTGTTAAAGCCAAATTTTAGGAGCGTGTGTTTAAGCAAAGACCAATTCAAGCGGTCGAATGCTTTTTCAGCATCCATAGAAAGGACTACCGTGGGGATGTTTTGTTTACTTACGTATTCCATGAGATTAATGATTTTAGTGGAGTTGTCCCTTGCCTCTCTGTATGGGGTGAATCCTACCTGATTTAAGTGAATAAGGTGTGGGAGTACATTATTTAAGCGAGTGGCAAGAATTTTTGCGTATAATTTAACATCTACGTTTAGTAGAGAAATGGGGCAGAAATTTGAAGGGGTCGTGGCTGGCTTGCCTTGTTTAGGCAAAACCATAACATGTGCTTCCAACATCGAGGGTGGGAACCTTGCCCCCTGATTTATTTAATTAAAAATAGTAGCCAAGTGTGGGGCTAAGGTGTCTTGAAAAACTTTATAATATTTCGTGGAGAACCCATCTGGCCCTGGGCTTTTCCCATTTTTCAGTGTTTGTATGGCTTTTTTTATTTCAGGGACAGTGAAGGATGAATAAAGTTGCTGTAATTGGGTCTCAGTAAGCTTGGGTAAAGGGCAGTTTTTGGTGTATTCGCCTAGTATCTTCTCAAAGCCGGGCGAATCATTGGAAGAAGGCAAGTTATATAGCTCTGAATAGTAGGCGTGAAACGCCTGGAGAATTGCAGGCGTAGTGGTTAAAGGTGGTTTGTTTGGGGGCTTTAATTCATAGATATGTGATTTAAGTTTTTTCTTCTTCAGAGCTCTTGCTAGGAATTTACCAGCTCTGTTGTTCTCGTAGTGGAAGAGACTATTTAGTTTGTGTGAGAGTTTGTGGTGTTCTATTTGTAAAAAGTCATCTAGAGCTTGCCTAGTCTTTGATATTTCGGCCAGGATATTATCATCTAGAGGGGAATGTTTATGTGAATGCTCTAATTCAGAAAGTCTAGTAGTCAGGTTGTCATATTCTACCCTTTGTTCCCGTCTCTTTTGGGCTTTTAATTTTATAAGTTCGCCCCTGAGGAGGCACTTGTGCGCCTCCCAAACCGCGAACTGATTAGGAGTTGAGGGAACATTTATCTGGAAATATTCCTCCCTAATTTTATTCAAACCATCAACTGTATCTACTTTGGTGAGCAAGGTGTCATCTAACCTCCATACAAATGGTATATCCGCGTGTTCCGGCCACACAACATGTAACAAGACTGCTGAGTGGTCTGACCATGCTGTAGGTGATATTAAGCATTTTTTCGCATATGTAAGACCCTTTTGATCAGTAAGGAAGTAATCAATTCTGCTGTGTGACTTGTTGGGGTGGGAGTAAAATGTATAGTCCTTGGTGTTGGGGTGTTGAAGTCTCCAAATGTCGTATAGTTTGTGTAGTTTAAGTTGTTTCCAAAAATATGCGTGAAATTTCGTCTTATGTGTGAGGCGGGGGTTATTGCTATCCAAATGGGGCTGAAAGTGCAAGTTGAAGTCCCCCCCTATGTAAATAGGACCGGTGGAAAGGTCTAGGATACGGCTGAACAGTTTTACAAAGAAAGGCTTAGAGTTACTGTTAGGGGCGTATAAATTGATAAGATTCTTTTTGTTTTAATAGTTTTTCTCTATCTTGGCCATTTCTTTGTACTTTTATATGGTCAATTACCTGCCATCTCATTTGGCTGATATTATGGCCTTTCTCAATAAAGTGGCTAGACACAGGGGCTTCTTTATTTTTACATCAAATATTAGAGCGATGTTGGCTCATTCTGGCCTAGATTTAGAGTTCGGCGGTAAAAGGGCTGTTAACGCTCCGCGGGTTTTTTTCTGGCCGCACCATAAATTTAACTCTGGTATCGAGAGTTCAAACAAATGCTGCGTTAGGCTCCAAAAAAGGAGCGTAGAGCATTTTTACCGCAAATGCAACTCTCGATACCAGAGTTGCTTACGGACGCGGCCGGCATCAAAAACGTGCTCGTGCACGATTCTCCCATAGGAAACAATGGGACTGTTTGAGCTGAAAAAAAACCTAACACCTGCAAAAAAGCAGCGTTCAGCTCCTAACGCAGCCCCATTGTTTCCTATGGGGAAACACTTCCTACGTCTGCACCTAACACCCTAACATGTACCCCGAGTCTAAACACCCCTAACCTTACACTTATTAACCCCTAATCTGCCGCCCCCGCTATCGCTGACCCCTGCATTACACTTTTAACCCCTAATCTGCCGCTCCGTAAACCGCCGCCACCTACGTTATCCCTATGTACCCCTAATCTGCTGCCCCTAACACCGCCGACCCCTGTATTATATCTATTAACCCCTAACTTGCCCCCCACAACGTCGCCGCAAGCTACTTAAAATAATTAACCCCTAATCTTCCGACCGCAAATCGCCGCCACCTACGTTATCCCTATGTACCCCTAATCTGCTACCCCTAACATCGCCGACCCCTATGTTATATTTATTAACCCCTAATCTGCCCCCCACAACGTCGCCGACACCTACCTACACTTATTAACCCCTAATCTGCCGAGCGGACCTGAGCGCTACTATAATAAAGTTATTAACCCCTAATCCGCCTCACTAACCCTATCATAAATAGTATTAACCCCTAATCTGCCCTCCCTAACATCGCCGACACCTAACTTCAATTATTAACCCCTAATCTTCCGACCGGAGCTCACCGCTATTCTAATAAATGTATTAACCCCTAAAGCTAAGTCTAACCCTAACACTAACACCCCCCTAAGTTAAATATAATTTTTATCTAACGAAATAAATTAACTCTTATTAAATAAATAATTCCTATTTAAAGCTAAATACTTACCTGTAAAATACATCCTAATATAGCTACAATATAAATTATAATTATATTATAGCTATTTTAGGATTAATATTTATTTTACAGGCAACTTTGTAATTATTTTAACCAGGTACAATAGCTATTAAATAGTTAAGAACTATTTAATAGTTACCTAGTTAAAATAATTACAAATTTACCTGTAAAATAAATCCTAACCTAAGATATAATTAAACCTAACACTACCCTATCAATAAAATAATTAAATAAACTACCTACAATTACCTACAATTAACCTAACACTACACTATCAATAAATTAATTAAACACAATTGCTACAAATAAATAAAATTAAATAAACTATCTAAAGTACAAAAAATAAAAAAGAACTAAGTTACAGAAAATAATAAAATATTTACAAACATAAGAAAAATATTACAACAATTTTAAACTAATTACACCTACTCTAAGCCCCCTAATAAAATAACAAAGCCCCCCAAAATAAAAAATTCCCTACCCTATTCTAAAATACAAATATTACAAGCTCTTTTACCTTACCAGCCCTGAACAGGGCCCTTTGCGGGGCATGCCCCAAGAATTTCAGCTCTTTTGCCTGTAAAAAAAAACATACTATACCCCCCCCCAACATTACAACCCACCACCCACATACCCCTAATCTAACCCAAACCCCCCTTAAATAAACCTAACACTACCCCCCTGATGATCTTCCTACCTTGTCTTCACCATGCCAGGTTCACCGATCCGTCCTGGCTCCAAGATCTTCATCCACCCCAAGCGGGGGCTAGACATCCACTGAAGAAGTCCAGAAGAGGGTCCAAAGTCTTCCTCCTATCCGGCAAGAAGAGGACATCCGGACCGGCAAACATCTTCTCCAAGCGGCATCTTCTATCTTCTTCCATCCGATGACGACCGGCTCCATCTTGAAGACGTCCAGCGCGGATCCATCCTCTTCTTCCGACGACTAGACGACGAATGACGGTTCCTTTAAGGGACGTCATCCAAGATGGCGTCCCTCGAATTCCGATTGGCTGATAGGATTCTATCAGCCAATCGGAATTAAGGTAGGAATTTTCTGATTGGCTGATGGAATCAGCCAATCAGAATATAGTTCAATCCGATTGGCTGATCCAATCAGCCAATCAGATTGAGCTCGCATTCTATTGGCTGTTCCGATCAGCCAATAGAATGCGAGCTCAATCTGATTGGCTGATTGGATCAGCCAATCGGATTGAACTATATTCTGATTGGCTGATTCCATCAGCCAATCAGAAAATTCCTACCTTAATTCCGATTGGCTGATAGAATCCTATCAGCCAATCGGAATTCGAGGGACGCCATCTTGGATGACGTCCCTTAAAGGAACCGTCATTCGTCGTCTAGTCGTCGGAAGAAGAGGATGGATCCGCGCTGGACGTCTTCAAGATGGAGCCGGTCGTCATCGGATGGAAGAAGATAGAAGATGCCGCTTGGAGAAGATGTTTGCCGGTCCGGATGTCCTCTTCTTGCCGGATAGGAGGAAGACTTTGGACCCTCTTCTGGACTTCTTCAGTGGATGTCTAGCCCCCGCTTGGGGTGGATGAAGATCTTGGAGCCAGGACGGATCGGTGAACCTGGCATGGTGAAGACAAGGTAGGAAGATCATCAGGGGGGTAGTGTTAGGTTTATTTAAGGGGGGTTTGGGTTAGATTAGGGGTATGTGGGTGGTGGGTTGTAATGTTGGGGGGGGGTATAGTATGTTTTTTTTTACAGGCAAAAGAGCTGAAATTCTTGGGGCATGCCCCGCAAAGGGCCCTGTTCAGGGCTGGTAAGGTAAAAGAGCTTGTAATATTTGTATTTTAGAATAGGGTAGGGAATTTTTTATTTTGGGGGGCTTTGTTATTTTATTAGGGGGCTTAGAGTAGGTGTAATTAGTTTAAAATTGTTGTAATATTTTTCTTATGTTTGTAAATATTTTATTATTTTCTGTAACTTAGTTCTTTTTTATTTTTTGTACTTTAGATAGTTTATTTAATTTTATTTATTTGTAGCAATTGTGTTTAATTAATTTATTGATAGTGTAGTGTTAGGTTAATTGTAGGTAATTGTAGGTAGTTTATTTAATTATTTTATTGATAGGGTAGTGTTAGGTTTAATTATATCTTAGGTTAGGATTTATTTTACAGGTAAATTTGTAATTATTTTAACTAGGTAACTATTAAATAGTTCTTAACTATTTAATAGCTATTGTACCTGGTTAAAATAATTACAAAGTTGCCTGTAAAATAAATATTAATCCTAAAATAGCTATAATATAATTATAATTTATATTGTAGCTATATTAGGATGTATTTTACAGGTAAGTATTTAGCTTTAAATAGGAATTATTTATTTAATAAGAGTTAATTTATTTCGTTAGATAAAAATTATATTTAACTTAGGGGGGTGTTAGTGTTAGGGTTAGACTTAGCTTTAGGGGTTAATACATTTATTAGAATAGCGGTGAGCTCCGGTCGGAAGATTAGGGGTTAATAATTGAAGTTAGGTGTCGGCGATGTTAGGGAGGGCAGATTAGGGGTTAATACTATTTATGATAGGGTTAGTGAGGCGGATTAGGGGTTAATAACTTTATTATAGTAGCGCTCAGGTCCGCTCGGCAGATTAGGGGTTAATAAGTGTAGGTAGGTGTCGGCGACGTTGTGGGGGGCAGATTAGGGGTTAATAAATATAACATAGGGGTCGGCGATGTTAGGGGTAGCAGATTAGGGGTACATAGGGATAACGTAGGTGGCGGCGATTTGCGGTCGGAAGATTAGGGGTTAATTATTTTAAGTAGCTTGCGGCGACGTTGTGGGGGGCAAGTTAGGGGTTAATAGATATAATACAGGGGTCGGCGGTGTTAGGGGCAGCAGATTAGGGGTACATAAGTATAACGTAGGTGGCGGTCGGCAGATTAGGGGTTAAAAATTTTAATCGAGTGGCGGCGATGTGGGGGGACCTCGGTTTAGGGGTACATAGGTAGTTTATGGGTGTTAGTGTACTTTAGGGTACAGTAGTTAAGAGCTTTAGAAACCGGCGTTAGCCAGAAAGCTCTTAACTCCTGCTATTTTCAGGCGGCTGGAATCTTGTCGTTAGAGCTCTAACGCTCACTGCAGAAACGACTCTAAATACCAGCGTTAGAAAGATCCCATTGAAAAGATAGGCTACGCAAATGGCGTAGGGGGATCTGCGGTATGGAAAAGTCGCGGCTGAAAAGTGAGCGTTAGACCCTTTCCTGACTGACTCCAAATACCAGCGGGCGCCCAAAACCAGCGTTAGGAGCCTCTAACGCTGGTTTTGACGGCTACCGCCGAACTCTAAATCTAGGCCTCTGTCTTTTACCTTGTGGGTGGTCTCACCCAGGTAAATTAGGGAACAGGGACACTTTATTAAGTATACCACATGTGTGGTGTCACATGTGTAAAAGCCATTAAATTCATACCTAGTGCCATTATGAGGATGATGGAAAAATTTCCCTTTTATTATAGAACTAAAACTCATGTAGTTTAGGCATTCTAAAACATGACCTGCTTTTTTGATCTTGGTATCTAGAAAGGTCACACTTTCTTCACTGAAAGTGATGGTTAGCTCAAGACCTTGTACTGCTGAACTGACCTCTCTAACAAATTCCTCAAGGAAAAACAAGCTATGTTCATTGAAGAGATACTCAGACTAGTCCTATTTTGAAACTATTTTCTTTTTGAAGATGAGTGGTATGTTCAGCTAAGGGGTACAGCCATGGGATCCAATGTCGCCCCATCATATGTCAATCTCTTTATGAATGAGATTGAGGAGAGAATCATCTATGAGAAGATCAATTTTAAACAGTATGGCTCCATATGGTAGAGATATATAGATGATGTCTTTGGCATATAGTGGGGTGACATTGGGTCCCTTGAGGAATTTGTTAGAGAGGTCAATTCAGCAGTACAAGGTCTTGAGCTAACCATCACTTTCAGTGAAGAAAGTGTGACCTTTCTAGATACCAAGATCAAAAAAGCAGGTACTGTTTTAGAATTTGATCTATACACGAAGAGCACAGACAAAAACACCCTACTAAGGTTCAATAGTTTTCATCCTAGAGCCTTGGTAGAATCCCTCCCGAAAAGTCAACTCCTCAGAGTAAAAAGAATAGTTAGCAGTGAACAAAACTGCATTCAACGTATAGATGAAATGACAAATAAATTTATAGAAAGAGGTTATCCGAAAAAACTCATTGAGGAGAAAAAGAGGGATATACTGCAACATAACATCAAGAACAATGTCTCTAAACAAAAAGAGAATAGGATGGTCTTTATTTCTCAATATAGTCACTTCAGTAAAGAAATATCAAAAAGTATACGAAAACATTGGCATATACTGAGTGACTGTAATGACAAAATATCTATCTTCAAGAATCCTCCCTTAATGGCACACAGGCGGGTAAGAAATCTAAGAGATCACCAGGTTAGATCTGATGTGGGACCCAGTAAGGGTAACGTACAAACTTATATCAGCAATAAAAACTATGGTACATACCCATGCCTAAACTGCATGAGTTGTAGTTCTATAATAAAAGGGAAATGTTTCCATCATCCTCATAATGGCACTAGGTATGAAATGAATGGCTTTTACACATGTGACACCAGACATGTGGTATACTTAATAAAGTGGCCCTGTTCCCTAATTTACCTGGGTGAGACCACCCGCAAGGTAAAAGACAGAATGAGCCAACATCGCTCTAATATTCGATGTAAAAATAAAGAAGCCCCTGTGTCTAGCCACTTTATTGAAAAAGGCCATAATATCAGCCAAATGAGATGGCAGGTAATTGACCATATAAAAGTACAAAGAAATGGCCAAGATAGAGAAAAACTATTAAAACAAAAAGAATCTTGTGGATTTATAAGTTAGAGACCATGATCCCCAGGGGACTAAACAGAGAATTAGATATGTCTGTCTATCTATAATTGTTCTACATACAAGTAAAAGTATCTACCTGATGAATTATAGTAATTATTCTCTTCAATTAATTAATGTTTTTCTCTCTATGAATTTTTCACTGAATTTATTTCACTGAATTTACCTCAATGTATTTTTCTAAATAAATTGTTGAATTAATCAGGAAGAAATTTTATATAATTCATCTTTATTGCTAGCATCTAACTATTCATTGTATATAATATAATATGTAAGCTAAGGAATATACTAAAAATTGCAAAAACTATCTATCTCTTTACATAATGCTATATGAATTCTTTTTTTTTTTTTTTTTACCATCATTTGATTTTAAATGTGTGTATATATATATGAATTGTTTTTCACTGTAATATAAATTTTCACCAGTAGGTGTCACTATTGTTGCACCTTTCCAGGATTGTGGGCCCTGTGGTGCCAAAATAATAGGTATAAAAGTTAGCTCAGTAGAGTGTCAGCCTATGCATGATTAAGAGGTCTTAACCTCAAAACGTTGCTATCTTATATGTCCTAATAAAGATTTGTCTTATCATTGGAGAGCTGTGGACATCCTCTTTGTTCTGTATTAGATGGGGTAGAGTCAGATAGATTTCTACTTAATATTCACCCTAACTAATTTCAGTAAATAATATAATCATCAAAATATTGGGTTTGAAAAGTGACAGATCTCTTTAATTTTATACAACTATTTATAACATATGCCCTCCTTAAATAGACCTATGCTTGTCGCAGCACAATTCAGAAGGCTGTAAACATAGTAATCTCCTGCCCAAGCTCCCACTGTCTGATATCCCATCGCTAATGACCCTTAGAAATACCATTAAGTCCTTCCTAAGAGCTTCTGTAATATTAGTATAAAATAACCACCAGTCCATTTAATGTACTCAATCTTATTCTGCTCTCACTCTGCGGCAAACCTAACTACCCTCTAACCTGTCAACTTTATCAGTGGGCCATTTCCCCCTCCTGATATAACAAGCTTCACCTCACCAAAGGATCAATCTAAGATCAAATCAACCAGAAAGCTATGAACAAAATTTAATTTAACAAGTGACCTAAATCCCTCTATAGTAACCTGAGTTTTTCCTTTAGTGAAACACAACTTAAATTATTAAATTTCAACACGGAATAACAAAATTTGAGGGGGAAGAAAAACCCAACTATAGATATCAACCTTCAATAGAAGCTGCTCTCACTTCACCTCCATAAAACCGTATCAGCAAAGCTCAGTCAGTCCTGTATCTATGCCTCATTGTATTCCCTCATCTTAATAGAAGATGTCTGTCATGTCTGTCAAGGTCAATACAGGTAGGGACGGCTACCAGCCAGGAAAATCCTGTAAATACATTCACATCTTACCAGTAAAAATGCATAGAAGCTCAATTAATGTATCTTTCATAGCTGATCGCTAGTGGGTGTTCCTGATGTTAATGTTAGTTATGTAAAACGCTGATTTTCTATTTCAAATTTAAATCAGCCAATAGAAAAAGCTTTTATTCTATTTGCTGATTTGTATTTCAAATTGAAAATCAGCCAATAGGAATACAAGGGCACCCCTATATAAAGGGAGTACCTCACATTCAAAATTCTGTGTGCAGCTGGAGACGGCATGAAGAGGACATTGGGGACAAAAGATGAGAAGATGGATAAAGATAAGAAGACTCTGCGTCCATCGGGTTAGATTTACTTTTAACTTGTAATTCGTGCGCTGCTCAATGTGCATCTGTCACGCCGCTCCTCTGTCTCCGGCCGCCAATCCGTTTTCATGGCCGTTGCCATGGACGCAACGGTTGCTTCAGGCGCATGGCGATGACGTCATCGCCGCACACCCTGTCTTTCCTGATGCCAGTCTGGATCTCACCTGTGCTCCCCTTGGCGCGAATCCTGCCTTCTTTGTAAGTACCTTAGTTGCTTTCATCTCTGCCCTAGTATAGGTGTTACTGTGTGTACTCCTGGGTGCTTTTATTTTGCTGAACTGTTGCCTAATTGTTACTGAACTCTGCCTGCCTGACCACTCTGCCTGTTTAAGCCCTAAACTGCTGGATTGGCTAATTGTTTCTGAACTCTGCCTCTCTGACCACTCTGCCTGTTTAAGCCCTAAACTGCTGGATTGCCTAATTGTTACTGAACTCTGCCTGCCTAACTACTCTGCCTGTTTAAGCCCTAAACTGCTGGATTGCCTAATTGTTACTGAACTCTGCCTGTCTGACCACTCTTCCTGTTTAAGCCCTAAACTGCTGGATGATTGCCTAATTGTTACTGAACTCTGCCTGTCTGACCACTCTGCCTGTTTAAGCCCTAAACTGCTGGATGATTGCCTAATTGTTACTGAACTCTGCCTGTCTGACCACTCTTCCTGTTTAAGCCCTAAACTGCTGGATGATTGCCTAATTGTTACTGAACTCTGCCTGTCTGACCACTCTGCCTGTTTAAGCCCTAAACTGCTGGATGATTGCCTAATTGTTACTGAACTCTGCCTGTCTGACCACTCTTCCTGTTTAAGACCTAAACTGCTGGATTGCCTAATTGTTACTGAACTGTGCCTGTCTGACCACTCTTCCTGTTTAAGACCTAAACTGCTGGATTGCCTAATTGTTACTGAACTCTGCCTGTCTGACCACTCTGCCTGTTTAACCCCTTAATTGCTGGATTGCCTTACTGCTGCTTGCCTCTGACCACTCTTCTGATTAACCCCTGAACTGCTGTTACTGTGGATTGTCTCATTGTTGCCGAACTCTGCTTGCCTGACTACTCTCCAGTTATTCCCTGTAGTGCCGAGAAGGATTACCCCCCTACTGTGAGTACTGTTGCCTCATTTATTTATCTATTCTCTTTTTCTGGGATATTTCCTTATCCTTTCACTTGACACCGGGTTAAGAAGACTACTGGCCAAGTCTGGTCTGATAGGGAAATATCCCACAAGCATTAAATTATACTTGGGCCATGGACCCAAATAAGGTAGCAAGAGCAGTCTCTCTTCAGGGACAGATGCTGGGAACCAACGCCTCACACCTGCAAAGCCTGGATTTCAAATTGGAGACGATTACTACTATGCTCTCCTCACTTGTTGCAGAGAAGAATGCTGTGCCTGTTGCCACACAGCCTGTCCTTGCCGCTAGTACTGCAACCTCCTCCCCTGCTTTTAGTAGCATACTCCGGATACCAATGCCTGACAAGTTTGATGGCACTACCGACTACAGGGGTTTTCTCAACTAGTGCAGACTGCATTTGCGCAATGACCCTCTTACCTTCCAGTCTCTTCAGTCAAAGATTACCTTTTTTTATTTATTTGTTGAAAGACAGGGCCCTAGCCTGGTTCTTTCCCCTCTTGGAACAGAGTGCTCAACTCATGAATGATGCTGATACCGTCATTTCTGCATTATCTTCCGTATTTGGAACTTGTGGTCGCACTTCTGCTGCATAGTACTCTCTCTTGGATCTCTATCAGAGCAATAGATCTGTGGCACAGTACACCATTGAGTTTCGCCCCATAGCACTTGAGACCTATTGGGATAGCAGTGCTCTCAAGGCTGCCTTCCGGAGAGGCCTGCATGAATGCATCAAGGATGAGCACACTTATGTTCCCTCTTCCCTGGATGATTTTATAGCACACTGCATCAGTCTGGATTCTCGCTTTCAGGAATGACAAGCTGAGAGAGAGAGAATTTGCAGAATCCTTCCCTCTAGTCCTCCTGCCCGTCCAGCTAATAGACAACTCTCTACTCTTCTAGCACCTCCAGTTACCTCTGAAGAGGAACCTATAGATTTCTCTTCCCTAAATCCTCAGAATCTGAAAGACAGAGAAGAAGGAGATTAAGAGCTTTTATTGTAGTTCTAATGCACACCAATTTAAGGATTGTGATATACTGCCGGGAAAAGTCAACACTTAGAGGATAAGAGTGGGGTAACTCTAAGCATGGCCACTACTAATTCCCCTCACTCTTCTCGGATCTTGGTACCTATTATCCTCACCTTTCTCCAGAACTCTGTCCATGCTCATGCCTTTATTGATTCAGGGGCAGCCGGAAATTTCCTCGATCACACTTTTATGATTCACGCAGGGTTACCTCTTCTCCAGAAAAAACAATGTTTAAAAAGAACTACTCTGGATGGCACTCCTCTTTGATCAGGTTTAATCCATTTTGAATCATAACCCCTAACCATGAATGTCAGGGTCCTACATTCTGAACAGTGGCAGTTTGATGTCATCTATTTTCCAGCATAAACAGTTATACTTGGTCTTCCTTGGCTACGTAAACACAATCCTCAATTCGACTGGATTGAGGGACAGTTGGCCTCCTGGGGTAAATCCTATTTTCACTCTTGCCTGGCAAAGGTTACTCCCCTGCATCACATTCCTATAGCCAACCTGCTGACTCCCTCTAATCTTCCGTCAGTATATGCAGAATCAATGGATATCTTTGAATAGAGAGCAGCTGACGTGCTGCTACCTCACTATCCTTATGACTGCAAAATTGACCTTTTTCCTGGAGTCCCATTTCCTAAAGGGAGGACTTATGCGCTCTCCAAAGCTGAAACCAAGGCCATGGAAGAATACATCCAAGAGAACCTAGCTAAAGGTTTTATTCATCCTTCCTCCTCTCCGGGGCCGGCTTCTTTTTTATCAGTAAAAAAGATTGTAGTCTCAGATCCTGTATCGACTACAGAGCCCTAAACAACTTCACAATCAACAAACGTTATCCTATTCCTTTGATCACTGAATTATATGACTAGCTCCAAAATGCTTGCTACTTTACTAAGTTAGATCTACGTGGGGTCTTCAATCTCATTCATATCTTCCTGGGACATGAATGGAAGACTGCCTTCAACACGAGATTAGGGCATTACGAATACTGCCGGATTGCCTTACTGCTGCTGAACTCTGCTTGCCTCTGACCACTCTTCTGATTTACCCCTGAACTGCTGTTACTGTGGATTGCCTCATTATTGCTGAACTCTGCTTGCCTGACTACTCTCCAGTTATTCCCTGTAGTGCCGAGAAGGATTGCCCCTGTACTGTGAGTACTGTTACCTCATTTTCTTATCTATTCTCTTGTTCTGGGATATTTCCTTATCCTTCCACTTGACACCGGGATAAGAAGACTACTGGACAAGTTTGGTCTGATAGGGAAATATCACATGAGCATTACAGCATAAAGAACAGAGGTCGAGTGGAGTTAGCGTGTGTATGGGAGCAGTAATTACTGTTCCACTAGTAATCTAGCCCTTACTGTTGTACTCCTAAAAAAACAAACAACAACAAAAAACTACTAGTAACCTTACAGTCCCACCTTACATTGGCTTTTTTAAGCAGCCCCCTTGTTTCCTATGGGGAAACACTCTCTAAGTCTACACCTAACACCCTAACATGAACCCTGAGTCTAAACACCCCTAACCTTACACGTATTAACCCCTAATCTGCCGCCCCCACTATCGCTGACACCTAAATTATATTATTAACCCCTAATCTGCCTCTCTGGACACCGCCGCAACCTGCATTATACCTATGAACCCCTAATCTGCTGCCCCTAACATCACCGACACCTACATTAAATTTATTACCCCCTAATCTGCCCCCCCAATGTCGCCGCCACCTACCTACACTTATTAACCCCTAATCTGCCAACCGGACATCGCCGCCACTATAATAAATGTATTAACCCCTAAACCGCTGCACTTCCACCTCGCAAACACTATAATAAATTTTATTAACCCCTAATCTGCCCTCCCTAACATCGCCACCACCTACCTACAATTATTAACCCCTAATCTGCCGCCCCCAACGTCGCAGCTACTATAATAAAGTTATTAACCCCTAAACCTAAGTGTAACCCTAACAACCCCTAAGTTAAATATAATTTAAATTCAACAAACTAAATTTACTATAATTAAATAAATTAATCCTCTTTAAAACTAAATACTTACCTATAAAATAAACCCTAATATAGCTACAATATAACTAATAGATACATTGTAGCTATTTTAGGATTTATATTTATTTTACAGGCAACTTTGTATTTATTTTAACTAGGTACAATAGCTATTAAATAGTTAATAACTATTTAATAGCTACCTAGTTAAAATAATTACAAAATTACCTGTAAAATAAATCCTAACCTAAGTTACAAATACACCTAACACTACACTATCATTAAACTAATTAAATAAATTACCTACAATTATGTAAACTAAAATACAATTAAATAAACTAAACTATAATACAAAAAAACAAACACTAAATTACAGAAAATAAAAAATTACAATAAATTTAAACTAATTACACCTAATCTAAGCCCCTAATAAAATAAAAAAAGCCCCCCAAAATAATAAAATGCCCTACCCTATCCTAAATTACAAAGTAATCAGCTCTTTTACCAGCCCGTAAAAGGGCTTTTTGGGGGGCATTGCCCCAAAGTAATCAGCTATTTTACCTGTAAATAAAAATACAATACCCCCCAACATTACAACCCACCACTCAAATATACCTACTCTAAAATCCACCCAATCCCCCCTTAAAAAACCTAACACTACCCCCCCCCTGAAGATCACCCTAACTGGAGCCGTGTTCACCCAGCCGGGCACCGATGGGCCAGAAGTGGACATCCAGAGCGGCAGAAGTCTTTATCCGATCGGGGCAGAAGAGGTCCTCTAAGTGGCAGATGTCTTCATCCAAGCGGCATCGTCAATCTTCAATCAACCGGAGCGGAGCCATCTTGAATCCATCCAACGCGGAGCCATCCTCTTCTTACGATGTCCTAAGGCTGAATGAAGGTTCCTTTAAATGACATTATCCAAGATGGTGTCCCTCGAATTCCGATTGGCTGATAGGATTCTATCAGCCAATCGGAATTAAGGTAGGAAAAATCTGATTGGCTGATGCAATCAGCCAATCAGATTGAAGTTCAATCCCATTGGCTGATCCAATCAGCCAATCGGATTGGCCTCGCATTCTATTGGCTGTTCTCTAATTCCGATTGGCTGATAGGATTCTATCTGCCAATCGGAATTCAATAGAATGCAAGGTCAATCCGATTGGCTGATTGGATCAGCCAATCGGATTGAACCTCAATCTGATTGGCTGATTGCATCAGCCAATCAGATTTTTCCTACCTTAATTCCGATTGGCTGATGAAATCCTATCAGCCAATCGGAATTCAAGGGACGCCATCTTGGATGACATCATTTAAAGGAACCTTCATTCGGCATTAGGACATTGTAAGAAGAGGATGGCTCCAAGTCGGATGGATTCAAGATGGCTCCTCTCCTGTTGATTGAAGATTGAAGAGGCCGCTTGGATGAAGACATCTGCCGCTTGGAGGACCTCTTCTGCCCCGATCAGATGAAGACTTCTGCCGCTCCGGATTTCCACTTCTGGCCCATCGGTCTTCAGGGGGGGTAGTGTTAGTTTTTTTTAAGGGGGGATCGGGTGGGTTTTAGAGTAGGGTTATGTGGGTGGTGGGTTGTAATGTTGGGGGGTATTGCATTTTTATTTACAGGTAAAAGAGCTGATTACTTTGGGGCAATGCCCCGCAAAAAGCCCTTTTAATGGCTGGTAAAAGAGCTGATTACTTTGTAATTTAGGATAGGCTAGGGCATTTTATTATTTTGGGGGGCTTTTTTATTTTATTAGGGGGCTTAGCTTAGGTGTAATTAGATTAAAACTCTTGGAATATATTTTTTTATTTTTTGTAATTTAGTGTTTTGTTTTTGTATTATAGTTTAGTTTATTTAATTGTATTTTAGTTTACATAATTGTAGGTAATTTATTTAATTTGTTTAATGATAGTGTAGTGTTAGGTGTATTTGTAACTTAGGTTAGGATTTATTTTACAGGTAATTTTGTAATTATTTTAACTAGGTAGCTATTAAATAGTTATTAACTATTTAATAGCTATTGTACCTAGTTAAAATAAATACAAAGTTGCCTGTAAAATAAATATAAATCCTAAAATAGCTACAATGTATCTATTAGTTATATTGTAGCTATATTAGGGTTTATTTTATAGGTAAGTATTTAGTTTTAAAGAGGATTAATTTATTTAATGATAGTAAATTTAGTTTGTTGAATTTAAATTATATTTAAGTTAGGGGTTGTTAGGGTTACACTTAGGTTTAGGGGTTAATAACTTTATTATAGTAGCGGCAACGTTGGGGACGGAAGATTAGGGGTTAATAATTGTAGGTAGGTGTCGGCGATGTTAGGGAGGGCAGATTAGGGGTTAATATAATTTATTATAGTGTTTGCGAGGCGGGAGTGCGGCGGTTTAGGGGTTAATACATTTATTATAGTGGCGGCGATGTTCGGTCAGCAGATTAGGGGTTAATAAGTGTAGGTAAGTGGCGGCGACGTTGGGGGTGCAGATTAGGGGGTAATAAATATAATATAGGTGTCGCCGATGTTAGGGACAGCAGATTAGGGGTTCATAGCTATAATGTAGGTTGCGGTAGTGTCCGGAGTGGAAGATTAGGGGTTAAAAAAATGTATTATAGGGTTTGCGATGAGGGGGGGCCTCGGTTTAGGGGTTTATAGGTATGGGTGTTAGTGTTCTTTATAGCACAGTAGTTAAGAACTTTATGTTCCCGCGTTAGCCCATAAAACTCTTAACTACTGACTTTTTTTGCGGTTGGAGTCTTGGCGGTAGAGGGTCTACCGCTCACTTCTTCCAAGACTCGTAATACCGGCGTTAGGCAAATCCCATAGAAAAGATAGGATACGCAATTGACATAAAGGGATCTGCGGTAGCCTGGAGTCGCGGAAAGAAAGTGAGCGGTAGACCCTTTCCTGCCTGACTCTAAATACCAGCGGGCGTTAAAAAGCAGCGTTAGGACCCCTTAACTCTGCTTTTTAACCCTAATGCAGAACTCTAAATCTAGGCGATAGTATTCTGAGTTTTTTTGTGTGGGAAAAGCAACCCTTCAGACTAGATTTGTTAATGAACTACACAATTAGTTATTTTCCCTATATTTTGTGCTTAGTGGAGGATTTTCCCCTCCCCATAAGTTTAAATGTTGTTATTTAAATAGATAGTCTATCATCCCCACTTAACGTTTTCGGTACATGGTCAATTATTTGAAAACTGAAACCCACTTGGGCAACATCATGTATGGCCATATGTTTTGCTAAGGCTGTTTTTGGAATCTCTGCTTCTAGTGACAGAAGATGTTCCCTAATATGGTCCTGCAGGGAGCGGCATTGAACAAGGACTTAACTAGAACTGTTTGTGCAATGTTAAATGCCGACAGAGTATGCTGTCGGCATTCAGGGATGTCTGTCGGACATGAAACGCTACAGCGTATCATGTCGGATAGACATTGATAAATCGGCCCCAATGTCTTATTCATTGAATTTTGAAAACAAAGAAGCCAAAAAAAATTATTGATCAGGCAATAAAAAAAATAAGTGAATATACTTCTAATTTTTCTGTGCTATTTAACCAATTCATTGTGTTTCCTTTCCCAAATATTTTTGTGTTTAACAACTAACATATTCTGACAAATGTTCATATCCAATATCAATGCACCATCACTAGTATTTCTGTGTAAAAGTTAAATGTTCTAGTATGATATAAAGGATGGGTCATTGGACATTATTTCATTCTCCGTTACATTACAGGGAGTGCAGAATTATTAGGCAAATGAGTATTTTGACCACATCATCCTCTTTATGCATGTTGTCTTACTCCAAGCTGTATAGGCTCGAAAGCCTACTACCAATTAAGCATATTAGGTGATGTGCATCTCTGTAATGAGAAGGGGTGTGGTCTAATGACATCAACACCCTATATCAGGTGTGCATAATTATTAGGCAACTTCCTTTCCTTTGGCAAAATGGGTCAAAAGAAGGACTTGACAGGCTCAGAAAAGTAAAAAATAGTGAGATATCTTGCAGAGGGATGCAGCACTCTTAAAATTGCAAAGCTTCTGAAGCGTGATCATCGAACAATCAAGCGTTTCATTCAAAATAGTCAACAGGGTCGCAAGAAGCGTGTGGAAAAACCAAGGCGCAAAATAACTGCCCATGAACTGAGAAAAGTCAAGCGTGCAGCTGCCAAGATGCCACTTGCCACCAGTTTGGCCATATTTCAGAGCTGCAACATCACTGGAGTGCCCAAAAGCACAAGGTGGGCAATACTCAGAGACATGGCCAAGGTAAGAAAGGCTGAAAGACGTCCACCACTGAACACGACACACAAGCTGAAACGTCAAGACTGGGCCAAGAAATATCTCAAGACTGATTTTTCTAAGGTTTTATGGACTGATGAAATGAGAGTGAGTCTTGATGGGCCAGATGGATGGGCCCGTGGCTGGATTGGTAAAGGGCAGAGAGCTCCAGTCCGACTCAGGCGCCAGCAAGGTGGAGGTGGAGTACTGGTTTGGGCTGGTATCATCAAAGATGAGCTTGTGGGGCCTTTTCGGGTTGAGGATGGAGTCAAGCTCAACTCCCAGTCCTACTGCCAGTTTCTGGAAGACACCTTCTTCAAGCAGTGGTACAGGAAGAAGTCTGCATCCTTCAAGAAAAACATGATTTTCATGCAGGACAATGCTCCATCACACGTGTCCAAGTACTCCACAGCGTGGCTGGCAAGAAAGGGTATAAAAGAAGAAAATCTAATGACATGGCCTCCTTGTTCACCTGATCTGAACCCCATTGAGAACCTGTGGTCCATCATCAAATGTGAGATTTACAAGGAGGGAAAACAGTACACCTCTCTGAACAGTGTCTGGGAGGCTGTGGTTGCTGCTGCACGCAATGTTGATGGTGAACAGATAAAAACACTGACAGAATCCATGGATGGCAGGCTTTTGAGTGTCCTTGCAAAGAAAGGTGGCTATATTGGTCACTGATTTGTTTTTGTTTTGTTTTTGAATGTCAGAAATGTATATTTGTGAATGTTGAGATGTTATACTGGTTTCACTGGTAAAAATAAATAATTGAAATGGGTATATATTTGTTTTTTGTTAAGTTGCCTAATAATTATGCACAGTAATAGTCACCTGCACACACAGATATCCCCCTAAAATAGCTATAACTAAAAACAAACTAAAAACTACTTCCAAAACTATTCAGCTTTGATATTAATGAGTTTTCTTTCATGTAATTAGCAAGAGTCCATGAGCTAGTGACGTATGGGATATACATTCCTACCAGGAGGGGCAAAGTTTCCCAAACCTCAAAATGCCTATAAATACACCCCTCACCACACCCACAAATCAGTTTTACAAACTTTGCCTCCTATGGAGGTGGTGAAGTAAGTTTGTGCTAGATTCTACATTGATATGCGCTCCGCAGCAGGTTGGAGCCCGGTTTTCCTCTCAGTGTGCAGTGAATGTCAGAGGGATGTGAGGAGAGTATTGCCTATTTGAATTCAATGATCTCCTTCTACGGTGTCTATTTCATAGGTTCTCTGTTATCGGTCGTAGAGATTCATCTCTTACCTCCCTTTTCAGATCGACGATATACTCTTATATATACCATTACCTCTACTGATTTTCGTTTCAGTACTGGTTTGGCTTTCTACAACATGTAGATGAGTGTCCTGGGGTAAGTAAGTCTTATTTTCTGTGACACTCTAAGCTATGGTTGGGCACTTTTTTATAAAGTTCTAAATATATGTATTCAAACATTTATTTGATTTGACTCAGGATGTTCAACGTTCCTTATTTCAGACAGTCAGTTTTCATATTTGGGATAATGCATATGAATAAATCAATTTTTTCTTACCTCAAAATTTGACTTTTTTCCCTGTGGGCTGTTAGGCTCGCGGGGGCTGAAAATGCTTCATTTTATTGCGTCATTCTTGGCGCAGACTTTTTTGGCGCAAAATTTTTTTCTGTTTCCGGCGTCATACGTGTCGCCGGAAGTTGCGTCATTTTTGACGTTTTTTTTGCGCCAAAAGTGTCGGCGTTCCGGATGTGGCGTCATTTTTGGCGCCAAAAGCATTTAGGCGCCAAATAATGTGGGCGTCTTTTTTGGCGCTAAAAAAATATGGGCGTCACTATTGTCTCCACATTATTTAAGTCTCATTATTTATTGCTTCTGGTTGCTAGAAGCTTGTTCACTGGCATTTTTTCCCATTCCTGAAACTGTCAGTTAAGGAATTTGATCAATTTTGCTTTTTATGTTGTTTTTTCTATTACATATTGCAAGATGTCCCACGTTGAAACTGAGTCAGAAGATACTTCTGGAAAATCGCTGCCTGGTGCTGGATCTACCAAAGCTAAGTGTATCTGCTGTAAACTTATGGTATCTGTTCCTCCAGCTGTTGTTTGTACTGATTGTCATGACAAACTTGTTAATGCAGATAATATTTCCTTTAGTACTGTTACATTACCTGTTGCTGTTCCGTCAACATCTAATACTCAGAGTGTTCCTGATAACATAAGAGATTTTGTTTCTAAATCCATTAAGAAGGCTATGTCTGTTATTCCTCCTTCTAGTAAACGTAAAAAGTCTTTTAAAACTTCTCATTTTTCAGATGAATTTTTAAATGAACATCATCATTCTGATTCTGATAATGGTTCTTCTGGTTCAGAGGATTCTGTCTCAGAGGTTGATGCTGATAAATCTTCATATTTATTTAAAATGGAATGGAAGTCCTAATTGCATTAGAAATAGAGGATTCTGGTCCTCTTGATACTAAATCTAAACGTTTAGATAAGGTTTTTAAATCTCCTGTAGTTATTCCAGAAGTTTTTCCTGTCCCTGATGCTATTTCTGAAGTCATTTCCAGGGAATGGAATAATTTGGGTAATTCATTTACTCCTTCTAAACGTTTTAAGCAATTATATCCTGTGTCATCTGACAGATTAGAGTTTTGGGACAAAATCCCTAAGGTTGATGGGGCTGTCTCTACTCTTGCTAAGCGTACTACTATTCCTACGGCAGATAGTACTTCCTTTAAGGATCCTTTAGATAGTAAAATGTAATCCTTTCTAAGAAAAGCTTACTTGTGTTCAGGTAATCTTCTTAGACCTGCTATATCTTTAGCGGATGTTGCTGCAGCTTCAACTTTTTGGTTAGAAGCTTTAGCGCAACAAGTAACAGATCATAATTCTCATAGCATTATTAATCTTCTTCAACATGCTAATAATTTTATTTGTGATGCCATCTTTGATATCATTAGAGTTGATGTCAGGTATATGTATCTAGCTATTTTAGCTAGAAGAGCTTTATGGCTTAAAACTTGGAATGCTGATATGTCTTCTAAGTCTACTCTGCTTTCCCTTTCTTTCCAGGGTAATAAATTATTTGGTTCTCAGTTGGATTCTATTATCTCAACTGTTACTGGAGGGAAAGGAACTTTTTTACCACAGGATAAAAAATCTAAAGGTAAATTTAGGTCTAATAATCGTTTTCGTTCCTTTCGTCACATCAAGGAACAAAAGCCTGATCCTTCATCCTCAGGAGGGGTATCAGTTTGGAAACCATCTCCAGTCTGGAATAAATCCAAGCCTTTTAGAAAACCAAAGCCAGCTCCTAAGTCCACATGAAGGTGCGGCCCTCATTCCAGCTCAGCTGGTATGGGGCAGATTACATTTTTTCAAAGAAATTTGGATCAATTCCGTTCACAATCTTTGGATTCAGAACATTGTTTCAGAAGGGTACAGAATTGGCTTCAAGATAAGGCCTCCTGCAAAGAGATTTTTTCTTTCCCGTGTCCCAGTAAACCCAGCGAAGGCTCAAGCATTTCTGAAATGTGTTTCAGATCTAGAGTTGGCTGGAGTAATTATGCCAGTTCCAGTTCTGGAACAGGGGCTGGGGTTTTATTCAAATCTCTTCATTGTACCAAAGAAGGAGAATTCCTTCAGACCAGTTCTGGATCTAAAAATATTGAATCGTTATGTAAGGATACCAACATTCAAAATGGTAACTGTAAGGACTATCCTGCCTTTTGTTCAGCAAGGGCATTATATGTCTACAATAGATTTACAGGATGCATATCTGCATATTCCGATTCATCCAGATCACTATCAGTTTCTGAGATTCTCTTTCCTAGACAAGCATTACCAGTTTGTGGCTCTACCGTTTGGCCTAGCAACAGCTCCAAGAATTTTTACAAAGGTTCTCGGTGCCCTTCTGTCTGTAATCAGAGAACAGGGTATTGTGGTATTTCCTTATTTGGACGATATCTTGGTACTTGCTCAGTCTTCACATTTAGCAGAATCTCATACGAATCGACTTGTGTTGTTTCTTCAAGATCATGGTTGGAGGATCAATTTACCAAACAGTTCATTGATTCCTCAGACAAGGGTAACCTTTTTAGGTTTCCAGATAGATTCAGTGTCCATGACTCTGTCTTTGACAGACAAGAGACGTCTAAAATTGATATCAGCTTGTCGAAACCTTCAGTCACAATCATTCCCTTCGGAAGTCTTATGCATGGAAATTCTAGGTCTTATGACTGCTGCATCGGACGCGATCCCCTTTGCTCGTTTTCACATGCAACCTCTTCAGCTCTGTATGCTGAACCAGTGGTGCAGGGATTACACAAAGATATCTCAATTAATATCTTTAAAACCGATTGTACGACATTCTCTGACGTGGTGGACAGATCACCATCGTTTAGTTCAGGGGGCTTCTTTTGTTCTTCCGACCTGGACTGTAATTTCAACAGATGCAAGTCTTACAGGTTGGGGAGCTGTGTGGGGGTCTCTGACAGCACAAGGGGTTTGGGAATCTCAGGAGGTGAGATTACCGATCAATATTTTGGAACCCCGTGCAATTTTCAGAGCTCTTCAGTCATGGCCTCTTCTAAAGAGAGAATCGTTCATTTGTTTTCAGACAGACAATGTCACAACTGTGGCATACATCAATCATCAAGGAGGGACTCACAGTCCTCTGGCTATGAAAGAAGTATCTCAAATTCTGGTATGGGCGGAATCCAGCTCCTGTCTAGATTCTGCGGTTCATATCCCAGGTATAGACAATTGGGAAGCGGATTATCTCAGTCGCCAAACGTTACATCTGGGCGAATGGTCTCTTCACCCAGAGGTATTTCTTCAGATTGTTCAAATGTGGGGACTTCCAGAAATAGATCTGATGGCCTCTCATCTAAACAAGAAACTTCCCAGGTATCTGTCCAGATCCAGGGATCCTCAAGCGGAAGCAGTGGATGCATTGTCACTTCCTTGGAAGTATCATCCTGCCTATATCTTTCCGCCTCTAGTTCTTCTTCCAAGAGTAATCTCCAAGATTCTGAAGGAATGCTCGTTTGTTCTGCTGGTAGCTCCAGCATGGCCTCACAGGTTTTGGTATGCGGATCTTGTCCGGATGGCCTCTTGCCAACCGTGGACTCTTCCGTTAAGACCAGACCTTCTGTCGCAAGGTCCTTTTTTCCATCAGGATCTCAAATCCTTAAATTTAAAGGTATGGAGATTGAACGCTTGATTCTTAGTCAAAGAGGTTTCTCTGACTCTGTGATTAATACTATGTTACAGGTTCGTAAATCCGTATCTAGGGAGATATATTATAGAGTCTGGAAGACTTATATTTCTTGGTGTCTTTCTCATCATTTTTCCTGGCATTCTTTTAGAATTCCGAGAATTTTACAGTTTCTTCAGGATGGTTTGGATAAAGGTTTGTCTGCAAGTTCCTTGAAAGGACAAATCTCTGCTCTTTCTGTTCTTTTTCACAGAAAGATTGCTAATCTTCCTGATATTCATTGTTTTGTACAAGCTTTGGTTCGTATTAAACCTGTCATTAAGTCAATTTCTCCTCCTTGGAGTTTGAATTTGGTTCTGGGGGCTCTTCAAGCTCCTCCGTTTGAACCTATGCATTCATTTGACATTAAATTACTTTCTTGGAAAGTTTTGTTCCTTTTGGCCATCTCTTCTGCCAGAAGAGTTTCTGAATTATCTGCTCTTTCTTGTGAGTCTCCTTTTCTGATTTTTCACCAGGATAAGGCGGTGTTGCGAACTTCTTTTAAATTTTTACCTAAGGTTGTGAATTCTAACAACATTAGTAGAGAAATTGTGGTTCCTTCATTATGTCCTAATCCTAAGAATTCTAAGGAGAAATCATTGCATTCTTTGGATGTAGTTAGAGCTTTGAAATATTATGTTGAAGCTACTAAGAATTTCCGAAAGACTTCTAGTCTATTCGTTATCTTTTCCGGTTCTAGGAAAGGTCAGAAGGCCTCTGCCATTTCTTTGGCATCTTGGTTGAAATCTTTAATTCATCATGCTTATGTCGAGTCGGGTAAAGCTCCGCCTCAAAGGATTACAGCTCATTCTACTAGGTCAGTTTCTACTTCCTGGGCGTTTAGGAATGAAGCTTCGGTTGATCAGATTTGCAAAGCAGCAACTTGGTCTTCTTTGCATACTTTTACTAAATTCTACCATTTTGATGTGTTTTCTTCTTCTGAAGCAGTTTTTGGTAGAAAAGTACTTCAGGCAGCTGTTTCAGTTTGAATCTTCTGCTTATATTTTCAGTTTTTTTCCTTATAAGATTTAAACTTTATTTTTGGGTGTGGATTTTTTTCAGCGGAATTGGCTGTCTTTATTTTATCCCTCCCTCTCTAGTGACTCTTGCGTGGAAGATCCACATCTTGGGTAGTCATTATCCCATACGTCACTAGCTCATGGACTCTTGCTAATTACATGAAAGAAAACATAATTTATGTAAGAACTTACCTGATAAATTCATTTCTTTCATATTAGCAAGAGTCCATGAGGCCCACCCTTTTTTGTGGTGGTTATGATTTTTTTGTATAAAGCACAATTATTCCAATTCCTTATATTTATGCTTCGCACTTTTTTCTTATCACCCCACTTCTTGGCTATTCCTTAAACTGATTTATGGGTGTGGTGAGGGGTGTATTTATAGGCATTTTGAGGTTTGGGAAACTTTGCCCCTCCTGGTAGGAATGTATATCCCATACGTCACTAGCTCATGGACTCTTGCTAATATGAAAGAAATGAATTTATCAGGTAAGTTCTTACATAAATTATGTTTTTTGGGTTCATTGAGAACATGGTTGTTGTTCAATAATAAAATTAATCCTCAAAAATACAACTTGCCTAATAATTCTGCACTCCCTGTATATGTTGTTACCCTTATGTATGTGTCAGATAGTATTAATTCTCTTAAAGAAGATTTTAATCATATTCTATTTTAGTTACCTGTATATAATTTTATATCACTTATTTCATTTATGCCTTTAGGAGATCCTATCTCAAGTTTGAAGATCAAAAAAACTTCTTTCTTATTTAAAATAGATAGTCTATCATCCCCACTTAACGTTTTCAGTACATGGTCAATTATTTGAAAACTGAAACCCACTTGGGCAACATCATGTATGGCCATATGTTTTGCTAAGGGTGTTTTTGGAATCTCTGCTAATAGTGACAGAAGATGTTCCCTAATATGGTCCTTACATGGGCGAATAGTACGCCCTGAATATTGAAACCGACAGACATACAACATCAGTCGTGTTACTAGTGAGGTGGTACCTGATTTTGTACTCTATACCTGTCTGTGTAGATTTGAAAGTGTTAGCAAATGATCACAGCTTTTACAGGGTATTGTTCCACATTTATAGGAACCAGTTCATTTTGTTAAACAATTTGTCTTATGTTTGTTGTTATTGAAGCTGAGGGATAATTTGTAAAAAAAACTTTTTAGACTAGTTTCACTTATTAAAAAATTTTAAGTAGTTAAAATAGTAATGATACTAAGTTCTCAAAAAATCTTACTGTGTATTCATGTAAGGAAAGAGACTACTATAATATTATCATTATAGAAGCTTATATCATTTAATGTAGATACATATAATGAAATATATAGAGCAATATAATAATTAAACAGTATAAAAATTGTACATAAAATAAGTTGTGGCCACAACTATAGATTGCAAAAATCATACATATACATGTACATATAGGCAGGGACCAAAATTAGTATAGACCGCTATGCAAATGAAATAGTGTCCTCCCTTAATATACATACAATATATATCATATACAAATTAGCTTATCTAAAAACTTAGAAATATTTGTTGAAAATAGCATTCATTTTTATCTAATCCTGTTGGAATATCTTAGATTAAAACTATACAGCAAATTAGTATAATACAATAATAAAATAAGGTGCTTAATGCAAAGGAGAACCAGAAATATATTCAACAAATTGTCCGGAGCTGCAGTTAAAAATGTTGTACTTTATTTTATAACCATTAAAACTGGTACAGTAACATGTGTAAAAACAAAAAACAACATGCCCTTAGGTGCTAGAAAAGCTCACGCGTTTCGGCATATAGTCGTACTCATAGCTCTCAGAGAGCTATGAGTACGGCTATATGCCGAAACGCATGAGAAATTCACAATCAGAGCACAAAAGGGCTAAAATTCTGGGGGGGGGGTGAAAAAGATCACCATGAAAAGAGGCGGTAATATTACCCAACAACTACTCTATACAGAAGCAGAACTTATTGTGAATTTTGCCACCCTAGTACCAGGCGGTCTCAATGCAGAATTGGATTTAAATCCATTTAACCAATACTCCTAATTTTCTACAATATCTAATTAGATATGAGAATATAAAGTGCCAAGTTCTCAATTCACCCAAAAAATAATCTAGTCAGTAATCTGCCTTATTTTCTATCTGGTTACTTATCTATTTCCAAATCCTTTTGTAATATATATATATATATATATATATATATATATATATATATATATATATATATATATATATTTCTCCTTTTATAATATATATATTTCTCCTTTTATAATATATATATGTCTCCTTTCTCACCTAATTCTCCTATATTAGCAATATGAAATGTATATTGATAGAAACCCTTATATGTCATTTATCAGGGTTGAAATAGTGAAAAGGTGCACTATATTACTATACAACTGTAAATACAGATGAATAATCATAATGAACACTAGTGTAATAAACTATCAATCAATTTAGGCTGTATAAGATCGAAAATAATCAGTATTACTTTAATAAGATAACTAATTGGGTTTTAGAAAAGAGATCAATATGTAATGTTTGATTTTATTATAAGGTGCAGTATCTGAACTACATATACCAGGGGTGGGCAATTATCGGCCCTCCAGATGTTATGGACTACATCTCCCATGAAGCTTTATCAGCATTATGGCTGAAAGAGCATTATGGGAGATGTAGTCCATATCATCTGGAGGGCTGATAAGTGCCCACCCCTGACATATACTATACTTGATTAGCCCACACTCCAATTACAAGAAACACTCTGAGGAATACAGGTGGAAAACGACAAAAATGAGTGAATACCACTTTAAAAAAAGAGAAAAAAAAAAGGAAAAGAAGAAAAAAAATGGGATTATGGGTAAGACAGTTATAAATAGAAGTCAAACCCACTACAAGTCATCTTGATAAAGGCAGTGGATGCCGAAAAGCATTGAAGTGACTTATTTTGAAGAAGCATATATACGCTAAAAACAGAAGAATTGCCTCTATATCTGCATTTGAACAGTTTACGCCATTTTTTGACTCTGGACTGAATATTCCTATCCGGTTTCCTGATTGGCTTCCACAAGGTCAGATGACCTAGCCGACGACACAGGCAGTGAAGATGCTGAGGATTCCCTGCGAACTCAGAAAGTACCTGAGCGAGGATAAGGAACACAGCCATGGGAGTCCACTTGAGAGAAATATAACAGCCATTTCAGAGGTCTGGTAAGAATTATGTACTGACCGGTCAGTGAGTGATACTCTGTACTAATAAGGGAAGAGCTGATCACGTATAGAAGCGCTGATCACGTATAGAAGCTCTGATCACGTATAGAAGTGCTGATCACGTATAGAAGTGCTGATCACGTATAGAAGAGCTGATCACGTATAGAAGTGCTGATCACGTATAGAAGTGCTGATCACGTATAGAAGAGATGATCATGTATAGAAGTGCTGATCACGTATAGAAGTGCTGATCACGTATAGAAGAGCTGATCACGTATAGAAGTGCTGATCACATATAGAAGAGCTGATCACGTATAGAAGAGCTGATCATGTATAGAAGTGCTGATCCCGTATAGAAGAGCTGATCACGTATAGAAGTGCTGATCACGTATAGAAGTGCTAATCACATATAGAAGTGCTGATCACGTATAGAAGAGCTGATCACGTATAGAAGTGCTGATCACGTATAGAAGAGCTGATCACGTATAGAAGAGCTGATCTCGTATAGAAGAGCTGATCCCATATAGAAGAGCTGATCACGTATAGAAGTGCTGATCCCGTATAGAAGAGCTGATCCCATATAGAAGAGCTGATCACGTATAGAAGTGCTGATCACGTATAGAAGAGCTCATCACGTATAGAAGAGCTGATCACGTATAGAAGAGCTGATCATGTATAGAAGTGCTGATCATGTATAGAAGTGCTGATCACGTATAGAAGAGCTAATCACATATAGAAGTGCTGATCACGTATAGAAGAGCTGATCACTTATAGAAGTGCTGATAACGTATAGAAGTGCTGATCCCATATAGAAGAGCTGATCACGTATAGAAGTGCTGATCACGTATAGAAGAGCTGATCACGTATAGAAGAGCTGATCACGTATAGAAGTGCTGATCCCGTATAGAAGTGCTGATCCCGTATAGAAGTGCTGATCACGTATAGAAGAGCTGATCACGTATAGAAGTGCTGATCATGTATAGAAGTGCTGATCCCGTATAGAAGAGCTGATCCCGTATAGAAGAGCTGATCACGTATAGAAGTGCTGATCACGTATAGAAGAGCTGATCACGTATAGAAGTGCTGATCACGTATAGAAGTGCTGATCACGTATAGAAGAGCTGATCACATATAGAAGTGCTGATCATGTATAGAAGTGCTGATCACATATAGAAGAGCTGATCACGTATAGAAGAGCTGATCACGTATATATGCACATACTCAGAAAGTACCTGAGCGAGGATAAGGAACACAGCCATGGTAGTCTGCTTGAGAGAAATATAACAGCCATAACAGAGGTCCGGTAAGAATTATGTACTGACCGGTCAGTGAGTAATACTCTGTAATAATAAGGGAAGAGCTTATCACGTATAGAAGAGCTGCTCACGTATAGAAGTGCTTATCACGTATAGAAGTGCTGATCACGTATAGAAGAGCTGATCACGTATAGAAGAGCTGATCTCGTATAGAAGAGCTGATCCCATATAGAAGAGCTGATCACGTATAGAAGTGCTGATCCCGTATAGAAGAGCTGATCCCATATAGAAGAGCTGATCACGTATAGAAGTGCTGATCACGTATAGAAGAGCTCATCACGTATAGAAGAGCTGATCACGTATAGAAGAGCTGATCATGTATAGAAGTGCTGATCATGTATAGAAGTGCTGATCACGTATAGAAGAGCTAATCACATATAGAAGTGCTGATCACGTATAGAAGAGCTGATCACTTATAGAAGTGCTGATAACGTATAGAAGTGCTGATCCCATATAGAAGAGCTGATCACGTATAGAAGTGCTGATCACGTATAGAAGAGCTGATCACGTATAGAAGAGCTGATCACGTATAGAAGTGCTGATCCCGTATAGAAGTGCTGATCCCGTATAGAAGTGCTGATCACGTATAGAAGAGCTGATCACGTATAGAAGTGCTGATCATGTATAGAAGTGCTGATCCCGTATAGAAGAGCTGATCCCGTATAGAAGAGCTGATCACGTATAGAAGTGCTGATCACGTATAGAAGAGCTGATCACGTATAGAAGTGCTGATCACGTATAGAAGTGCTGATCACGTATAGAAGAGCTGATCACATATAGAAGTGCTGATCATGTATAGAAGTGCTGATCACATATAGAAGAGCTGATCACGTATAGAAGAGCTGATCACGTATATATGCACATACTCAGAAAGTACCTGAGCGAGGATAAGGAACACAGCCATGGTAGTCTGCTTGAGAGAAATATAACAGCCATAACAGAGGTCCGGTAAGAATTATGTACTGACCGGTCAGTGAGTAATACTCTGTAATAATAAGGGAAGAGCTTATCACGTATAGAAGAGCTGCTCACGTATAGAAGTGCTTATCACGTATAGAAGTGCTTATCACATATAGAAGTGCTTATCACGTATAGAAGAGCTGATCACGTATAGAAGTGCTTATCACGTATAGAAGAGCTGATCACGTATAGAAGAGCTGATTACGTATAGAAGAGCTGATCACGTATATATGCACATACGTTACATCCGATGATCATTCACTGCAGCTCATCTAACATTTAACCTGTGATACACATTAAACGCAAGTTTTTACAAATACTTTACATACTTCTAATGGAATAATCCTGGACTCTATATTTAAGTTAGATTTGTGAACAAATCCATTGATCTTCAAAAGAATTTGGATATTTTGAATTCAGGAATCATTATATATTTTTCATTATAAATTAATACATTTTTCACTATAAGTTACTAAGGCCTAGATTTAGAGTTTGGCGGTAGCCGAGAAAACCAGCGTTAGAGGCTCCTAACGCTGGTTTTAGGCTACCTCCGGTATTTGGAGTCACTCAAAAAAGGGTTTAACGCTCACTTTTCAGCCGCGACTTTTCCATACCGCAGATCCCCTTACGTAAATTGCGTATCCTATCTTTTCAATGGGATTTTTCTAACTCCGGTATTTAGAGTCGTGTCTGAAGTGAGCGTTAGAAATCTAACGACAAAACTCCAGCCGCAGAAAAAAGTCAGTAGTTAAGAGCTTTCTGGGCTAACGCCGGTTCATAAAGCTCTTAACTACTGTACTCTAAAGTACACTAACACCCATAAACTACCTATGTACCCCTAAACCGAGGTCCCCCCACATCGCCGCAACTCGATTAATTTTTTTTAACCCCTAATCTGCCGACCGCCACCTACGTTATCCTTATGTACCCCTAATCTGCTGCCCCTAACACCACCGACCCCTATATTATATTTATTAACCCCTAATCTGCCCCCCACAACGTCGCCGCCAGCTACCTACACTTGTTAACCCCTAATCTGCCGTCCGCAAGCCGCCGCCAGCTACATTATCCCTATGTACCCCTAATCTGCTGCCCTAACATCGCCGACCCCTATATTATATTTATTAACCCCTAACCTGCCCCCCACAACGTCGCCGCCACCTACCTACAATAATTAACCCCTAATCTGCCGACCGCAAAGAGCCGCCAGCTACATTATAGCTATGTACCCCTAATCTGCTGCCCCTAACACCGCCGACCCCTATATTATATTTATTAACCCCTAACCTGCCCTACCTAACATCGCCGACACCTAACTTCAATTATTAACCCCTAATCTGCCGACCGAATCTCGCCGCTATTCTAATAAATGTATTAACCCCTAAAGCTAAGTCTAACCCTAACACTAACACCCCCCTAAATTAAATATAATTTTAATCTAACGAAATTAATTCACTCTTATTAAATAAATTATTCCTATTTAAAGCTAAATACTTACCTGTAAAATAAATCCTAATATAGCTACAACATAAATTATAATTATATTATAGCTATTTTAGGATTAATATTTATTTTACAGGTAACTTTGTATTTATTTTAACCAGGTACAATAGCTATTAAATAGTTAAGAACTATTTAATAGCTAAAATAGTTAAAATAATTACAAATTTGCCTGTAAAATAAATCCTAACCTAAGTTACAATTAAACCTAACACTACACTATCAATAAATTAATTAAATAAAATACCTACAATTACCTACAATTAAACCTAACACTACACTATCAATAAATTAATTAAATACAATACCTACAAATGCGGGGCATGCCCCAAGAAGTTCAGCTCTTTTGCCTGTAAAAAAAAACATACAATACCCCCCCCAACATTACAACCCACCACCCACATACCCCTAATCTAACCCAAACCCCCCTTAAATAAACCTAACACTAAGCCCCTGAAGATCATCCTACCTTGTCTTCACCATACCAGGTTCACCGATCCGTCCTGGCTCCAAAATCTTCATCCAACCCAAGCGGGGGCTGGTGATCCACCTTCCAGGCGGCTAAAGAGGTCCAGAAGAGGCTCCAAAGTCTTCATCCTATCCGGGAAGAAGAGTAGATCCGGACCGGCAACCATCATCTTCCAAGCGGCATCTTCTATCTTCATCCGATGAGGACCGGCTCCATCTTGAAGACCTCCACCGCGGACCCATCTTCATCCGGCGACGTCCAACTGAAGAATGACGGTTCCTTTAAGGGACGTCATCCAAGATGGCGTCCCTCGAATTCCGATTGGCTGATAGGATTCTATCAGCCAATCGGAATTAAGGTAGGAATATTCTGATTGGCTGATGGAATCAGCCAATCAGATTGAGCTCGCATTCTATTGGCTGATCGGAACAGCCAATAGAATGCGAGCTCAATCTGATTGGCTGATTGGATCAGCCAATCGGATTGAACTTGATTCTGATTGGCTGATTCCATCAGCCAATCAGAATATTCCTACCTTAATTCCGATTGGCTGATAGAATCCTATCAGCCAATCGGAATTCGAGGGACGCCATCTTGGATGACGTCCCTTAAAGGAACCGTCATTCTTCAGTTGGACGTCGCCGGATGAAGATGGGTCCGCGGCGGAGGTCTTCAGGATGGAGCCGGTCCTCATTGGATGAAGATAGAAGATGGCGCTTGGAAGATGATGGTTGCCGGTCCGGATCTACTCTTCTTCCCGGATAGGATGAAGACTTTGGAGCCTCTTCTGGACCTCTTCAGCCGCCGGAAGATGGATCGCCGCTTGGGTTGGATGAAGATTTTGGAGCCAGGACGGATCGGTGAACCTGGTATGGTGAAGACAAGGTAGGATGATCTTCAGGGGCTTAGTGTTAGGTTTATTTAAGGGGGGTTTGGGTTAGATTAGGGGTATGTGGGTGGTGGGTTGTAATGTTGGGGGGGTGTAACGGTACCAACCGGATACCAAGGGTTAACACCAGGGAACAATGTCCTGCATAGGGAATCAGCAATTCACAACCCAGCCAGTTTTCAGGTTTTAAAAAGAATGAATTTTATTAAGGCTCATATGCCCAGTATTTATGCAGGTCTGACCCCCCCCAGAAGGGGGGTTGAAAGAATGTTGTACATTGAATGGAGGGAACACGCCCTTTTACATGATACAATAGAATACCTTGCTCAAGCTGATAACAATTTAAACACAGACACACACTTGTCTTTCCTTATCATCCAGGGTCTGCTCTCTGAGGTTGATTAAACAATGGACTGTGTATCAATAACATTAATGACAGTGCACAATAGCTGAACACAGTTAACTCTTTCAGTGCTGACAGAAGGGTCTGTCACATCTACATAGCACAATATACAGCCTATAGACAACCTTTCTTATGTTATAGTCCAGAAGTGGCTAGGTTTGCCACAATGCTCCCCCAGAACCAAGCCGGCATACACAGTCTGATCCCAACGGATCGGCTTGGGGATGTCCGGGGCAACAACTTTCGGCTCAAGTAGGCTACGGGGGTTCTCCGCCATCTGCTCCAACTTGGCTCAGTACTGCCCCCACCCCAAACATGGAAGCGTCTCTTCCCGGAGGGACTGGGCTTGGGTAGTCACAGGGTTAACATCAGCGGGATCCATGGGAGCATAGGCAGAAACAAGGGGGGCCAAGTCATTTCCAAGGAGAACATCAGCAGGTAAGTCCTTCTTGACCCCCACATTCACAAGTCTAGCGCCCACTCCCCAATCCAAATGTACCCTGGCAACAGGTAGGCGGAACACAGTGCCCCCTGCTACCCTCACAGCCACAGTGTCTCCAGTGTGCTGTTTCTCAGGCACCAAGTTCTCTTGAAGCAAGGTCATGGTAGCACCAGTATCCCGTAGACAACTGACCTCCTTCCCATTCACTTTAACCCGTTGCCGGTTATTCCGGTGGGCAGCTTGCACGGGGTCTGCTTCATGTAGGCTTCCCCAGCATTCTGGCGCCTCTACGTAGCGGGCCACAGGCTGAGGATTATGTGGGATTCCGCCAGCGGGTCTTCTCCAGGACTGTGCTTGATTCGCTGCGTTTAGGGGACACTCTGGTCTTTTGTGCCCTAGTTGCTTACATCCAAAGCACCGAATAGGTTGTGAGTAGCCCCGCGAATTGAACCGGGCTCTCTGAGGGTAGTTCGTGGCCGGAGGCCGTGTGGTATAGCGGTGCGCCGGGGGTTGGTAACTGGCAGCTGCTGGGGTGACTGGGGGTCTGTACTCCACTCTAGCAGTGGGCAATCGGTATACTGCTCCCCCTGCCCCTCGTACTGCCACGGATCCGCCAGTGGGTGCTGTATCCGGCACCAAATGGGGAGCTATCAGGGTTAAAGTAGCTCCCGAATCCCGAAGTCCCTGGACCGACATCACCTCATGCAGAATTCCCAGGGGTTCCTCGGCTTGGGTGCTCAACACCTCATGAGCGGCTGGCTCCGTTTGGTAATGGTGAGCAGCCGCCCTTGGGGCCAGGTTCTGTCTGACCTGGTTCCAAGCTTGTCTGCTCCGATTTTGGGTGCACTCACGTGCCATATGTCCCCACTGCTTGCAGGTGTGGCATTGTATATTAGCCCGTCCGTTGTTAGGCTGTAGTCCATGGTGCCTCCTGGCATCAAAATGCTGGTCTGCTAATCTGGCTGCTTCGGTTAAGGTGAGGGGTTTTCGATCTCTCACCCATTCTTGGGCTTCTGGGGACAAGCCGTTAAAGAATTGCTCCAACAGCATCAGTTGTCGCAATTCTTCCATGGTGGTAGCTTGGCTGGCCTGTATCCACCCCTGAGATGCTTGATCCAGCTTGTGGGCCCACTCTGCATGGGAATCTCTTTCTGGCTTGCGCAGGCCTCTAAACTTGCGCCGGTATGCCTCTGAGGTAATGGCATATCTTTCCAAGATCGCTCTCTTCACTTTAGCGTAATCCTTGCTGTCCTCCCTGGGTACAGCGCGATACGCTTCCGCTGCCCTACCGGCTAGCTTGCCTGCTAGCACCGGCACCCATACGGACTGCTCCAAATCATGTAACTCGCACAGTCTCTCAAAATCCTGTAAATACCCATCAATCTCATCCTTCTCCTCACAAAACATTTTAAATGCATGGTATGGGATTTTGGGTCTTACTGGGTTGCTGAGTGCGTCCAAAATGGATTCTGCTCGGGAGGATGCATTCCGCGGACTGTGTGCCATCACGTACTCCTGCACATCTGCCATTACCACGGATAGCATATCCCGTGGTACAGGTTGGGGTAAAAATTCCAGCCTGGTCCTCATTTCCCTCTGGTATAGGGTCTCCTCCATGGCTGCTGGAGGCGTAGCGCTGCGAGCTCTGTCTCCCTCCATCAGCTCAGCAATTAATATAGCCTTGGGTTTGCTGCTGCCTATCTTTCCCCTGGCTTCTAGCAGTTCCTTTTACGTTTGTCTCTTTAGCTTAGAATAATCCATCTCCATTCACTTCGGTCCCTGGTACTCCTTCCATCTTAGTCAGTATTGTAGTAATCCCCCTCTTCCTGAGGTTACTGGCTTGTGTAGTTGCTCTTCTGGGCGATAAGGTTCATTCCGTCGCTTGCCACCAATTGTAACGGTACCAACCGGATACCAAGGGTTAACACCAGGGAACAATGTCCTGCATAGGGAATCAGCAATTCACAACCCAGCCAGTTTTCAGGTTTTAAAAAGAATGAATTTTATTAAGGCTCATATGCCCAGTATTTATGCAGGTCTGACCCCCCCCCAGAAGGGGGGTTGAAAGAATGTTGTACATTGAATGGAGGGAACACGCCCTTTTACATGATACAATAGAATACCTTGCTCAAGCTGATAACAATTTAAACACAGACACACACTTGTCTTTCCTTATCATCCAGGGTCTGCTCTCTGAGGTTGATTAAACAATGGACTGTGTATCAATAACATTAATGACAGTGCACAATAGCTGAACACAGTTAACTCTTTCAGTGCTGACAGAAGGGTCTGTCACATCTACATAGCACAATATACAGCCTATAGACAACCTTTCTTATGTTATAGTCCAGAAGTGGCTAGGTTTGCCACAGGGGGTATTGTATGTTTTTTTTTACAGGCAAAAGAGCTGAACTTCTTGGGGCATGCCCCACAAAGGGCCCTGTTCAGGGCTGGTAAGGTAAAAGAGCTTTGAACTTTAGTAATTTAGAATAGGGTAGGGCATTTTTTATTTTGGGGGGCTTTGTTATTTTATTAGGGGGCTTAGAGTAGGTATAATTAGTTTAAAATTGTTGTAAGATTTTCCTTATGTTTGTAAATATTTTTTTATTTTTTGTAACTTAGTTAGTTTATTTCATTGTAGTTATTTGTAGATATTGTTTTTAATTAATGTATTGATAGTGTAGTGTTAGGTTTAAAGGACCAGTCAACACAGCAGATTTGCATAATCAACAAATGCAAGATAACAAGACTATGCAGTAGCACTTAGTCTGAACTTCAAATGAGTAGTAGATTTTCTTTCTAACAATTTTAAAAATTATGTCTTTTTCCACTCCCCCTGTACCATGTGACAGCCATCAGCCATTCACAAATGCATACACGTACCATGTGACAGCCATCAGCCATTCACAAATGCATACACACTTATTCTTGCACATGCTCAATAGGAGCTGGTAACTCAAAAAGTTTAAATAGAAAAAGACTGTGCACATTTAGATAATGGAAGTAAATTGGAAAGTTGTTTAAAATGGCATGCTCTATCTGAATAATGAAAGTTTAATTTTGATTGAGTGTCCCTTTAATTGTAGGTAATTGTAGATATTTTATTAAATTAATTTAATGATAGTGTAGTGTTAGGTTTAATTTTAGATAGTGTAAGTTTCTCCAGTGCCAAAATACTACTACTCCAGCTCCTGAGTGCAAGATCTCTTGACCAGACCTTTAGAGTATCAAAGAAATATAGAGGGCTATAGGAGCGCTTGGGATACCTAATAGGAATCTTAGCTGAGTAGGGTCAAAGGTATTTAAACCAAACCAAATGTTTATAGATGGTTTTGAAAATACGTATTTATTACACAATGTTAAAAACAATATCATAAAATATAAAATCGGTATGCAGATGGTATATATAATTTTACCATGATATATATGTAGTATAGAGTATTAGCCCTATCTGAACATACAGTATAGATGTAGTATAGAGTATTAACCCTATCTGAACATATATCTCTATCTGACAATTTGAATATAAGATCGCTTCGCAAATAATTTAAATTCTATGGTTCACGGTATGTGGTTCAAACCTTAGGAGACTTTTCAGCCATGAAATAAAAAACACATAAGATAAAAAACAACATATATGAATTCCCAATATAAGTGATAGCGTGGTTAATCTTGAAAAAGTAAAAAATGTGTAAAAAGTAGAGTAGAGCCAATCTTGATTCGAAAGATATTGAGATTTTATCTTTAGGCTTATCCTATGCTCCATCTAGAGGCCTTGACAAATTTCAAACTTACACTCATGTTAAACAGTTAGTAAGGAAACTGACACTCAAAAAGTTTTTTGTAAAACAGCACTGGAGAGATCTAATCATCTACCAGCGACTATCGAAACAGTAACAAATAATAAGGAGGAATCAGCATATACGACTTTAAAACCGAAATCAACCTTTTTTCCTATTACTCATAAAGGGCCTCACATCGAGACATTTGAGAATATAGTCTGTAATGAAATAAAGAAATTAAATAATACATCACTTAAAAAATATCATCATAATTTGAACAAAGTACAATTAGACACCATTGTAAATTTAGAGAAAAATAAAAACATTACAATCAAACCAGCTGATAAGGGGGGAGGGATCATAATCTTGGACAAGGAGGATTATGAAAAAGAGGCAAACAGAATCTTAGGTGACTCTGATACATATAAGGTTCTGAAGAAAGATCCCACAGACTCTTTTAAAAAAGATCTGGATGGTATGTTAATGTCTGCTAAAATGAAGGGAATAGTAAATAAACATGAATATAGGTATATTAAGACGGATTATCCCAGAATACCTGTATTCTACTATCTGCCCAAGATACATAAAAGTCAGATAAACCCTCCGGGGAGGCCCATAATATCGGGTATTGGATCAATAACATGTAATTTATCAGAGTACATCGATAAGAGATTACAAAAATATGTGAAAGCCCTTCCCTCTTATTTAAGGGATTCCAATGAGGTCCTTAATATATTCAATGATATGGAATGGGGGGAGAATTACATTTTGGACACATGTGATGTGACTGCCCTATACACCAGTATTCCACACAATCTGGGTATAGAGGCAGTCAGATATTTTTTAGAAAAAGATGATGGAGTAAGTCCCGACCAGAGAGAGTTCATTTTAGATAGTATTGATTTTATCTTGACGCATAATTATTTTTATAATGGAGAAAAAAATTTTAATCAGATTTGCGGTACAGCAATGGGGACCAGGTTTGCGCCTAGCTACGCAAACCTCTATATGGGCAAATGGGAGAACCTGTTTTGGGAATCATGCCCAGCAGGTGCAGACCTGGTCCTCTTCAAAAGGTACATAGATGACATCTTAATAGTGTGGAAGGGAAGTATGGAAGATTTGGAACACACTATATATGTGATGAATAAGAACACCGCAAATCTGAAGTTCACATATGAACTAAGTAAAAAGAACATCCATTTTTTGGATTTAGATATCCGTGTAAAGAAAGGAAAGATATCCACCTCAACCTATTTCAAAGATGTAGACTGTTGCAACTACATTCACCAAACCAGTTGCCACCTCCAAAGATGGAAGAATAACATCCCTAAAGTTCAAATGATGAGGATAAGGAAGAATTGCTCAGATGACGAAGAATGGAGAGAACAGTCGAAAATCCTAAAGAAGAGATTCTTGGAAAGAGGAAACAAAGAGACATCTATAGAAAAGACCATAGAAGAAATAGAGACTATGGATAGACAACCCATGTTACAATATAAACAGCAGAAAACGCGCAGAGATGACATAGGATTGGAAGTACCGTTCATAACTGATTACAGTGAAAATCGATTCCTAATCGAGAAAATCATAAGGAAGAACTGGCATTATCTAAAAGAAGATAACATCATTGGAAAAGATCTAAATGAAAAACCCAGGTTTATCTACAAGAAAACTAGGAATCTGAAAAGTATCCTGGCACCCAGCATCCCAAAGATTCCCAAGAAGATAACAAAAGATGTTTTGGGACAACAATTAAAAGGTTTTTTCCCATGCCATTCATGTAAAGCGTGCAAACATGGCAAAAAAACACGGACCTTTTCATGCAAAATAACAGGAGAAACTTTTTATATGAAGGACATGATTAAATGCCAAGATAGTGGCATCATATACCTAATAGAGTGTGGGTGTGGACTCCAATATATAGGCCAAACATCCAGGAAATTAAAAGACAGGATAAGAGAACACCTGCTACAAATCAAGTGGAAAAAGGATGATTTTCCCTTTATTGATATATGAACTTGGAATCTATACTTATCTATATTTTATATACAATTTCTAATTTAAATATATTTTTAATTAAATATATTTTTAATTAAATATATTTTAATTTAATTGGATTTTAAGAACAAGAAAGAACCTCTGGGACTAAAGAACCTCCATTTTTTAAATTATATATATTTTTTAAATTATATTTTTAAATTATATATTAGAAGACAAAGGCAATACTGATGAGTTCTTTTTAACAGTATTATGACCTTTGTCATATAATATTTTATTAACCAGTTAAACATACCATGTGGCCAAAAATAGGTATATGAATTAGGTATAAGAGAAAACTATTATACCATTTAGTTTCAGGAACCAGATAAGATATCCTTCATTGTATTAATTTGTTTTATATTCCAAAGAACGGTATGGATGTAATTATGACATACCGCCACATCCAATCACTGTATTCTACAATTTTTAATTTTTAATTTTTAATTTTCCACTGCCATTATCATATATATCCTTTTTTAATATATATACTTTTTTAATATATATATTTTTTAATATATATATTTCTTAATATACTCTTAACTATCGCAATTCATATATATTTTTTAGTATTATCCTTTTTTAAATACATTTTTAACTATCGCAATTGCATCTCGCTATTGGTTATATATATCTTCAATTAACCATGCATCAGTACCCAGTTGGCAAAGAAATGTAAGGTATTAGAACTCCCAAAAGGGGATCTGAGACAAAAGGGAATATCCCATAACAAATATGGAGTCGAGAGCGATAATCCGGAAATTACGTCATACGCATAGCGTCACTTCCGGTTTCGCTTTCAATCTCGCCCACGTGTAACATCCGGTGTGGCGCCGTAGTGTGGGACATTTGGAGGTAGCTTGGATACACACACCTCCATTATAATGAAATAACTCAGAGGGCTAAAATACATAGAAGTAGTACTTCCGGGTAAAAGAATCCCGGAAGAGGAGCGATTTTGGCGCCATTATTTTATGGGCCCAAATAGCCTATTTAAGATAAGACCATACAGAGCCATATCAGTCTTGAGAAAGATCCAGCAGGATCGAAACGCGTAGATTGTGAACTGATATTGAAGGCTCAGGTCCCCAATCGGTGAGTTCTATACCTATTAAGCCACATTTGGATGGGCATATTGCACTATGTTTGTCTATTTTCTTCTATTTAGGACATAGAAGAATCTGTGAATATCGAGATTTGGACTAAAGGAATATTAGGATTCAAACATCATTTACAAGAACATTGACATCAACACATATCGGATATAAACTGTCACACAAAGAACATCAGATTGAATTAAGACTTTTTTCACAACTATATATATATTTTTTCATGATTTTGTCACTATTTGCAAGGACATCCACACTAAAGCCTTTAAAGGTGTACACCGGCTTTTATTTTTTGTTTTTTTGAAAAAACTTTTCTCATTTTTTACACATTTTTTACTTTTTCAAGGTTAACCACGCTATCACTTATATTGGGAATTCATATATGTTGTTTTTTATCTTATGTGTTTTTTATTTCATGGCTGAAAAGTCTCCTAAGGTTTGAACCACATACCGTGAACCATAGAATTTAAATTATTTGCGAAGCGATCTTATATTCAAATTGTCAGATAGAGATATATGTTCAGATAGGGTTAATACTCTATACTACATCTATACTGTATGTTCAGATAGGGCTAATACTCTATACTACATATATATCATGGTAAAATTATATATACCATCTGCATACCGATTTTATATTTTATGATATTGTTTTTAACATTGTGTAATAAATACGTATTTTCAAAACCATCTATAAACATTTGGTTTGGTTTAAATACCTTTGACCCTACTCAGCTAAGATTCCTATTAGGTATCCCAAGCGCTCCTATAGCCCTCTATATTTCTTTGATACTCTAAAGGTCTGGTCAAGAGATCTTGCACTCAGGAGCTGGAGTAGTAGTATTTTGGCGCTGGAGAAACCTACACTATCTATCTTACCCCTCTTCTTGACCAATTCTCCTAGCTGCCTTAAGTACACCAAGTCAAGGGTATTTTCAAATCATAATATATATATTATTGTATACTCAATATAAGTTTGAATTGGAAGACACACATATCAATACTTTTTCATCAGAAGTTCTCTATTAGAAAACACTCCTACTGGAACATACACATATCAGTATTATTTATATTTTGAAGGTATTTCATGAACATGGAAGATCCATCAATTTCAAACACCTCCCCATACACACCTTCATCCATTATCAGTAGTTTAAGGACAGACATTAATTTTGATATAATCCAAGCTCTCAACAAAGACAACAAACAAACTGATGGCCAAGTGGTGGATATAGACACCACTTTTAAGACCTTAGAAAAATTACTAATTTCAGAAACGAAATACACTGCAGAAATTTCATATCTAAGAAAATGTTTAGAGTTAGACATTATCCCTTGGGGACTAATTGTACAGAAATATTGTTCATTTAACATAGAACATCAAGTCTTTTCTGAGAAGTGGATCAATGCCACTAAAGAAATTTCACACACTTTGATGCAAATTATTATAGACTATAGAACATATCTATTAAAAGATATAGACAAAAATATAAAAGAAGAGGAAGGAAAGATGGAGCATATCAGTGATCTTAATATATTTAAGACCAAACAAGAGCAATTATGCTAAAAAATTAAGAAAATCAAAGACGAAATCATTTCAAAGAAAACCAAGAAAATACTCAGAGATTTAAACATAGCCACACAGAATAATGTTGAATCTGAGACAGACACAAATACCAATAATCAAGAACCAGAAGAAGTTGAAAACACTAATATTAGAACAGAGTGGACAATGGTGGCCTCAAAGAGGAATAATAATAACAATAACAATAGAAATAAGAATTTACATAGACAATGGGTTAACAATGACAACTACCATTATAATCATAACGAAAATACAAATAATTATGAAAGACATCACCCAAGATCAAGGGAGAGATATGGTAGAGACTATCCCAATCCCAGAGATTATATGAGGGATGAGAACAAGGGACACCAACCAAGGTGGAACCAGACACAAAATTTATATCACAAATCCCCATCAAATAGACCCTCAACAAATTTTTCCTATAATCAATATTAAAGTCCTGAGTACCGTTTTAGAAATAGGGACCATGGGGTTAGATCTCCTTGGTATTCGAGAAGGGAAGAATACTTCAGTGACAGGTCCCCAAGACAATATATGAGAGAGGAGAGATTGAGAAACAGGTCACCACCAAGATGGGAGAACAGGTTCCAAACCAGATTTCCATCATATGAGGGAAGAGGGAACTATACACAAGAATACCATCATAGACAAAACTATAAGAATCCAAACCCCAGAGTACATTTTAGAGAACAGAATGAAAGATCACCCCAACAAAATATACAATACACAGAGGCTAGAAACCACTGGGGGGATACACAAATATCAACTAGAAACAGGTTTGAACCCCTGAGACATGAGGAGAACACACAAAAAACCACTATAACAACCCCAAAGCAAACAACCATTAATATGCCTATGAGCATGGAAGGTCAAAATGATAATCATCATTTTTTAGGGGAAGGAAATCTGGCCCCAATAGACAGAAACAAACAATCCAAAAGGAAAAATCAAACACAGGACATAGAAGAAAGTCCAGTGATAAAAAGAAAAACCACAGGGGTAGAAGAGCAGGATTAAAAATACAAATACAACAGAAAAAGAGAAAGGATAAAAACAAAGAAGTATTAGAAACTGAGTCCACCTTAACACCGTCCACCAGCAAGTCAGATCCTAAACTGTCCACCAGTAAATCAGATCCTAAACAAAAGGGAATATATAATTTGAGTAGAGCCAATCTTGATTCGAAAGATATCGAGATTTTATCTTTAGGCTTATCCTATGCTCCATCTAGAGGCCTTGAAAAATTTCAAACTTACACTCATGTTAAACAGTTAGTAAGGAAACTGACACTCAAAAGGTTTTTTTGTAAAACAGCACTGGAGAGATCTAATCATCTACCAGCGACTATCGAAACAGTAACAAATAATAAGGAGGAATCAGCATATACGACTTTAAAACCGAAATCAACCTTTTTTCCTATTACTCATAAAGGGCCTCACATCGAGACATTTGAGAATATAGTCTGTAATGAAATAAAGAAATTAAATAATACATCACTTAAAAAATATCATCATAATTTGAACAAAGTACAATTAGACACCATTGTAAATTTAGAGAAAAATAAAAACATTACAATCAAACCAGCTGATAAGGGGGGAGGGATCATAATCTTGGACAAGGAGGATTATGAAAAAGAGGCAAACAGAATCTTAGGTGACTCTGATACATATAAGGTTCTGAAGAAAGATCCCACAGACTCTTTTAAAAAAGATCTGGATGGTATGTTAATGTCTGCTAAAATGAAGGGAATAGTAAATAAACATGAATATAGGTATATTAAGACGGATTATAACAGAATACCTGTATTCTACTATCTGCCCAAGATACATAAAAGTCAGACAAACCCTCCGGGGAGGCCCATAATATCGGGCATTGGATCAATAACATGTAATTTATCAGAGTACATCGATAAGAGATTACAAAAATATGTGAAAGCCCTTCACTCTTATTTAAGGGATTCCACCGAGGTCCTTAATATATTCAATGATATGGAATGGGGGGAGAATTACATTTTGGCCACATGTGATGTGACTGCCCTATACACCAGTATTCCACACAATCTGGGTATAGAGGCAGTCAGATATTTTTTAGAAAAAGATGATGGAGTAAGTCCCGACCAGAGAGAGTTCATTTTAGATAGTATTGATTTTATCTTGACGCATAATTATTTTTATAATGGAGGAAAATTTTTTAATCAGATTCGCGGTACAGCAATGGGGACCAGGTTTGCGCCTAGCTACGCAAACCTCTATATGGGCAAATGGGAGAACCTGTTTTGGGAATCATGCCCAGCAGGCGCAGACCTGGTCCTCTTCAAAAGGTACATAGATGACATCTTAATAGTGTGGAAGGGAAGTATGGAAGATTTGGAACACACTATATATGTGATGAATAAGAACACCGCGAATCTAAAGTTCACATATGAACTAAGTAAAAAGAACATCCATTTTTTGGATTTAGATATCCGTGTAAAGAAAGGAAAGATATCCACCTCAACCTATTTCAAAGAAGTAGACTGTTGCAACTACATTCACCAAACCAGTTGCCACCTCCAAAGATGGAAGAATAACATCCCTAAAGTTCAAATGATGAGGATAAGGAAGAATTGCTCAGATGACGAAGAATGGAGAGAACAGTCGAAAATCCTAAAGAAGAGATTCTTGGAAAGAGGATACGAAGAGACATCTATAGAAAAGACCATAGAAGAAATAGAGACTTTGGATAGACAACCCATGTTACAATATAAACAGCAGAAAACGCGTGGAGATGACATAGGATTGGAAGTACCGTTCATAACTGAGTACAGTGAAAATCGATTCCTAATCGAGAAAATCATAAGGAAGAACTGGCATTATCTAAAAGAAGATAACATCATTGGAAAAGATCTAAATGAAAAACCCAGGTTTATCTACAAGAAAACTAGGAATCTGAAAAGTATCCTGGCACCCAGCATCCCAAAGATTCCCAAGAAGATAACAAAAGATGTTTTGGGACAACAATTAAAAGGTTTTTTCCCATGCCATTCATGTAAAGCGTGCAAACATGGCAAAAAAACACGGACCTTTTCATGCAAAATAACAGGAGAAACTTTTTATATGAAGGACATGATTAAATGCCAAGATAGTGGCATCATATACCTAATAGAGTGTGGGTGTGGACTCCAATATATAGGCCAAACATCCAGGAAATTAAAAGACAGGATAAGAGAACACCTGCTACAAATCAAGTGGAAAAAGGATGATTTTCCCTTATATAAACATTTTAAAGAAGTCCACAACAGCTCCAACCAAACCCTGAGGTATATGGGTATAAGTAAAATTAAGAAGAATTGGAGGGGAGGGGACTTTGAAAAGTCACTCTTGAGAGAAGAGTCTAAATGGATTTTTAATTTAGACTGCACATTCCCAAAAGGTTTCAACGGCAATACAGAAATAATACATCTATTGTGACAAGTCCAAACACATATGGAATCCCCCAATTTTACTTCTTAACTTTTTTACTTTTTTACCTCCTAATCATTTTATTGATATATGAACTTGGAATCTATACTTATCTATATTTTATATACAATTTCTTATTTAAATATATTTTTAATTAAATATATTTTAATTTAATTGGATTTTAAGAACAAGAAAGAACCTCTGGGACTAAAGAACCTCCATTTTTTAAATTATATATATTTTTTAAATTATATTTTTAAATTATATATTAGAAGACAAAGTCAATACTGATGAGTTCTTTTAACAGTATTATTACCTTTGTCATATAATATTTTATTAACCAGTTAAACATACCATGTGGCCAAAAATAGGTATATGAATTAGGTATAAGAGAAAACTATTATACCATTTAGTTTCAGGAACCAGATAAGATATCCTTCATTGTATTAATTTGTTTTATATTCCAAAGAACGGTATGGATGTAATTATGACATACCGCCACATCCAATCACTGTATTCTACAATTTTTAATTTTCCACTGCCATTATCATATATATCCTTTTTTAATATATATACATTTTTAATACATATATTTTTTAATATATATATTTCTTAATATACTCTTAACTATCGCAATTCATATATATTTTTTAGTATTATCCTTTTTTAAATAAATTTTTAACTATCGCAATTGCATCTCGCTATTGGTTATATATATCTTCAATTAACCATGCATCAGTACCCAGTTGGCAAAGAAATGTAAGGTATTAGAACTCCCAAAAGGGGATCTGAGACAAAAGGGAATATCCCATAACAAATATGGAGTCGAGAGCGATAATCCGGAAATGACGTCATACGCATAGCGTCACTTCCGGTTTCGCTTTCAATCTCGCCCACGTGTAACATCCGGTGCGGCGCCGTAGTGTGGGACATTTGGAGGTAGCTTGGATACACACACCTCCATTATAATGAAATAACTCAGAGGGCTAAAATACATAGAAGTAGTACTTCCGGGTAAAAGAATCCCGGAAGAGGAGCGATTTTGGCGCCATTATTTTGGCGGTTATGGGCCCAAATAGCCTATTTAAGATAAGACCATACAGAGCCATATCAGTCTTGAGAAAGATCCAGCAGGATCGAAACGCGTAGATTGTGAACTGATATTGAAGGCTCAGGTCCCCAATCGGTGAGTTCTATACCTATTAAGCCACATTTGGATGGGCATATTGCACTATATTTGTCTATTTTCTTCTATTTAGGACATAGAAGAATCTGTGAATATCGAGATTTGGACTAAAGGAATATTAGGATTCAAACATCATTTACAAGAACATTGACATCAACACATATCGGATATAAACTGTCACACAAAGAACATCAGATTGAATTAAGACTTTTTTCACAACTATATATATATATATTTTCACGATTTTGTCACTATTTGCAAGGACATCCACACTAAAGCCTTTAAAGGTGTACACCGGCTTTTATTTTTTGTTTTTTTGAAAAAACTTTTCTCATTTTTTACACATTTTTTTACTTTTTCAAGGTTAACCACGCTATCACTTATATTGGGAATTCATATATGTTGTTTTTTATCTTATGTGTTTTTTATCTCATGGCTGAAAAGTCTCCTAAGGTTTGAACCACATACCGTGAACCATAGAATTTAAATTATTTGCGAAGCGATCTTAGGTTTAATTGTAACTTAGGTTAGGATTTATTTTACAGGTAAATTTGTAATTATTTTAACTATTTTAGCTTTTAAATAGTTCTTAACTATTTAATAGCTATTGTACCTGGTTAAAATAAATACAAAGTTACCTGTAAAATAAATATTAATCCTAAAATAGCTATAATATAATTATTTTACAGGTAAGTATTTAGCTTTAAATAGGAATAATTTATTTAATAAGAGATAATTAATTTAGTTAGATGTAAATTATATTTAATTTAGGGGGGTGTTAGTGTTAGGGTTAGACTTAGCTTTAGGGGTTAATACATTTATTAGAATAGCGGTGAGCTCCAGTCGGCAGATTAGGGGTTAATAATTGAAGTTAGGTGTCGGCGATGTTAGGGAGGGCAGATTAGGGGTTAATACTATTTATTATAGGGTTAGTGAGGCGGATTAGGGGTTAATAACTTTATTAAAGTAGCGCTCAGGTCCGGTCGGCAGAATAGGGGTTAATAAGTGTAGGCAGGTGGAGGCGACGTTGTGGGGGGCAGATTAGGGGTTAATAAATATAATATAGGGGTCGGCGATGTTAGGGCAGCAGATTAGGGGCACATAGGGATAATGTAAGTAGCGGCGGTTTACGGAGCGGCAGATTAGGGGTTAATAATAATATGCAGGGGTCAGCGATAGCGGGGGCGGCAGATTAGGGATTAACAAGTGTAAGGTTAGGGGTATTTAGACTCGGGGTACATGTTAGAGTGTTAGGTGCAGACGTAGGAAGTGTTTCCCCATAGCAAACAATGGGGCTGCATTAGAAGCTGAACGCGGCTTTTTTGCAGGTGTTAGGTTTTTTTTCAGCTCAAACAGCCCCATTGTTTCCTATGGGGGAATCGTGCACGAGCACGTTTTTGAGGCTGGCCGCGTCCGTAAGCAACTCTGGTATCGAGAGTTGAAGCTGCGTTAAATATGCTCTACGCTCCTTTTTTGGAGCCTAACGCAGCCTTTATGTGGACTCTCAATACCAGAGTTATTTTTATGGTGCGGCCAGAAAAAAGCCGGCGTTAGCTACGCGGGTCCTTACCGACAAAACTCTAAATCTAGCCGTAAGTCTTTCTATAAGTTTGTTTCACTAAAAGTTGCAACTCTGTATCACTATAGCAGTGATTTACACTAATAAGAAGATTACTCTCAAAACATCGGAGCTCTGTGTATATACTAGAAAAGTATCATAGCAATACTCACAAACTCTAAAGGACTTTTACCACTAAAAAGGATATTTTTTAGGAGTGGGCACTAAGTCAAAGCACCTTTGGTATTTCATAGTTGCACCCATTTGCATTAAGCACCTTATTTTATTATTGTATTATACTAATTTGCTGTATAGTTTTAATATAAGATATTCCAACAGGAGTAGATAAAAATGAATGCTATTTTCAAGAAATATTTCTAAGTTTTTAGATAAGCTAATTTGTATATGCTATATATTGTATGTATATTAAGGGAGGACACTATTTCGTTTGCATAGCGGTCTATACTTATTTAGGTCCCTGCCTATATGTACATCTATAGTTGTGGCCACAACTTATTTTATGTATAATTTGTTTAGTGTTTAATTCTTATATTGCTCTATATATTTCATTATATGTATCTACATTAAATGATATAAGCTTCTATAATGATAATATTGTAGTTGTCTCTTTCCTTACATGAATACACAGTAAGATTTTTTTGAGAACTTAGTATCATTACTATTTATACTACTAATTTTTTTTTAATAAGTGACACTAGCCTAAAAAGTTTTTTCTTGCAAATTATCCCTCAGCTTCAATAGAGCCACACATCCTAAAACCCTTCCCCTTAACCCTTTGAGTGCTAAGATGAATTTAATATTTTTATGTTTTTTACTATTTTCCAAAAACATTTTTTTACTTATAATTATACCATTGGAAAGGTTAAGCGATTACCTTTCCAATGGTGGGTCTTAGGGGTCTGTAGCTGCTTAGATCCCTGAGATACAGGTTTCCCCCTTTCCCTATACTTTGTATTGACAATTTTAAATAAAGTTGCGCGGTGACTTCATCATGTCATTGCGCGTGATGTCACCACACGTAACAGGAAGCCTAGGCGATGCCTGTCACTATGCAGGCCCGATCGCTGGGATAGAAGCGGATGGGGCCCCCAGATTGCAAAAAAGGAAGTTGAGTGCTAATGACAGCTCTGAGCCGTCATTAGTACTCAAGGGGATAATTGTAACATTAAATGAACACACAGTTCCCTTTCCTGCTGGGAGGTCTCCCTTATTCACTAATCAGACCTCTAATGAAGACTTTAGGCTCAGGAGCCAGATTTAATGAACAGAAGGTTTCACCCATGAATACGATACATTTATAATGTAAAAGACCCATGTGTACAATACGGTCTTGCATTGTGAAGCTATATCTTTGTTTCATTGGCTGGAAGCATTTAAAAGTAAATATATGTTGTTTAATCACAAAATTGTGCCAAGACAGCATTTCTCGTCTTGGCTGCAAAAAGCACTTGTCAAGAATTACAAATGAAAAGATATATACTATACTAGTTCTAGGCAACGCAATACTAGGATGATGCTTAACAAATAAATGTAATAACAATATAAGCCAGGATGGCTACATGTGGCCCTCTGCCCTAGGTTTTGTGGCCACAATGAAAAAGTACAACTGTGAATGTGTGCCATGGATTTTGTGGCCCAGGAAAAAAGTGGCACTAAAAATAAGTGCTTTGGGGTCTTCTGGTTGGTGAGAAAACTCAAATGAGGGGAGAACAGCAGATAGTAGCTACCCTACATCACCAAAACTGACCCTGTAACACTGAACATTGTTAGGGAATGTGTTTGTGTGTTTAATATCTATGTAACTGTGTACTTAAAGAGACAGTGCGCTGTTTACTTAAAGGGATAGTGTGCTGTTTAATATCTATAATATAAATTAATATGTGACTGCGTACTTAAAGAAACAGTCTGCTGGAAAATTGGTTTCTCCTTAATGTGTTTCCAATTACTTGATATACCAGCAGCATTATCATTAGTTTCATTAAAGGCCAATACTTAGGCCCTGATATTCTAGGGACTCTCTAGCTTGAAAAGGAAATTGTACTTCAGGCTTCACAAAGGCTGAACTCACTGAATGCTCAAAAGAAAATGTGTAGAGCTCTCCAGCAGGAGATCTCTCTCATCTCTGTATTTTAATGAAGAGAGAAGCCCAGTGCAATACAGAACTGCATGATATGAGAGTTTTATAACATTTACACTTTGTGCTTTGTATTTTATAGTACTTTACATTTCAGTTTGTGTCCTTTCTGTATTATTTCATTTAATCTTTGCACTAATTTATATTTTAATACATTTAAATTTAGATCTAGCAGTGATTTCACAAATTCTGATTAGGTGAAAGTTTGTGTTACTTTGACAAATTAGGATTATACTTTGTATATTTCTGTATATATTTTACAAATGTCATTGCACTTTGTATTTGCTCCATTGTAAACTAAAACTGACCATTTAGATAGTGGAAGGGACAGGGCAGTTCCCTGGGCTGAACAGGGGAGTTCCCAGGTTTTGGGGCCTATTTATTATGGTGTGAGCCGACATGATACGATATTGCGTATAATGTCTGCTGCACATTGATAAATGTCGACAGCATACACTGTAAGCATTTATCATTGCACCAGCAGTTATGGTGAACTGCTGGCGCAATGCACCCCCCTGCAGATTTGTGGCCGATCGCTAGCAGGGGGTGTCAATCAACCCGATCGTATTCAATCAGGTTGATTTCTGTCTGCCGCCTCAGTGCAGGAGGACAGGTTACAGGGCAGTGGTCTTTAGACACACGAGGCATCAAACTCCATACGGAGCTTGATAAATATGCCCCATTGTCTGAATCTCTTTTACAAATAAAGAGGTGATGATCTCAAGCTGAAGGTTAGTATATTCAGGAGTAATTTTAGGAAGCTTCTTTACAGAATGGACAATTGATTCATGGAACAAACACTGTGGGAGACTTTAAGAATGCCTGCTATAAGTATAAGGATATCCTTTGAACTAGATAAGTTTATACTTTTAGGAAATATCGGGCATGCTTGTTGGGTCTATGGCTTTTATCTGCAGTCAAAATATATGTTTCTATGTTTTGTGAAATTTTGTAAGCATTTTAAACAAGCTGGTTTCACTGAATTTATCTCACCACCTGTATGCAGGTGAAGTTTTCTCAAAATTTACAATACACTTTTTTTTTTTTCAAATATTTTTTATTGAAGTCATAAACAAATACAACCAAAGGGTATGCCCCAAAACATTTACAGAAAAGTGCAAATACAATATTGTTAAACCCTGTAGGAAGGGCATAATGTATCCTAATAGCACACTCAATATTATAATATTTGGGCAGTCTACAGTGAGACTTCAGTTTTATAATAAAGGTAATAGAAATAAAACAAAAATAATCCTCTCTGGGCCATATAGAAGGCAGATTAGAGTGTCCACTCAGGTACAATTAGGGCCAGGGGGGGGAATTAGCTTTATAGTTTAAAGGGGGGGGGGATGCAGCGGGCGAGAGCCGCTCAAAATATAATGGGGGGGGGGGTGGAGGGCAGAGCCAGTCGGCATGTCAATCTTGTATTAACTATTATCGGGACACTAAGTGAGCATTAGTTTTAATTGCTAAGTAAACTCTTAAAAAAATATCTAGATAAAGTATAGGGTAGCTATAAATATCGACATGAGAGCATAATGAGGTTAATCTCAAGGCCTAAACTGTATATCTCTTATATGTCAAGGACAGAATTATCCTCCACTTCCTAAAATCAAGTGTAACAGGTATGAATATAAGATAACACCACTGATATGGAGATTTACCTGTAAGTACTGATAGAATAATGTCCTGAGAGAGCTATATAACCCCAACAAAGACATAAAATATATAATAGTGATTAAGGTAGGTTGTAGTAATTGTTGCTCTCATTGCTCTATGGTGCTGTTATACTCATACGAAATACAAAACAGGATATCATAAGAGAAACAATAAGGAGAAATAGATGCCTGAGTCCAAGTTGCTAATGTGGGCTAGGGACCAACCTAGGTATAACGTGCCACTATATATCTAAACAAAAGTACAGTGGCTAACACTAGAATATGTAAGTATTGGAGCCCTATAAAAAGCAGAGGTGTTAACATTTCAGTTCAGGTATCGTAATAGAGATATAGCAGGATAGGAGATTTAAAATATTGATGAGCCATGATATAGGAATATGAAACTATAAGTAAATTAGGCGTCAAGGCCTCGTGTCACATACAATTGAACTGTAAGATATTAATATGGGGTGTTAAACAAAATCCCCCACCTCCCTCACTGGCTGGGGGAAATGCAGGCACCATATGGTCTAAATAGAGTAGGACTCAGCCCCGAGTAACATTAATATATGTTCATTAGATATCACTCATGCCCCAATATGTCAACCTATAATATGCAGTGTCTAGAATGTAAAAATTAGGTTGGCTGTTGGAATGCATAATTAAAGGAATATAGTGGTGAGCTTTCATTAGTCTCATTATGACCTGGAGACAATGCTTTATATACCAGAATGAATCTTAGCACATGGAATATGAGGACTTGAGTAGAATTAAACACATAAAACAACGGCATCATGACCAGCATTAGGAACATATAGAGAGCACTATACCAAAATTCACGTAATTGAAGCCCTGCATATAAAAGTGGAAACAAATACTTTTAGGAAACTTAGCAGGGTTGTCCATCAGATATTAGAATAAACTTTCAACCTTAAAAATCAGGTAATATTTATACCAAACAAAGCTGCGTTTTAAAGGAAAAACTATAGTTCCAGTGTCCTGATATTTCTCATTGCGCTATGAAGGCAAATACAGTGGTTATTAGAGAAATAATAACATGGAGAGTGTCCATGATACTGTTATTAGACATATAAGGAAAGTCACTTTCAGACAATATCGTAGTCATTCATATGCTAACTAAAAGGTTAATGAGGCTAATGTGAAAGTCTGTATGAAGATACATTGTCCCAGATATCGTATACCTGTAAGTCTAACAAAGTGCATCTGATTAACACTTCGCTGAAATCAGGTTTTACACAGGACCTGAGTCGATTCAGCCTATTCCCTTGCTGATGCAGTCTGCAAAAAGAGTGATGGCGAGTAGGAGCGCTGGATAATGTAGTAGGTTCTGACTACTATCGTAGCGGTTCATAGCGCATTCTAAGTCTGTCTTAAGTCCCATCCAGAGACAGGCGGCAGTGTGATGATTGCTATCTGGGTATTGTGCACTCACCGCCGACAACCAGAGTTCTGGTCTCTCCTGTGTACGTTCTACGTTCTTCAGAGTATAAGGGACCGCAGTGAAAGGGGCTACAGGCATCTGGAGCACCAAAGTCTGAACAGCATCTTGTTGTGTAGTGATGCGAGCTGGAGGTATTTGCTTGTGAACTTGTAGATCATCTCGCTCCGGCATTTCCACTGCAGATGCCTCTGCGCACTCAGCGCCATATTGTATGACCAACTTCAGACTGTTAAAGTGGTTAGTCATGCGGTGTTCAAATTTCAGTAAGAGGTCTCTTATATCATTGTAGGAATCCTCCATGGTGAGAGATCAGTAGTTCAGAGTAGTTTGTAGCTGTAAGGGGTGAAACACACTTCAAAATGGAGGTTGTCACTGCGTGGGTTCATTCGGGAGAATACATTTTTCGCAAATCTCTAGAGTTAATGCGTTCCCAGCTCTAGCAGACCTTGAGGTATGGCTCCGATGTCCTTATTATAAGAAAGAAAATACTGTCAGGCTTTATATTTAAGTGTAGATCTATATAGTTTTGTCCACAAGCCCGGAGCTGCAAGAAAACACGTCTGAGTCCCTCTGCAGTTGGCTCCGCCCCCACAATACACTTATTTTAACTAACAGGAAAGTAATATATACTAAAATACAGACAAAAGCAAGTTAAATGTAGTGAAAACATTTTAGTTTAATTTGTAATTGATGCAAATGGAGACTTATATCAACACCAGGGGTTACCTTCTCTCTCCCATGTGGAATTGTATATCCCACAAAGCTTCATTATTTTCAATGGAAGACATTTCTCACCTCTCTGGGACTTTAAGGCTCCTCCTATTTTCTTGGAAAATTCAGTGAGTTCAGCTCCTGTGAACCCTGTACTATAATCTCCAAACTAGAGAATGCTTGATTATCTGACCCATAGAAAGTAACACTCTCAGGAAAACTTAAGCTGACAGTTTTTCAGTTTTAAATAGAAGAAATGTAAAGTGCAATGTAATTTCTAAAAGATCTACATAAATATACAAAGTATGAGATGAATTTGTTAAAGCTACACAGAAACTGTGAAGATATAATCATAATTTGTAAAAACATAATCCTAAATACACTGTGATATACAAAATAAAACACAAAATAGAAAATGCAGAGTTTAAATGTAATAAAAGTTCATCTTAAGTGTAAAATGGTATAAAATACAAAGCCCAAAGTGTAAATGCAGCAGAACTCTTATGTCATGCAATTCTATATTGTATTAGGCTTGTATCTCCTTCAAAAACAGAAATGCAGGGAATGCCCCACTGAGAAGTAAAGCAAAATCTGCCTTTTGAAAATTTCACTAGAGATCTCGCAGTGCTGGAGGTTTATTTTATATCATCTCACCTGAGCAGAGAGGTTTTCAACATCAGGCCCTAAGTGTCCTATTCTCTAACGCTCTCTTATGTTGAGATTCTAGAAGATACCTCATCAGTATTATAAAGCACCTCATGGATTGTTTTAAAGACAATTTTCCCTTTGTGATTTGTGTATCTCATGAAGGGGAGTTAATTAATATTCTTTATGCTAAGGGAATGCCCTTATTTTACAATATAATGCTCTGTAAAATAAGCTGATGATTTTTCTCCATGCATGGATGTTTTAGTACCTGTCTGTCACATCCCCCACTGCAAACATTATTTTATCTAAACCTTCTTGTTTACATGTTTTTGGTAACTAGAACTTAAGTTCAGAAATGTTTAGTATTGCTGAGGGTACAATAGTAAAATCAGCCATTTCAAAATAGAAAATAAACATGAAGAAGTTATTTGTAAACTATTTAATACAGTCCAGTAGGTAAAATGGATAAGAGGAAAAACCTTAAAGAGGAGAACATATTGGATTACACTGTTCCTTTAAGGTTTTTAAAATATTGTGGCCCCCAGTGATGTAAAAAATCGAACAAGCTGTGCCATCTTGTGGACAAATGTCAATATTACATTATTGCATTACATTAAATTAGTAAATTATTTATTTGAATGTTACTGGCAGCCAAGGGGTAAAATGACTGCTGAGATGTGAAAAATATTCATGGTGGGTTCAATACTAAGGGCTAAGGTAGAGCTTTGGTGGGGAAGCATAGAGTGACCGGGACCCTACCTACCATTGTGCCAAATCACAGACAGATTGTCCAGTATTTTTGTGCAGTATAGCTGGCTACCTTATTTGCACCATCCAGCTGTGTGGGAGCAAGTTGAACAGCAAGACCTCTGCATATATCCTTAATTATGTCATGTCCAGTTTTCTGTGCCTCCATTACTGCCACTGAGGCTGCAGTTTGGTGATTAGTTGTTTGTTGCACAGCTGTAGACTGCAGTAGGGCATTTACAACATCTTCCATGTCAGAAAACAGTTTGATAATTTTGATTTGGGTGTTTTTCACCTTTACATTTTCACTGTACCGACAGTACAAATAAATCCCACTTCTAACACCACTTGTGACAACGTAACAGCCAGCATACGTTTCCAAAACAGTCAGGACAGCAAAGTTCATATACAATTTCAGTGGTTTATTCAGCAAAATGACAGGCTGCAGTACCCCTTTAATCCAAAGTAAGGATCACAAACATAAAACCTTTCACAGCAAATATTGTTCAAAACAAACATTTGTCTCTCTTACCCGTTTGAGCAGCATTCTCAAGATGTACCTCTCTAGTAGCTGCCTGCTTAATAAGAGAGAGCCTGCTTAGCACAGACCTGCCTATAAAGCCACAAACTTATTAAATGTGAGACAGGTGCGTGACCATTCTAATCTCCTGCTGACACAAAAGCTTTGTTTAACCTGTCACAATATAAATAGATATATATATATGAGTCTAGTGGAGCAGAGTCGGCCTCCGGTAATACCACGGAGACGAGACAACACGCTAAGGTACAAACAAGATCACAAAAGAAACCTCCATTGCCATAAAAAAAAACGACAATTCGTCACGAAAAGACACAGGGCAATGGTCAGGAGAGGGGGGCTGGTGAAAAAAACAGCAAAAAACATCGCCAAATTAGAAAGTGTTGTGATTAACATCAGTAGCAGGGGGTTAGATAATGATGAACTCAACTTGTTAAGTAGGGGTTTAAGCTATGTCCCCACTTAAAAGGGTTGAGCCATTTAACAGCCTTGTGGATGTACATCGACTGCAAAGAACGCTTAAAATAAAAGATCACTTTAAAAGCTCACAGCTGGTTACTGGTGATGGAAATTCACTAAGAAATCAGGCTTCGAAACGAAAAATACTCATTCTACTATAAAGACCTTCACTAAGGTTTGCTCCAGATAAATCAATGATGATCTATGCGACATGGAGAATCGAAGAACCAACCTTAATAACCAAGAATGTGAGCGGTTAAGGAAAGAGGATTCCATCATCATTAGGCCGGCAGATAAGGGGGGTGCAATATTTGTAACGAACTACCGGTATTATAGGAAAGAACTGTTACAACAGCTTGACGACGTGGATACCTATAGAAAATTGCTACGGAACCCGACACCTGTATTAAAGAAAAAGTTAGACGATATTCTGACTTTTGCTTTCAATGGTGGCCACATTGAGCAATCCCTATTTGATTTCCTTATGCCGGAACATCCTAGGCACCCTATCATTTATACATCCCCAAAATCCATAAAGATCTGGTTAATCCACCTGGCCGCACTATTGTTTCTGCTGTTGGGTCCCTCTTTCAGAATCTGGCAAAATACATTGATTTCCACTTACAAGAAATTGTGAGGGACACTGAAGATTTTTGAAGACTAAGGTGTGGTAGCCAAGCGCTAAGACAATCCCTTAAGCTGAATACAAATAAAAGGGTCTAACCAACCCCCAAGGGAAAGAACTAGTAATAAAGGAATATGTACAGCGCCAATACAGGCTAAGGGATAAATATAAACACTAAAAGATGAGATGTATACCTGCTAAGGTATACATCTCATCTTTTAGTGTTTATATTTATCCCTTAGCCTGTATTGGCGCTGTACATATTCCTTTATTACTACACTGAAGATTTTTTACAGGATTCCATAGAGCTTATCAATCTACTTCAGGACAGGTTGTTTCCCGCACACTGCCTATTGGTCACGCTTGATGTCAATAGCCTCTACACCATAATCCCGCATGATATGGGTGTAGAGTCAGTGAGACCAGCTCTGAGCAGCTCTAACGTTTACATGGGTCCCCCCATAGAAATACTGATTGGCTGATGATGTGTTTGACTCATAACTATTTCAGGTTTGAGGACACTTTTTACCTCCAACTGGTTGGTACGGCCATGGGGTCCAGTTTGGTCCCCTCGTATGCCAACCTGTTCATGGTGTGGTTTGAAAAGAAGTATGTATTTAGTCCTAGTAACCCCAATGTCCTCCTATACCGATGATATATTGATGACCTCTTTGTGAGCTGGGGTGGAACGGTTGAAGAACTTGGAGAGTGGATTGACAGACTAAATACATCAGAGGCAGCAGTCAAGTTCAAGAGCAAAATGAGCTCGGATAAGATACATTTCCTGGACCTTTGCATTTATAAATCTGAGCTGGATGATGATTGTCAGTTAAAAACAACCTTATATTCCAAGCCTACAGACAGAAATACTCTGTTACAGTTTGATAGTTACCATCCTTTACAACTTAAGAGGGGAATTGTAAGATCTCAATTTATGCGAGTCATACACAATAATTCTGAAGCAGATCAGAGGATGATACAACTTGATGAGATGAGAATGAAGTTCTTAAACAAAGGATATAATCTGAAAATGCTGCATGACATTCTGGTGGAGGTGACACAGTAGCCTGGTCCAAAGGAAGCAGAAACCGACTTTTGCCATTTGAGAAGCTCCGATCAATTTCATTACTAGTTATACTCCAGCAACCACTAAAGTAAGAGACATTATCAATAGAAATCGGCCTTTAATCAGTGCTGATAGATCCATACCTTTTAAGGACAAGCCACCTCCAAGATTAGTCCACAGAAGTGGCCGTAGCCTAAAATCTTTGTTAATGAAGACATATTAATGTGATCTCTAAAAAGAAAAAACTAAGGGGACGCGCTACTAGAGAAAGAAGTGGAAGTGTAAAAATCGTGGTGTGTCTGCTTAGATAAAGAGTGAATGTTGTGCAAACATAGATATAAAATTTGTTGAAAAACAAATTGGCAACTTATTTTAGTGTGTGGTAATTCTGACCACTATAATGTGTTCAAGGCAAGATAAAATATTGCTTTAAAATAACATAAACGTATAACAAAACAGGTGTACAATTTGACAATATATATATATATATATATATATATATATATATATATATATATATATATATATATATATATATATATAAGTGAAACTCCCAGTGTCCAATATACTTAAAGAGTCCAAGCCCTACAAAAGGGGGTAAGTGAAAACAAACAAAAAACAGTCCGCTTCAAAGTAAAGGATATAGTGGCAATCAATAGTTCGTGACAAAAAGGCTTGCTCCGCTTGTGTCCACGGTGTGATGGATCAATGAATCTGTGAGGATAAAAAAGCAAAAACGGGCGCCAACATAGTGTGAATCAGTTTACATCAACTGAGAGATAAAGTGTAAGAAATATACTCACAAGTGGAGTGGCACCTTGAATCAACAAGGTGCGTGCAGGCAGACTGACATTCAGAACCAGCAGTCAGTACGCTGGAGGTCTCACCTGGGAAACCTATGGATTGGTGAAGAAGGGTGTAGCTTGCGTTAGCTGTAGGTCGCTTGGGAAGCCGGATCACCAGTGGAGAGGTGCAATCAGCTGAGTATAGTTTCCCCAAACAATAATGTTTCTGTAGTCAGATTTGAACCCAAATGAACTGATGATAGTCCATATAAGGAATAATGTTAAAAATCAGCAAGATAAAAAAGCATTATAGGCAGCAGTATAAAATAGCAAAGAAACCGGGTCTGTATAAAAACAGAATGTTTTATTTGCTATGCGTTTCTCAGTCCATAAAGGACCGTTTCCTCAGGCATATACAAAGATGTTTCACAGGTGACTATTTATACCTGATAATGACCCGGAATCTAATCTGGAGGTCATCTCCAAACCATTAACATTAAAAAATTATTATTAAAAACAATACAATAAAAGTGTCATATTAAGCAGTGTTCAGAAAACATATACATGTCATGAAATTTCAAAATAAAAACTATACAAATAGCTATTTCAGCGCATGTTTGCACTAATAGATGTAACCTGTAATAATGTTTCTGAGAGTGCATCGCCCATATTTGTATTCTTAATAAGTGATCATTTCATAAAAGATATAGTTGGGCAATAACATAAAAAACAATCCCAAAAGAGAACAGCGCTTTATCTGTCTTAAAAATAATTTGAGCTACAATAAATTTCTAGGTTGGGCTCGAACCCTTGACCTTATGTGTACTAGGTTTGTGCTTATCCAAAAGAGCTAATCAGATATGATAACAAATGAGGTAGTGTTGGTCTAAATATACCAAAAGATGCCAAAGTCATAGTAAGAAACAAAAACCGAAAATTATTAGGGTACCAATTTGTTGAACAATTGTTATAACGAGGCATCATGTCTTGTTACAGAGATGCAGGAATAGTAATAAATATTAGATAAATGTTATTAGGTTCTAAATAAGACTGAAAAATGTTATGTTTGCACAACATTCACTCTTTATCTAAGCAGACACACCACGATTTTTACACTTCCACTTCTTTCTCTAGTAGCGCGTCCCCTTAGTTTTTTCTTTTTAGAAATCACATTAATATTACTTGGCATTCTGGTGTTGATCAGGGGACAGTCTCGCTTTACAATCACATTATAGTTCATTCCTTAGTACTGCTTTTTCATCTGACACATTTTTTCCTCAACAACACTACTATTTTCATACATAACAACCAATACACCTATTGGTTTTACTAACAAACACTCATATTATCAAACACACACTGTATTTTTAGAATGCAGTCTAAGGATGATAGAAATAAGAAACGCTCCAACTACATTTTACAAAGTAGTACTGTGACCCTAGAAACATATTCTGATCCCAATGTACAAAAATCCATGAAAGATTTGTTCCATCTGCTTGAAGAGGAACTAATGAAAGAGCACCGCCATTGGTGGGATTTAAAAACTTTAGAAAAGTATTTAGAAACTAAACAGATTCCTAGAGGTTTGCGAATTCTTAAACATTGTTCCTTTAAGGAAGACAAAGATCTTTTAGACAGTTGGTACAAAGCCTTAGATGAGTGTTCTTTAAGTCTAATTAAAATTTTAATTGATCATAGACAAAAACTTACTGATGAATGCAGCCACAATATAGAAAAAATTCAGAAAGATCTACAGGTACATGCCAATAATCCTGAGTATCAAAAAACTCTTAAAGAAATCAATGATCGTACTGATAAATACCAGGATGAAATTGTTTTAAATAAAAGCAGAAAATTACAAAGGGACCAAATAGATTATAACAATGATCAAGTATACACTTTTAATAGAATAGAGAAAGAGAAGTCTTTACCCTCACTCAAGGAAAATATTAGGGGTCACCAAAATTCTTCTGTTTCTCAGAAATCAGAAGGCCAGAATTGGACTATAGTCCAAAATGGAAGTCAACAAAGAGAACAGTTTAGAAGTCAGAGGAATACACACCATAATTACAGTGGAAATTATAGACATGGTCATCAAGACACCCATAGACCATACTACTCAGAAAATCAGGGTAACTATGGACAAAGAATGTATCAACCTAATACAAACCGAAATACACAATATTATTCCCATGGGACCTATCAAAGTCAGTGCGGGGGTGTCCCTCTTTCAAATTTTGAAATATTGGTAGGTATGTGACAGGCTCATCAGGCATCATTTACAACCATGACATTGACATTCATTCACAGAAAATCATTATGATTGTTTGTGAATGAATGTCAATATGTCATGTATAGTTTGTAGGAGGCATGGCATGACAGTACAGTGTGTGTGTGTGTGTGTATATATATATATATCTATCTCTCCTGTATTAGGCTACAATGTGTGATTTTGTAAAATTTTGGAATGGTGGTGTGCCACAGGATTTTTTAATGTAAAAAAGTGTGCCACGGCAAAAAAAAGGTTGCAAATCACTGCGGTAGAGGCTCTACCGCTCACTTCTTCCAAGACTTGTAATACCAGCATTAGGCAAATCCCATAGAAAAGATAGGATACGCAATTGACGTAAGGGGATCTGCGGTAGCCTGGAGTCGTGGAAAGAAAGTGAGTGGTAGACCCTTTCCTGCCTGACTCTATATACCAGCGGGCGTTAAAAAGCAGCGTTAGGACCCCTTAACGCTGCTTTTTAACCCTAACGCAGAACTCTAAATCTAGGCATAAATTTGCAGATTATTATTTTATCTTTAGACTTTTTAAAATCCTAAAATAAAATAATGAAACCACATAGTTTTAAAATTGGTAGTTATTTCTTGCTTATTTAATTCAAGAGGGGTATCCTTTTCAATTATCATTGCTACAGTCCTGTTAAATATTATGTTAAGCTATTTACCTGGAATTTCTCAGTAACTGTTGAATATATATGGCAATCAGTCAGTGTTAAAGATGCAATAATTCCCACTTTAGAAAAATAAGATATATGTAGATGTAGGGATATTAGTGTAGGTATTAAATAGCCTCTATTGTAGCTATTAACTGGTGGCTATTTAGGTACAGGATATATGTATGAATGTATGTGGTTGATTTATACAGTTTCTGTAGAGTACCAAATGGTGTTCTGTTCAATCCTAAATTAGGAATGAGGTGAATGTGACTAAGAAGTTCTCAGGAGATAAATTTAGGGTTTTTCTACCCTAACATTGGCCACATAGATACTGACACCACTTTCAAATATAATCCTCAATCTTTTGCTGATAAAGAAAAATATTTCTCACAAGTTTTCCACTATTATGACAGTAGATGCTCATCCATCAGCCTTCAAAATGGTGACAACAAGAAACCTTCAGACCAGCTCCAGACCAGGTAGAAGTCTACTGCCAGCAACGACAACAAGAAACCCATAGACCAGAGAGAAGTCTACTGCCAGCAACAAGTAATAAGCTACTCCAAAAAGATGACTGCAATGCCAAAAGTAAGAGATTGTTTCAAAAGGCCTGCAAATCAAAGTCCTCACCATCTGCACAAGAGAGAAGCACATTAGCTAGGAAAAGACGTAGAAGAAAAGCCCAGACCAACTGTAGGTGAGAGAAGTTTCCAATATAATTTCTGCATCAACAAGAGCCTTTGTGAAACTAGGAAGTCATTAAGGGGAAAAGCTTTCTGAAAAGTAAAAGGACATTCCCACTTTATGCTTTATGACTTGGGTTACAGAAGTTTATTTGTTGCTGCCAACCCCAACAGTGAGAAAGATTCTCTGTGACATGGGTGATTACAGACATCATTAAGAAGGAAAGCCTTGCAACAAGAAAATAAAGAAAAGGACATTACCATTTTCCAGGTGCCATGGTCCATGACTTATGAGAAGTATTACAGAAGCCAAAGTGTTTTTGTCAAACATGAGAGAGGCCTATATGGGTCTGTTGTTTCCAGTTTCTATGCTAAATTATGTTTCACCTCACATGAACACATTACCATTGGATATATATATATATATATATATATATATATATATATATATATAATAAATCATTTTTAGTTTTGTAATTTTCTTATAAGAATTTAGATAGTGAAACTAGTAAATAAATGATAATTTAGGATTCTTACAGAAATGAGACATAAGCAATTACTCTCATAATGTGTGGCCAATCCAAAATTTTCTCATGGCCACAAGGGTTCAACTGTTACAATATGAGTAATTTGCTAAATATGATCAAATTATATATACGTATTTGTGTGTGTATGTATATATATATGTGTGTGTGTCTCTGTGTGTGTGTGTGATGTAACTACTAAATTTCCAGCTTACTGAAAGTTTCTCAAGGACACACCTGTTCATGTACAGGAATATAGCAATAAATTCATTTAGTTAAAATAGTTTAGTTAAAAAAGCCATGACAGGAATTAATAGCCCAACTGGTGTTCTTTTAAGCAGCTGTCCAACAGTCAGAAATAGCATAGGTAAGAGATACAAATTACTGTAGAAACAAAGATATACATTCAGCTATTATGATTAACCAATCACACTGTTAGCCAACCCAAAATGATAACAAGCATCCACCATTATCCATTTTGGGAAATATTAGCTGAAGGGGCCTGTCATTATAGGTATATAAGATGTAGAGAGAAGAGAGAGGGAGAAGAGGAGAAGAGAAGGCAGGAGAGGTAATTATATTATGCACTTACTTTATAGCTATAAGGTTGTTTTATGTCTGTTTGCATTTGATGTAAGAATTTGTATGCAGTTATGTCAATGTGTTTTATGTAATGTATTTAATGTAACTCATATTAATGGTACCATATAAAGAAGCATATAATTTGTATCGTGTGATCTAAGATTTTGGGTGCTGTGACTAAATAAAAGTTGTTATATAAATTTCTTTCTCACAAGCAAAATCTTTCTTAAATAATAATAATTATAATAATTAATATAAATATTATATTCCAAAATGAATAATTAATCTTCAATAATACATACAAATACATACATACATACATCCACACATACAAATACATACATACATACATACATAAATACATCCACACATACGTACATACAAATACATACATACAAATACATACATACAAATACATACATACAAATACATATATACATACATCCACACATACATACATACAAATACATACATACAAATACATATATACATACATCCACACATACATACATACAAATACATACATACAAATACACACATATATACATACATTTGAGTCATTCCCAGTCTAGTACCTTGTCATATGCAATATCTCTTTAAATCAATGTCGTTATTTATTTATTTTATATTTAATATGCATGAAGATTATGAATTATTTTTGTCTTTTGCTATGCATATCTTTAAGTGGTAACATTTTTCTGTTTTGTGTTGCGCTTATAAAATGAACACTGATAAAAACATTTTTTTTTTACCAAACACTAGTAATGTTAAATTGTGCACTGTGCTTAGCACTGGTCTGAGCACAGTATAACATTCCCTGTGTTATTAAAGGGACAGTCTACACCAGATTGGTGTTTAAAAATATATATATCCCTTTGTTACCCATTCCCCAGTTTTGCATAACTAACATGGTTATATTAATATACTTTTTACCTGTGATTACCTTGGGGACTATTTATGTAGGTGCAGACAGACATGATCCGCTATAGCAATACCGCCCCCTGCAGATTTGCGGCCACTAGCAGGGGGTGTCAATCAACCCAATTGTATGCAAGAGGTGGGGGACGAATTAAGTAGCAGCGGTCTTAGGACAGGCTGCTTCTTAACTTCCACTTCAGTCGGAACTAAAGCGGAGAGGGTCGGAAGCAGAATCCGCTGCTTCATAAATAGACCACCTTGTATCTAAGTCTCTGCAGACTGGCCCCTAATTTTAGTTCTTTTGACAGACCTGCATTTTAGCCAATCAGTGCTGACTCATAGGTAACTCCACGTGTATGAGCACATTGTTATCTATATGACACACATGAACTAACACCCTCTAGAAAAACTGTCAAAATACATTTATATAAGAGACGGCCTTCAAGGGCTAAGAAATTAGCATATGAACCTCCTAGGTTTAGCTTTCAACTAAGAATATCAAGAAAACAAAGCAACATTGATGATAAAAGTCAATGGGAAAGTTGTTTAAAATGGCATGCCCTATATGAATCATGAAAGTTTATGTTTGACTAGACTATCCCTTTAATTATGCTTTATTTGTAATCTAGCCCATTATCTTTTTCTCCAAGTTACAATTAATAAAAGCTGCTCTATTGTGTGCTAGATTGCAATATTGATATTTAAATCTGTTTAATCCAAATACTTTTCTGTGTTTCTAGGATCAATTTGCTTTTTGAGTTCAGGTTCCCACAATAAGTGTTAATCTAAGACTTTCCATTCAGTTATGAGGATCCCCACAGTCAATGTGATCTTCATAAAAAAACTAAATATTGCTAGATAACCCTTCCTCCTAGTATTCAAATGAACATTTCCTATATGGCCCTCTATAATATGACTAGAACCAATAGAAACCAATGTGTAAGTGGGCAGTATAATCTTATTCCTCAACCAGCTAGGACAGGTTAATAATTACAAGTAGCAGTTATAGATGCATATTATCTTGTATATTGCACAGTTTTATTTGTTAGGTGATTCTTGCAAGACCGTAACAATGTCAGTGAGGGGATAAAGTATCCTAGTCGATGACACAAATAGACCTGCAACTTGTTATCTTGTGTTAGCAGATACCAGATGTGTATAAAGAATGTGCAAAGGGTTTCTTGTCACCAGCCTCTCTGTAAGACACTGATAAATGGGTTATCAGCCCTTATAAGGTATCCAGAAAGATCTGACCCAGTTACATAGGGAGGGATTCCTGCCCCCTCTGCAGATGATCTTGTAATAAATGGCATGGAGGTGATACTTTGTTATTGATACAAAACATGGGAGGCGGCAGAGTGGGGGCAACATGTTTATTTCATTTTGGATCAGATTAACAGATGTGAATTACTGGTACAAATTGGGCAGAATGTGGCACATTAATATAAAGAGCACAGGCTTGTACATTAGGCAAGAGAAGAAAGACGTGAGACTCTTGTCACTTTAGGTGCAGATTCACAGCAGATGTAGCCTTGTGCACATGTATAAATGTGGTCACGTGTCACATGTGCAGATACACAGCAGATGTAGCCTTGGGCACATATATAAATGAGGTAATGTGTCACATGTGCAGGGTAACTCTGTGTAGGCATGTGAGGATCTTTCAGTACAATTCTTTTATTGTAGCCTGTAGACCAGTGGGCAGTGAGAGTCATTGTTCCTCTTCAGGATTCCAAGTCCTGTGTATGGGGAAAATAAAGTGTTTAATTTAGTAATTTATTTACATATTTAACCAGGTTCAACTGTTTATCTGTGTGTGTATATATACATGGGCAATGTCAAAATTAAAATAAATTCATCCTTAAAGGAACACTGAACTCAATTTTTTTCTTTCATGATTCAGATAGAGCATGCAATTTGAAACAACTTTCTAATTTACTCCTATTATCATTTTTTCTTCATTCTCTTGCTATCTTTATTTGAAAAGCAAGAATGTAAGTTTAGAAGACGGACCATTTTTGGTTCACAACCTGGGGTATTCTTGCTGATTGGCTGATATTTAGCCACCACCAATAAACAAGTGCTGTCCAGCGTCTGAACCTAAAATTGGCTGGCTCCTTAGCTTAGATGCCTTCTTTTTCAAATAAAGATAGCAAGAGAATGAAGAAAAATTGATAATAGGAGTAAATTAGAAAGTTGTTTACAATTTGGGTTTAGTATCCCTTTAAATTGTGAGCAAGTGAGTGCCCGGGTGTGTGCACCAAGTGCTGGGAAGGAGCATGAATTGGGGAGGTGAGTGTGAGCTGTACAGGGCTGTGTGTATCTCAAATAAAGCCAGGGAACCCTGTGTGTGCTACAGTCACATTGGGCAACCCCACTTATCCCTGCACAAGTTCAGCACGACCCTTCACCACCCAGCACTGGACATCAATGAAGAGTATCTCCTTACCCTTAACCAAAGGAAGCAATGAAGAGCATCACCTTACCCCTAACCAAATGAAGCAATGCAGAGCATCTCCTTACCCCTAACCAAAGGAAGCAATGCAGAGCATTTCCTTACTCCCAACCAAAGGCACCAATGCAGAGCATTTCCTTACTCCCAACCAAAGGCACCAATGCAGAGCATTTCCTTACTCCCAACCAAAGGCACCAAATGCAGAGCATCTCCTTACTCCCAACCAAAGGCACCAATGCAGAGCATCTCCTTACTCCCAACCAATGGCACCAATGCAGAGCATCTCCTTACTCCCAACCAATGGCACCAATGCAGAGCATCTCCTTACTCCCAACCAAAGGCACCAATGCAGAGCATCTCCTTACTCCCAACCAAAGGCACCAATGCAGAGCATCTCCTTACTCCCAACCAAAGGCACCAATGCAGAGCATCTCATTACTCCCAACCAAAGGCACCAATGCAGAGCATCTCCTTACTCCCAATCAAAGGAACCAATGCAGAGCATCTCCTTACTCCCAACCAAAGGAACCAATGCAGAGCATCTCCTTACTCCCAACCAAAGGCACCAATGCAGAGCATCTCCTTACTCCCAACCAAAGGCACCAATGCAGAGCATCTCCTTACTCCCAACCAAAGGCACCAATGCAGAGCATCTCATTACTCCCAACCAAAGGCACCAATGCAGAGCATCTCCTTACTCCCAACCAAAGGAACCAATGCAGAGCATCTCCTTACTCCCAACCAAAGGAACCAATGCAGAGCATCTCCTTACTCCCAACCAAAGGCACCAATGCAGAGCATCTCATTACTCCCAACCAAAGGCACCAATGCAGAGCATCTCCTTACTCCCAACCAAAGGCACCAATGCAGAGCATCTCATTACTCCCAACCAAAGGCACCAAATGCAGAGAATCTCCTTACTCCCAACCAAAGGAACCAATGCAGAGCATCTCATTACTCCCAACCAAAGGCACCAATGCAGAGCATTTCCTTACTCCCAACCAAAGGCACCAATGCAGAGCATTTCCTTACTCCCAACCAAAGGCACAAATGCAGAGCACATCCTCTCCCAGAACTCAGAGAAAATACACAGATTTTTACACTCAGCTACTTCAACTGCCCTCTAACTTACAACAGGTAGCCTTCTGGAAAACAGCAAATACATCCTATCTCTTCCCACACTTTTCCCTCATTCGAAACTCACATGATTCGCTTATTCTCCCCTCTCTCTGTATGTGTTGCTTCTAGATCACTTGGATGCCTGGCTACCCTATTTCCTATCCTCAAACACCCCTGCCCTCATTCTTGGCGACTTCAACATCCCCCTTAACAATCCCACTGCCTCTTCTGCTAAACAACTTCTGCAACTCACTTCCTCTTTCGGTCTGTCACAATGGAGTGATTCTCCCACTCACAAAGACGGTCACTCTCTTGACCTGATCTTTAGCTATCGATGCACTCTCTCAAACGTCTCAAACTCCCCTTTTCCTCTTTCTGACCACCATCTCCTTACTTGCAACATATCATCCCTTCTTACAACTCTCCCTCCTTCTACTCCTCACACCAAACTTCACAGAAGCATTATGTATTTAGATCAGCAACAACTTGCCAATTCCCTTAAACTACTCCTCTCATCCTTCTCCTTTTCCTGCCCTGAACAATCTATCTGACACTATAATTCCACCCTTATATCCGTCCTTGACAATCTCGCCCCTCTTACCATTGTTCGGAAATCACACACTCATCCCCAGCCCTGGCATACTCCTCTGACACGGTACCTACGCAGATCTTCCCGTACTGCTGAACGGCATTGGAGAAAATCACGGAGTTCAGCTGATTTTCTTCATCACAAATTCATCTTGAACTCCTACTATTCTGCCCTTAATCTCCACAAGCAACACTACTTCTCTACTCTTATCTTCCTTCAAACCCAAATCGTCTGTTCTCCACTTTCAATACTCTCCTCCGCCCTCCCCCACTTCCTAATACAACTTCTCTGTCAGCTCAAGACTTTGCCAGTCACTTCATTAACAAAATTGACTCCATCAGACATGAAATCAGCTCTCAACATACTTCCATTCTCTTCCCCCCCTCAAATGCTCTCACTCAACCACAACCCTCATAACCTGAAACTTAGTTCATTCTCCCCTGTTACTGAGGAAGAAGTTTCGGCACTTATACTGCGCTCTCACCTCAGTACCTGTCCCCTTGACCCTATCCCCTCACAGCTACTCCCCTCCCTCTCTGCTACCCTTATCCCTATACTAACACACATTTTCAATCTCTCCCTCAGCACTGGTACATTTCCCTCATCGATGAAACATGCACTGGTCACACCTATCCTCAAAAAACCTTCCCTTGATCCTACCTCCCCATCCAACTACCGCCCTATTTCCCTCCTCCCTCTTGCTTCAAAGCTTCTGGAAAAACTAGTATATGCACGCCTATCCCATTTCCTTACGTTAAACTCCCTTCTTGACCCGCTGCAATCTGGATTTCGTCCCTATCACTCCACAGAGACAGCTATTGTTAAGGTCACCAACGACCTACTTACAGCAAAATCAAAAGGCCACTTCTCTCTGCTTATCCTCCTAGATCTGTCCGCAGCCTTTGTCACTGTCGACCACCCTCTTTTGCACCAAACCCTCCAATCCTTCGGCATCTGTGACACAGCCCTTTCGTGGCTCTCTTCCTACCTATCAAACCGTACCTTCAGTGTAGCCTTCTCTGGGGCCTCCTCTGCCCAGTCACCACTTTTTGTCGGAGTACCGCAAGGCTCTGTCCTCGGTCCCCTTCTCTACTCAATCTATATGTCATCACTAGGTTCCCTAATTAAGTCCCACGGTTTCCAATATCATTTGTATGCCGATGACACCCAAATCTACTTCTCTGCACCAGACCTATCTCCTTCCTTGTTAACCCATGTAACTAACTGTCTTTCTCACATCTCTTCCTGGATGTCCTCTCACTACCTCAAGCTAAATCTCTCCAAAACTGAGCTCCTCATTTTCCCCCCTTCTTCCAAAATCTCCACCCCCAATATCTCTATAACTGTCGACAACTCCATCATTACCCCTACCCCGCATGCCCAATGTCTCGGGGTCACATTTGACTCAAATCTTTCCTTCACTCCTCACATTCAGTCCTTGGCTAAAGCCTGCCGCTTCCACCTTAAAAACATCTCCAAAATTAGACACTTCCTTACACAAGAAACAACTAAGATTTTAATCCACTCTCTCATTCTTTCCCGGCCTTGATTACTGCAAATCTGTCCTCTCTGGTCTCCCCACCTGCCGCCTAGCTCCTTTACAATCCATAATGAATGCCTCTGCCAGACTCATCTGCTCCTCTCTGCCAATCCCTTCACTGGCTTCCTCTTGCCTCTAGGATCAAACACAAAATTCTCACTCTGACATACAAAGCCCTCAACTGCACTGCTCCCCACTATATCTCAGACCTTGTCTCCAGATACTCTCCCTCCCGTCCCCTTCACTCTGCTCATGACCTCCTCCTCTCCTCCTCTCCTCCTCTCTGGTTACCTCATCACACTCCCATTTACAGGACTTCTCCAGACTGGCTCCCATCTTGTGGAACTCTCTGCCTCGCCCCACAAGACTCTCCCCTAGTTTTAACAGCTTGAAGCGCTCCCTAAAGACTCTACTGTTCAGGGATGCATACAACCTACAATAACCTTACTTTATGCCAGTTCCACTCCTCCATTGCTATCCCCTGAACCCCCTTAAATCCAGCTGTTTGTATATCACCTTCTTAAGAGTTAATTACAACAGTGCAACTCTTGGCAGGGCCCTCTACCCATCCGATCCCTTTAATTGTTTTGTTGTACTACCCTCTGTTTACAGCACTGCAGAATCTGTTGGCGCTCTACAAATAACCGATAATAATAATAAAAGAGCATCTCCTTACTCCCAACCAAAGGCACCAATGCAGAGCATCTCCTGACTCCCAACCAAAGGCACCAATGCAGAGCATCTCCTGACTCCCAACCAAAGGCACCAATGCAGAGCATCTCCTGACTCCCAACCAAAGGCACCAATGCAGAGCATCTCCTTACTCCCAACCAAAGGCACCAATGCAGAGCATCTCCTTACTCCCAACCAAAGGCACCAATGCAGAGCATCTCCTGACTCCCAACCAAAGGCACCAAATGCAGAGCATCTCCTTACTCCCAACCAAAGGCACCAATGCAGAGCATCTCCTTACTCCCAACCAAAGGCACCAATGCAGAGCATCTCCTTACTCCCAACCAAAGGCACCAAATGCAGAGCATCTCCTTACTCCCAACCAAAGGAACCAATGCAGAGCATCTCTTTACTCCCAACCAAAGCCACCAATGCAGAGCATTCCTTACTCCCAACCAAAGGCACCAATGCAGAGCATCTCCTTACTCCCAACCAAAGGCACCAATGCAGAGCATCTCCTTACTCCCAACCAAAGGCACCAAATGCAGAGCATCTTCTTACTCCCAACCAATGGCACCAATGCAGAGCATCTCCTTACTCCCAACCAATGGCACCAATGCAGAGCATCTTCTTACTCCCAACCAATGGCACTAATGCAGAACATCTCCTTACTCCCAACCAATGGCACCAATGCAGAGCATCTCCTTACTCCCAACCAATGGCACCAATGCAGAGCATCTCCTTACTCCAAACCAATGGCACCAATGCAGAGCATCTTCTTACTCGCAACCAATGGCACCAATGCAGAGCATCTCCTTACTCCCAACCAATGGCACCAATGCAGAGCATCTCCTTACTCCTAACCAATGGCACCAATGCAGAGCATCTTCTTACTCCCAACCAATGTCACCAATGCAGAGCATCTTCTTACTCCTAACCAATGGCACCAATGCAGAGCATCTCCTTACTCCAAACCAATGGCTCCAATGCAGAGCATCTTCTTACTCCCAACCAATGTCACCAATGCAGAGCATCTCCTTACTCCTAACCAAAGGCACCAAATGCAGGACAAGAATGAAAGCCTTGGGCGGCCTCTGGAAGTCTCCCTGATTACTGCTTTATGTACTCAACCTCTTAAACATAAACATCTCATGTATAAAATGAGGGGACCATCACAATTAGATGAGCATACACACATACGGGGGCAGCAGTATTCTGCAGACTTTTAGTAAAAGAGGGAAGACTAGATGGATAGATAATTAGAAAACACAGAAAAAAGAAATCTGCAATGGGACAAAAGAGCAGAGTATGTACTTACCTTAGCCCTAAGCTGCACAGGGGTGTCTGTATTTGGCTGCACCATTTTCATCTGAACAGAAAAAATAAACAAATAAAATTTTAAGGAAGAAAGAACGTACCCATCCCAAGGAATGTTAAAAAGAATTTCAACTGGATCAGAGAAACTGTAGATCATTAAGACATAGAGCCTGACCTAAAGCAGACATGGAGAGAAGTCTCACAAAGCTTTGTTTTTTTGTCAGCATTATATTATATGTTTCTGTACTTCACACCCAGAACCTGCATAATCTAAAGCTATTATTTGCCTCTACAAAATTCTTTGAGGGACCTCACGTTACTGACATGATGTCTTAGATCATCTTACAAGAGAGGCTCTGTCACATGAACAGCTTTGTGTAAATGTAATTACCTCTTTATTGTGCTAGCTTAGGCATTAATCAGAGTTTCTGCAGAATATGTGCTCTATAGTATTACACTTTAATCTTATTGTTGTTGAAGGAAGATCTAGGTTTGATATAAGGTTATATATATTTAGCTGCTACTTTGAATTATATAGCATGTAGGGTACATGACGTTTAGTCCCCAGTTTACCTGGCTCATAATAATCATAAATCAAGACTGTAGCTTCTTGTACATTGAGGACACGATTACCCATCTCAACCTTGAGGGACATGGAGATTGTCTCTTTGGGAACCTGGGATGAAGGTGGAGAGAGGAAGTAAAGAAGATTTTAGAGATGTTTTATTTAGGAACAGGGGAAAACACTAAAACATAGCCCATGGGTGTAATACCCCACTTGTCCACAACCAGACTAACAAAGGTTTAGATATTTGTATCAGGCAACGGTCACAGGCTTTATTTAGCATTGATGAGTAGATCTCAGGGCTACAAAGGGCAGTATATTTATCTGGGGTTTGTATGAGAAAATCACACTGTGCATAGTGGTGATTACAAATAACTCAAAAGAAACAAACTTTATGACTTTATCAGGAAACTATAAAATCAACGTATTATCAAAAGAGCACAGATATTTGTGCAAAGTAATGAACCTGTTCTCCATCTCAAACAGGGGACTCAATAACCATAATACTTATTCCCAGGTCAGCATGGGAGAGTTGGGTGAAACTATCAAAGCATTTCCTGGAAATCAGGAGAAATCTGAAAGTACAAAAATTAGCCGGATCCTGCTGATTGTAAATGACATAGAAGCATATCATCTTATACTAAGGGATAAAAGGACAAGTCACACAGGCAGGGAGGGGAAGGATTACAGGCTGAAGACTACGGAGAAGAGCTACAGTTTGTGCACATGGCTCACTCACAGAGTCCAGGTACAGGATCACATGACCATTCTCCTGTTCAGTTTTGGAGACCACTTTTGAATCCACCAGCTGTGAATAGAAATGAGAACAATATGTAAATAAAGGTTCAGCTTCACACCAGAGCCTGCAGCACTAAACAACTTATCTCATGTCTGATCTACATTTAGATATTACATATTGTCAGAGTTCCTGCCTATGCTTGTACCTTTAAATTATCAGCACTATGACTCATATTGCCCTGCCCACCAAGCCATTAAATCAACCTCGTTTCCAAACCTCAGTGCTTAGTATTTTGTTTTGCTGTTAGCCTTAGCAGCTGCTTCCCCTGAGCTTTACCTGTTACGGATTACAACCTCTATATTTAGGCTTACCATAATTTTTAGAGGTGAAACTGGGACCACCTGGTGCGGTGCCAGTGGGGGTGTGGTCAGGAGCGTGGTCAAGGGGGAGTGGCAATTACCGGTCCTTTTAAAGTAGTAGCTTTTATGTGTGTAATGTTTCGTGGATACTCTACCCTTCCTCAGTCAAACAAGTGAATCACACAGTTTAAATAGACCATAACACCACCCCCTAGTGAAAAAGGCACCATTACGTTGTCATGGCAAATAAATCATTAATCTAAATCTCAGATTCTAAATAATGCCAAACATCAAGCATAATTATCACTTTCACAATTTAATATCTGCAGTGTAATATGTGTTATATGTGTCTAATTAAGGAACAGAGCCAAATACTGATGAGGCATAAATACAATATTGAATGAAAGTAATAAATAAACACATAGCTGCTAAAGCTGTTTAAGAGGCTACTCTGTACCATAATGCAGGAAGATTATAGCCAAAATGCTATCCTGCACGAAGTAAAGCAAGATCCAGGCCAAAAATCCTGCCTGTCTGTACTTCCTAGTCATACCCATATGATTCCCCTAAAGGTGTATTACCGGTGATGTCACCAGGGGTCGAGGGTGGGGGGTGTTAAATTCTTAGAAAAATAAACCAAGTAGTACTACAAAATTAAAAAACCCTATGCTGCTCACTCAGCCGGTATTACTAAATGTAAACTTTGAAGGACACGGATGTTAAGCTAAGCAGGGCTGTGTACCAGCATCCAACTATGCTGGAGAGCCAAAGTCCAGTCATTTTGAATAATGTGTCCGGGTTTCAGGTGGTCTGAAACCCGGACACATGATTTGAAACCTGAAGGTGGCAACCCTACTGGGACAGAATGAACAACTGGGTGGGACACTGGGACAGCGCCTCCAAACCGGGACAATCCCAGTAAAAGTGGGACTTCTGGTAAGCCTATCTATATTCCACTCTAGAGTTCTGCAATAGCCCTTCTCACAGTTACTTGGAGCAGAATTTGTTTCCAATCTGTTGCGTGTCTCTTTTGCATAAACTAACCTGATACATTGTGGGCTAATCTATTTTGCCGGAGGCTCTTTGCTGCATCCGCAGCTCATCTCTCAAATTACCTCTCATCGTGCTTTGTCACAACTCAGTGTTTACTCCTCCTGTCAGTCCACAGGGGGCCACAATCCGGACTCTGTATAAGGTGCTTTCTAAACATTAATAGCACTTGTGAGGATTGGGACTCGCTAACAAAGGAAAAACTCCTCCCCCTTTCCTCCTTTTACACGCCGGACTGTTTTTCAGTAACTCCCACGCTGTGCAAAGGACATTCTCACCAATAGAAGCTACTACCTCCTCCTTTTTATTCAACCGTTGCTCACTAAGCTATCGGTCACTCCGGACAATTCCTCCACAAGTCAGGCTCTATTTCGCCCCACACTGTAATCAGATATTTCCGGTTGGGAAACTGTAAGCAAACACCGCTCAACAGTGTGTGTGGGTGATTGGTGCAAAACTCGGTGCTTCAAATAACTAACAGCTATTGCTACACAAATTCCTCCTATCCTTTACTGGATTTAGATATAAGTCTTTTCCAGTTATCCTCTAATTGCCTCAGAGTTTGTTACCCTTTGTTGTTGTTAGTGAGGTCATTTCCCTTTTTGGACCTGATAGCACTTACAATCTACCATAGTGTTATCAGATTGGGAGGTGAAGCATATAACATATATATTTATTCAATATCTGCAGTTGAGTTCTAACACTTTACTTATTCCATTACACATATGTTGTACGTCTGTCAAGCCAGGATTGTCTCTAGATACATTAAGCTCTAGAGAGCTGACTCTTATTAATAACTGTATAAGAATTGCTATGGTTTGGGTCACTGCAGAGTCCTTAAATGGTCATTCAGCCTATTCAGGAAATGTATTGAGCTACTGGGATAAATATTTGGAATATCACATATGGGGAAAGGTAGGTACAGAGATTTGGTACCAATGAGGGTGTGGAACAGGAACAAGGCGGTTACGCTATAGGGTATCAACAAGCAGAAGGAGTTTCTGGATGCACCAGTTTACACAGATGCCCTCAGGTTTACCACATTCACACAACCTTCTACGATTGACACCATCTGAACCAAATAAGTTTATCTTGGTCTCATTGGACCACAGGACATGGTTCCAGTAATCCATGTCCATAGTCTGCTTGTCATCAGAAAACTGTTTGCGGGCTTTCTTGTGCATCATCTTTAGAAGAGGCTTCCTTCTGGGACGACAGCCATGTAGACTAGATATGTGCATGGCGAAAAAATTTCGGTTCGGATCGATTCGAAAAATTTTGAATCGATTCGATTCGGATTCGTTTCGGATTCGAAGAAATTCGGCTGGATTCGGAAATTCGGAATTTCGGTAAGTGTTAGGTGGGATTAGACTAGTATTATGTATATTAGGTATATTAGGTATATTAGGTGTAACCCATAGCAGAGTGATATAAACTAATATACTGTACAATGCTAGTGTAATCCATGGCCATCCGAATTTACCGAATAAATCCGAACTAATTCGGATTTATTCAGTAAATTTGGCAGTATTTTAATTCAGAAATTCAGTTCGATCCGAATCTCCGAATTTTCCGAATCGAACCGAACCGAATTGCACATATCTAATGTAGACCAATTTGATGCAGTGTGTGGCATATGGTCTGAGCACTGACAGGCTGACCCCTACCCCTTCAACCTCTGCAGCAATGCAGGCAGCACTCATATATCTATTTCCCTGAAGACAACCTCTGGATATGACGCTGAGCACGTGCACTCAACTTCTTTAGTCGACCATAACGAGGCCTGTTCTGAGTGGATTCTGTCCTGTGAAACCGCTGTATGGTCTTGCCCACCGTGCTACAGCTCAGTTTCAGGGTCTTGGCAATCTTCTTATAGCCTAGGCCATCTTCATGTAGAACAATTCTTTTTTTCAAATCCCCAGAGAGTTCTTTGCCATGAGGTGCCATGTTGAACTTCCAGTGACCAGTATGAGAGAGTGTGAGAGCGATAACACCAAATTTAACACCTGCCCCCCATTCACACCTGAAACCTTGTAACACTGAGTCACATGACAATGGGGAGGGAAAATTGCTAATTTGGCCCAATTTGGACATTTCCACTTTGGGGTGTACTCACTTTTGTTGCCAATGGTTTAGACATTAATGGCTGTGTGTTGAGTTATTTTGAGGGGACAGCAAATTTACACTGTTATACAGGCTGTACACTCACTACTTTACATTGTAGCAAAGTGTAATTTCTTCAGTGTTGTCAAATGAAAAGATATAATAAAAAATTTACAAAAATGTGAGGTGTGCACTCACTTTTTTGAGATAATGTATATTCCCCAGGACAGTGGTTTTCTTCATTTTATATGCCAAGGGCCACTGTGTTCACTTTTTCAAGAGTCATAGACCACTAACAACATATAGAACGGGTGACTGTAGTGTGTATAAAACTGTTGCTTGCTTCTTATCATCTCCCCCTTTTCTACTGCCCCTTTGACTCTCTTCCCCAAACCTCTTTCTCCCTGTAAAAGCCAAAAATGTGCAGAAAAAAGTCTAAAAGATATCCTAAAAACATAAAATACTACTAACGTTTCTGAGAGACTCGTAATCTGCGGTGTATCCAGACTGCATTTTTAGGTCAATAATTGCCATGTTGGATTTTTCTCGACTTCCTTGGTAGCTAGAAAAGGAAATAAATATATACAAACAAGAAATACAATAGTGGTTAGAAAAGGTCACTGGCAGGTGAAACAGGTGGTAAAATATACAGGAGGTATTACAGGTAGCAGACATTTGTAGCAATTGAATTTACTTTTATAAAACGAAGACAGAGTAAAACCACAGATGAGAACATTGTACTAGGGATGGGCGAATATGACTAAATTTGAATGTTAGAAAGAAATTTCTTTAAAATTTGAATATCGAATGTTATTTTCCATTTTCAAATGTTGCTTTAAATTTCAAATTGCTTTCAAATTCAAATGTTTTTTTTATTTTAAATGTTCATAATAGTTAAAATATACACATTCAAATTTCGATTGTGTATATTCGATATATTATGAACATTCAAAATTGAATATTGACATTTCGAATCACATACATTATTTTAATCGAAATAGAATGCTGAAACTTAAAATTGCATAAATTAATTTAAAATTGAATGTTATAGCTAACAGAAAGCATTCATAAAATTTGAATATTCAAACGAATATTACTGAATGTTAATTAAAATTTGAAAACCAATATTCGAAATTAGAAAGTTAGAATGTTTGATAAACCAATGAATTAATAAAAATTAATTTGAAATTTGAAGGTATTGAAATATTCACCCATCCCTACATTGTACACAATAGGTACATTTACTTCATACCTGACGGCAATGCCAATAGTAAAAGTATACGCCACACCGTTTACACAACTATCAGCGGATGAGTTTACAGATAAGGAGAAGGCAGCGTTTTGTTGGGACACAGGGAGGTAGTATCTCAAAGTGCTCTGCAGAGAGAGGAGGAAGAGGAGCTGGTACCAAAGTACAAACACAGTAACCAATAGAGCGCATGCTGTAGGATCTAGTTTGTAAAGTTCTGTTAAATTCTGTAGGATCTAGTTTGTAAAGTTCTGCTACATGCTGTAGGATCTAGTTTGTAAAATTCTGTTACAGTCTGTAGGATCTAGTTTGTAAAATTCTGTTACATTCTGTAGGATCTAGTTTGTAAAATTCTGTTAAATTCTGTAGGATCTAGTTTGTAAAGTTCTGCTACATGCTGTAGGATCTAGTTTGTAAAATTCTGTTACATTCTGTAGGATCTAGTTTGTAAAATTCTGTTACATTCTGTAGGATCTAGTTTGTAAAATTCTGTTAAATTCTGTAGGATCTAGTTTGTAAAGTTCTGTTACATTCTGTAGGATCTAGTTTGTAAAGTGTTGTTACATTCTGTAGGATCTAGTTTGTAAAGTGCTGATACATTCTGTAGGATCTAGTTTATAAAAATCTGTTACATTCTATAAGATCTAGTTTATAAAGTTCTGCTACGTTCTGTAAGATCTAGTTTATAAAGTTCTGCTACATTCTGTAAGATCTAGTTTATAAAGTTCTGCTACATTCTGTAAGATCTAGTTTGTAAAGTTCTGCTACATGCTGTAGGATCTAGTTTGTAAAATTCTGTTACAGTCTGTAGGATCTAGTTTGTAAAGTTCTGCTACATGCTGTAGGATCTAGTTTGTAAAATTCTGTTACATTCTGTAGGATCTAGTTTGTAAAATTCTGTTAAATTCTGTAGGATCTAGTTTGTAAAGTTCTGTTACATTCTGTAGGATCTAGTTTGTAAAGTGTTGTTACATTCTGTAGGATCTAGTTTGTAAAGTGCTGATACATTCTGTAGGAGCTAGTTTATAAAGTTCTGTTACATTCTGTAAGATCTAGTTTATAAAGTTCTGCTACGTTCTGTAAGATCTAGTTTATAAAGTTCTGCTACATTCTGTAAGATCTAGTTTATAAAGTTCTGCTACATTCTGTAAGATCTAGTTTGTAAAGTTCTGCTACATTCTGTAGGATCTAGTTTGTAAAATTCTGTTAAATTCTGTAGGATCTAGTTTGTAAAGTTCTGTTACATTCTGTAGGATCTAGTTTGTAAAGTGCTGTTACATTCTGTATGATCTAGTTTGTAAAGTGCTGATACATTCTGTAGGATCTAGTTTATAAAGTTCTGTTACATTCTGTAAGATCTAGTTTATAAAGTTCTGCTACATTCTGTAAGATCTAGTTTATAAAGTTCTGCTACATTCTGTAAGATCTAGTTTGTAAAGTTCTGCTACATTCTGTAGGATCTAGTTTGTAAAGTTCTGCTACATTCTGTAGGATCTAGTTTGTAAAGTTCTGCTACATTCTGTAGGATCTAGTTTGTAAAGTTCTGCTACATTCTGTAGGATCTAGTTTGTAAAGTACTGTTACATTCTGTAGGATCTAGTTTGTAAAGTTCTGTTACATTCTGTAGGATCTAGTTTGTAAAGTTCTGCTATATTCTGTAGGATCTAGTCTGTAAAGTTATGTTACATTCTGTAGGATCTAGATTGTAAAGTTCTGTTACATTCTGTAGGATCTAGTTTGTAAAGTTCTGCTACATTCTGTAGGATCTAGTTTGTAAAGTCCTGTTACATTCTGTAGGATCTAGTTTGTAAAGTTCTGCTACATTCTGTAGGATCTAGTTTGTAAAGTTCTGTTACATTCTGTAGGATCTAGTTTGTAAAGTTCTGCTACATTCTGTAGGATCTAGTTTGTAAAGTTCTGCTACATTCTGTAGGATCTAGTTTGTAAAGTTCTGCTACATTCTGTAGGATCTAGTTTGTAAAGTTATGTTACATTCTGTAGGATCTAGTTTGAAAAGTTCTGCTACATTCTGTAGGATCTAGTTTGTAAAGTTCTGTTACATTCTGTAGGATCTAGTTTGTAAAGTTCTGCTACATTCTGTAGGATCTAGTACAGACCTTAGAATCCCCATCAGTAAAATAACCCTGCAGCAGGTGATTCAGCGCTGAATGTGACATAATTACCTGCACCAAGCAGCATCCGTTCCCACTGACATCAACACTATACTCCCCAGGGATGGTAGGTAAGGGCTGTCTTTGGACCAGCAGCCTGTTGTCCTGATTCAGAGATAGCTGGTAAAGCTGACCATTTCCTTGTTTCACAATCACATTGTGCTGAGCATTGGGGGTAAATATGAGTGCAGCGTAAGCAGAGAGAGCCTGTAGCGCCACTGTTGTGTCCTGAAAGGGAAAAGGGTTAATAGTTTAATGACCCCATCTGGTTTGATGTTGTACAAAGCATGATCTGATAGACACATCCTGTCCTGAGTCTCAGCTGCACTAACATATTGTATAATAAAGTGATGATGGTTCTAGCCAGAGTCTCTATCATACGCCTTACATGACACCGATAGAGTAAACCCGGAACATATCGCTAAGCTACCCCAGTTCATTCACGTTAGTCAGGCCCAGTTATAAAAGAAAAACTCCCAATCTTAAGGATATTTACAGGAGACTATTTTCCTTTTTATCAGCAGCAGGAATTTACAACTGAGCTCCATTTCCTACTTTAACTTTGTCTGTTCTGCTGCATTGAGAGATAAGCATATTGTATTACCGTCACATACAAATGGCCCCAGTGCCTGTAGGAATGATCCAATTTACAGGGGGAACCATCATCTAGATGATCTGAACACAGAAGCATTTGGGCTTTATCTGCTCCTTAATTACCTGTGTGGTCCGGAACCCTCCATATGAATTCTGCTGCCGGACAAGCCGCAATGCTACTGTAGCCATATAGGTCAGATCAGCTTCAAGGACATTGGGTCCCTTGGCCATGCTGAGCAGGACATATGAAGACATTTCCACTTCCAGTGGTGTGAACCAGGAGGAGAAGTAAGGAGAAGCTTGTCTGTCTGGCCTCTCCCAGTGCACAGCGCCCGCTGCAGAGGAAAATCGTTCATGTAGATAAAGGACAAATAGAAACCCAAAGTAGAAGGATAGAAAAATGTCCATGTGTTTAAAGTTAATATATTGAAACAAAATGATTATTTTATAAATAAGCAGTTTTCTTTGTATCATTTTGAGATAAAAAAAACTAATTCTCTCCCAAAAAAACAAGCAAACAAATGTATTAAGATCAATTAACAAAAAACAACAACAAAAAAGTTGTGAGGTGTATATATTTTTTATAAACCTATCTCTTGTAGATCAATATTGAATTAATATTTAAAGTCGTAATTTTTTAAAATTAAAAAGTAACTATTTATATTTGTTTATTCAGGGCAGTGTTTTTATTTTCAAAGGTTTATACAATTTTCAGCTGTAATAATGGGATCCAGAATCCAGTCATTAGGTTCCAGATCAAGACATGGTAAAAAGTATAAGATATAATCACCCATCTCTAAAATGAAGGAAAACAAAGGAACCTTCTCCTTGATGTTGAGTAGTTTATGATTAGTAACCTCCAGCTAGATAAATATAATATTTCCATGCTCGCTCAGGTTACCTTCAGTGACAGCCTTTTGTTTCAGAATGTTCAGCAGGTTGTCCCTCTCATTTGACTTCTCAGCCAATGTGAAGACATAAAGCATCATGGTCTGGATATAGGTGCTCTGTTCAGACTTTGAGGCTTCCAGCACACATGCCAGGGCACCTTCCAACATGGTCTTCTGCAAAATAAAAAGACAAAAAGGAAATTATACCCTGAGAATAGCACCAGGGGTCTCTCCATTGATATATCCTTCATGGACAGACAATAAAGTGTGCTGGGCCCTCTTCCACTCACTGACTTATGGAGTTATAAAACATTGTATTAAAATCACAGAGCATCACTTCCTCTGGCAGCCTCAGGTTATAAAAATAGCATTTATGGCTGTCATTTCAGGGGTGGGTGGTGATAGACTATTTATTTTCCTTGGACAGGTTATGCCTGATTTTTGCCTGATGTGTTGATCTTCTAGCCTCACCTTTGTGCATTTTATCACCATAAGCCCTTCTCTCGGGCCCTAATAAAGTAGACCTCTTCTGGACTCTGATTCTTTTGTATCTGAAGGCAATGCTTATGTCCTACCTCTGGCCTCAAGTCCAGATCAAGCCTAAGGCTTGTTGTCAAGCTTTTGACCATCTTCTACTTGTTCTGTCCTTTTGCTCTTAACTTCTGAAGAATATCTATGATTGCAGTGCATGATTTACCTTCCTCTCCTTTAGAGCTGGTCTTTATTCTGGTGTCTAGCTCCACTATAGGGAATGTGATAAACTGGTACCTACAGCTTGGTCTCACTTACCCCAGTACTGTAGTCAGACTCCAGCAGAGCAATGGCGAGTAGTATTGTATAGATCAGGTCATCCTCTTTGTCTCCCTGTGATACAACAAGAGGTTAAAACTGGTTCATCTCTCACAATAAAGCTTCAAAGTGCCAATCCACCAATAGACAAAAGTTTAGCACATTGTTCCTAAGGTGAAGTTTGTATGTTTCTTTGTCTTTATTTAATTGTACTGTAAATAAAATTGTACTTTTGCAATGATTTTGGATTTTGCCTTAGAATGTCCTTTTAAGGTAAAATATCATGAATCCTACTTGTCAGAGCAGCACAGTAGGGTAGAACCTACACTGCAGATATGCAGCTTATCTTTTTATTTATGTATTTATTTTACAAATTCTCCATCGGTCATGTGCTCTTCAGCTGGAATGGAACTAATCTCTTTTATATTTTCTGGACACAAAGTTATTAGATGTAGCCCTAAACTGCTTACCTGCGGCATAAACAGGTCCCCGCTTCTCTTGAAGCAGCCGGTTTCCAGTATCTGGAGCTCAGACAGATAGAGCAGAGTTTGCTCTTGGACGTTCTTGTCAATGTAAATAAACTTCTTGGCTCTTTCAAAGATCTTAAAGGTGTTTGCTGTGAGTCTGGAGCAAAAATACATCAATATGAATCTTGTCACTGACTGTACAGACCCTGATCAAATTGCTCACCCCAGTACAATCATGTAACTGCTCCCACCAGCAGTCCAGCACCTCCCCCCTAGCATGTCACTGCATATCCCCCAGTACAATCATGTCATTGCTCCTACCAGCAGTCCAGCACCTCCCCATAGCATTTCACTGCAAATCCCCCAGTACAATCATGTCACTGCATATCCCCAGTACAATCATGTCACTGCTCCTACCAGCAGTTCAGCACCCACCTCCCCCCTAGCATGTCACTGCATATCCCCCAGTACAATCATGTCACTGCATATCCCCAGTACAATCATGTCATTGCTCCTACCAGCAGTCCAGCACCTCCCCCTAGCATGTCACTGCATATCCCCCAGGACAATCATGTCATTGCTCCTACCAGCAGTCCAGCACCTCCCCATAGCATGTCACTGCATATCCCCAGTACAATCATGTCATTGCTCCCACCAGAAGTCCAGCGCCTCCCACCTAGCATGTCACTGCATATCCCCAGTACAATCATGTCATTGTTCCTACCAGCAGCCCAGCGCCTCCCCCCTAGCATGTCACTGCATATCCCCCAGTACAATCATGTCACTGCATATCCCCAGTACAATCATGTCATTGCTCCTACCAGCAGTTCAGCACCCACCTCCCCCCTAGCATGTCACTGCATATCCCCCAGTACAATCATGTCACTGCATATCCCCAGTACAATCATGTCATTGCTCCTACCAGCAGTCCAGCACCTCCCCATAGCATGTCACTGCATATCCCCAGTACAATCATGTCATTGCTCCCACCAGCAGTCCAGCGCCTCCCACCTAGCATGTCACTGCATATCCCCAGTACAATCATGTAATTGCTCCCACCAGCAGTCCAGCACCTCCCCCCTAGCATGTAACTGCATATCCCCCAGTACAATCATGTCATTGCTCCTTCCAGCAGCCCAGCGCCTCCCCCCTAGCATGTCACTGCATATCCCCCAGTACAATCATGTCACTGCATATCCCCAGTACAATCATGTCATTGCTCCTACCAGCAGTTCAGCACCCACCTCCCCCCTAGCATGTCACTGCATATCCCCCAGTACAATTATGTCATTGCTCCCAGTAGCAGTCCAGCACCTCCCCATAGCATGTCACTGCATATCCCCCAGTACAATCATGTCATTGCTCCCACCAGCAGTCCAGCACCTCCCCCCAAGCATGTCACTGCATATCCCCCAGTACTATCATGTCACTGCATATCCCCCAGTACAATCATGTCATTACTCCCACCAGAAGTCCAGCACCTCCCCACTAGCATGTCACTGCATATCCCCCAGTACAATCATGTCATTGCTCCCAATAGCACTCCAGCACCTCCCCCCTAGCATGTCACTGCATATCCCTCAGTACAATCATGTCATTGCTCCCAGTAGCACTCCAGCACCTCCCCCCTAGCATGTCACTGCATATCCCCAGTACAATCATGTCATTGCTCCCACCAGCAACCCATCACCTCCCCCCTAGCATGTCACTGCATATCCCCCAGTACAATCATGTCACTGCATATCCCCCAGTACAATCATGTCACTGCATATCCCCAGTACAATCATGCCATTGCTCCTACCAGCAGTTCAGCACCCACCTCCCCCCTAGCATGTCACTGCATATCCCCCAGTACAATCATGTCATTGCTCCCACCAGCAGTCCAGCAGCTCCCCCCTAGCATGTCACTGCATATCCCCAGTACAATCATGTCATTGCTCCCACCAGCAGTTCAGCACCTCCCCCCTAGCATGTCACTGCATATCCCCCAGTAAAATCATGTCACTGCATATCCCCAGTACTATCATGTCATTGCTCCCACCAGCAGTTCAGCACCTCCCCCCTAGCATGTCACTGCATATCCCCCAGTACAATCAAGTCATTGCTCCCAGTAGCAATAAAGCCCCTCCCCCCTAGCATGTCACTGCATAGCCCCAGTACAATCATGTAATTGCTCCCACCAGCAGTTCAGCACCTCCCCCTAGCATGTCACTGCATATCCCCCAGTACAATCATGTCACTGCATATCCCTCAGTACAATCATGTCATTGCTCTCACCAACAGTTCAGCACCTCCCCCTAGCATGTCACTGCATATCCCTCAGTACAATCATGTCATTGCTCCCACCAGCAGTTCAGCATCTCCCCCTAGCATGTCACTGCATATCCCCCAGTACAATCATGTCACTGCATATCCCCCAGTACAATCATGTCACTGCATATCCCCCAGTACAATCATGTCACTGCATATCCCCCAGTACAATCATGTCATTGCTCCCACCAGCAGTTCAGCACCTCCCCCTAGCAAGTCACTGCATATCCCCCAGTACTATCATGTCATTGCTCCCACCAGCAGTCCAGCAACTCCCCCCTAGCATGTCACTGCATATCCCCCAGTACAATCATGTCATTGCTCCCAACAGCAGTCCAGCACCTCCCCCTAGCATGTCACTGCATATCCCCAGTACAATCATGTCATTGCTCCTACCAGCAGCCCAGCACCCACCTCCCCCCTAGCATGTCACTGCATATCCCTCAGTACAATCATGCCATTGCTCCCAACAGCAGTCCAGCACCTCCCCCCTAGCATGTCACTGCATATCCCCCAGTACAATCATGTCATTGGTCCCAACAGCAGTCCAGCACCTACCCCTAGCATGTCACTGCATATCCCCAGTACTATCATGTCACTGCATATCCCTCAGTACAATCATGTCACTGCATATCCCTCAGTACAATCATGTCACTGCATATCCCTCAGTACAATCATGTCATTGCTCCCACCAGCAGTTCAGCACCTCCCCCTAGCATGTCACTACATATCCCCAGTACTATCATGTCACTGCATATCCCTCAGTACAATCATGTCACTGCATATACCTCAGTACAATCATGTCACTGCATATCCCTCAGTACAATCATGTCACTGCATATCCCTTAGTACAATCATGTCATTGCATATCCCTCAGTACAATCATGTCACTGCATATCCCTCAGTACAATCATGTCACTGCATATCCCCCAGTACAATCATGTCACTGCATATCCCTCAGTACAATCATGTCACTGCATATCCCTTAGTACAATCATGTCACTGCATATCCTTTAGTACAATCATGTCATTGCATATCCCTCAGTACAATCATGTCACTGCATATCCCTTAGTACAATCATGTCATTGCATATCCCTCAGTACAATCATGTCACTGCCTATCCCTCAGTACAATCATGTCACTGCATATCCCTTAGTACAATCATGTCACTGCATATCCTTTAGTACAATCATGTCATTGCATATCCCTCAGTACAATCATGTCAATGCATATCCCTTAGTACAATCATGTCACTGCATATCCCTTAGTACAATCATGTCATTGCATATCCCTCAGTACAATCATGTCACTGCATATCCCTCCGTACAATCATGTCACTGCATATCCCTCAGTACAATCATGTCACTGCATATCCCTCAGTACAATCCTGTCACTGCATATCCCTCAGTACAATCATGTCACTGCATATCCCTCAGTACAATCATGTCACTGCATATCCCTCAGTACAATCATGTCACTGCCTATCCCTCAGTACAATCATGTCACTGCATATCCCTCAGTACAATCATGTCACTGCATATCCCTCAGTACAATCATGTCACTGCATATCCCTCAGTACAATCATGTCACTGCCTATCCCTCAGTACAATCATGTCACTGCATATCCCTCAGTACAATCATGTCACTGCCTATCCCTCAGTACAATCATGTCACTGCATATCCCTCAGTACAATCATGTCACTGCATATCCCTCAGTACAATCATGTCATTGCATATCCCTCAGTACAATCATGTCACTGCATATCCCTCAGTACAATCATGTCACTGCATATCCCTCAGTACAATCATGTCACTGCATATCCCTCAGTACAATCATGTCACTGCATATCCCTCAGTACAATCATGTCACTGCATATCCCTCAGTACAATCATGTCACTGCCTATCCCTCAGTACAATCATGTCACTGCCTATCCCTCAGTACAATCATGTCACTGCATATCCCTCAGTACAATCATGTCACTGCATATCCCTCCGTACAATCATGTCACTGCATATCCCTCAGAACAATCATGTCACTGCATATCCCTCAGTACAATCATGTCACTGCATATCCCTCAGTACAACCATGTCACTGAATATCCCTCAGTACAATCATGTCATTGCATATCCCTCAGTACAACCATGTCACTGAATATCCCTCAGTACAATCATGTCACTGCATATCCCTCAGTACAATCATGTCACTGCATATACCTCAGTACAATCATGTCATTGCATATCCCTCAGTACAATCATGTCACTGCATATCCCTCAGTACAATCATGTCACTGCATATCCCTCAGTACAATCATGTCATTGCATATCCCTCAGTACAATCATATCATTGCATATCCCTCAGTACAATCATGTCACTGCCTATCCCTCAGTACAATCATGTCACTGCATATCCCTCAGTACAATCATGTCACTGCATATACCTCAGTACAATCATGTCACTGCATATCCCTTAGTACAACCATGTCATTGCATATCCCTCAGTACAATCATGTCATTGCATATCCCTCAGTACAATCATGTCATTGCATATCCCTCAGTACAATCATGTCACTGCATATCCCTCAGTACAATCATGTCACTGAATATCCCTCAGTACAATCATGTCATTGCATATCCCTCAGTACAATCATGTCACTGCATATCCCTCAGTACAATCATGTCACTGAATATCCCTCAGTACAATCATGTCATTGCATATCTACTTCACAGCAGCGGTTTGTGCCAGCGCTTAGTTGCTGGACTTACAGTAGCAGATAGCACAAATTATAATACAGCTCTAAGGAAATAAGAACCTGACAGCGGCTGTCACATTAATAGAGATGTTTCCAGCAATGCTAAACTCACTTATAAACCTCATCAAATCACAGGATGAAGATATCAGCCATCAGTCTGCAGTGAGAGCATCTACAGCGGTCAGTAGTTTATTATATCAGTCATATGTATAATCCCTAGATAGGCTTCCTATATTAGTGGCTTAAGTCTTTGGTCTCACCCAGAATTTGCTTGTTGCCCTATTCCAGCAAAAGTGACATAACCGTTGTTCCAGCGGAATCCTAGTTGCCGTATGTACCCTAAAATGAGAGAGCAATGTGTAAGGAATTAAAGGGCTGCTCAGACAGCTTGGGGTGAGCTTCCATGCTCAGGCATTGTGTTAATAAAGGATGTGCTGTGTTTGCAAAGCAGGAATAAACCACTGGAAAACCCTGGAAATAATGTTAATTGTATGCTCCCAGGATTGTGAAAAATGGGTCTCTGCAGACTGCTCCTTATCTCAGTTATATTAATATACTTTTTACCTCAGTAATTAACTTGTATCTAAGCCTCTGTAGACTGCCCCTTATCTCAGTTATATTAATATACTTTTTACCTCGGTAATTACCTTGTATCTAAGCCTCTGCAGACTGCCCCTTATCTCAGTTATATTAATATACTTTTTACCTCTGTGATTACCCTGTATCTAAGCCTCTGCTGACTGCCCCTTATCTCAGTTATATTAATATACTTTTTACCTCTGTAATTACCCTGTATCTAAGTCTCTGCAGACTGCTCCTTATCTCAGTTATATTAATATACTTTTTACCTCTGTGATTACCCTGTATCTAAGTCTCTGCAGACTGCCCCCTTATCTCAGTTATATTAATATACTTTTTACCTCTGTATTTACCCTGTATCTAAGTCTCTGCAGACTGCCCCCTTATCTCAGTTATATTAATATACTTTTTACCTCTGTGATTTCCATGTATCTAAGTCTCTGCAGACTGCCCCTTATCTCAGTTATATTAATATACTTTTTACCTCTGTAATTACCCTGTATCTAAGTCTCAGTTATATTAATATACTTTTTATCTCTGTAATTACCCTGTATCTAAGTCTCTGCAGACTGCTCCTTATCTCAGTTATATTAATATACTTTTTACCTCTGTAATTACCCTGTATCTAAGTCTCTGCAGACTGCCCCTTATCTCAGTTATATTAATATAATTTTTACCTCAGTAATTACCTTGTATCTAAGCCTCTGCTAACTGCCCCTTATCTCAGTTATATTAATATACTTTTTACCTCTGTAATTACCCTGTATCTAAGTCTCTGCAGACTGCTCCTTATCTCAGTTATATTAATATACTTTTTACCTCTGTGATTACCCTGTATCTAAGCCTCTGCAGACTGCCCCTTATCTCAGTTATATTAATATACTTTTTACCTCTGTATTTACCCTGTATCTAAGTCTCTGCAGACTGCCCCTTATCTCAGTTATATTAATATACTTTTTACCTCTGTGATTACCTTGTATCTAAGTCTCTGCAGACTGCCCCTTATCTCAGTTATATTAATATACTCTTTACCTCTGTGATTACCCTGTATCTAAGCCTCTGCAGACTGCTCCTTATCTCAGTTATATTAATATACTTTTTACCTCTGTGATTACCTTGTATCTAAGTCTCTGCAGACTGCTCCTTATCTCAGTTATATTAATATACTTTTTACCTCTGTGATTACCTTGTATCTAAGCCTCTGCAGACTGCCCCTTATCTCAGTTATATTAATATACTTTTTACCTCTGTGATTACCCTGTATCTAAGCCTCTGCAGACCGCCCCTTATCTCAGTTATATTAATATACTTTTTACCTCTGTGATTACCCTGTATCTAAGCCTCTGCAGACTGCTCCTTATCTCAGTTATATTAATATACTTTTTACCTCTTTGATTACCCTGTATCTAAGCCTCTGCAGACTGCCCCCTTATCTCAGTTATATTAATATACTTTTTACCTCTGTGATTACCTTGTATCTAAGCCTTTGCAGACTGCTCCTTATCTCAGTTATATTAATATACTTTTTACCTCTGTGATTACCCTGTATCTAAACCTCTGCAGACTGCTCCTTATCTCAGTTATATTAATATACTTTTTATCTCTGTGATTACCTTGTATCTAAGTCTCTGCAGACTGCCCCTTATCTCAGTTATATTAATATACTCTTTACCTCTGTGATTACCCTGTATCTAACCCTCTGCAGACTGCTCCTTATCTCAGTTATATTAATATACTTTTTACCTCTGTGATTACCTTGTATCTAAGTCTCTGCAGACTGCTCCTTATCTCAGTTATATTAATATACTTTTTACCTCTGTGATTACCTTGTATCTAAGCCTCTGCAGACTGCCCCTTATCTCAGTTATATTAATATACTTTTTACCTCTGTGATTACCCTGTATCTAAGCCTCTGCAGACCGCCCCTTATCTCAGTTATATTAATATACTTTTTACCTCTGTGATTACCCTGTATCTAAGCCTCTGCAGACTGCTCCTTATCTCAGTTATATTAATATACTTTTTACCTCTTTGATTACCCTGTATCTAAGCCTCTGCAGACTGCCCCCTTATCTCAGTTATATTAATATACTTTTTACCTCTGTGATTACCTTGTATCTAAGCCTTTGCAGACTGCTCCTTATCTCAGTTATATTAATATACTTTTTACCTCTGTGATTACCCTGTATCTAAACCTCTGCAGACTGCTCCTTATCTCAGTTATATTAATATACTTTTTATCTCTGTGATTACCTTGTATCTAACCCTCTGCAGACTGCTCCTTATCTCAGTTATATTAATATACTTTTTACCTCTGTGATTACCCTGTATCTAAGCCTCTGCAGACTGCTCCTTATCTCAGTTATATTAATATACATTTTACCTCTGTGATTACCTTGTATCTAAGCCTCTGCAGACTGCTCCTTATCTCAGTTATATTAATATACTTGTTACCTCTGTGATTACCTTGTATCTAAGCCTCTGCAGACTGCTCCTTATCTCAGTTATATTAATATACTTGTTACCTCTGTGATTACCCTGTATCTAAGCCTCTGCAGACTGCCCCTTATCTCATTTATATTAATATACTTTTTACCTCTGTGATTAACTTGTATCTAAGCCTTTGCAGACTGCTCCTTATCTCAGTTATATTAATATACTTTTTACCTCTGTGATTACCCTGTATCTAAACCTCTGCAGACTGCTCCTTATCTCAGTTATATTAATATACTTTTTATCTCTGTGATTACCTTGTATCTAACCCTCTGCAGACTGCTCCTTATCTCAGTTATATTAATATACTTTTTACCTCTGTGATTACCCTGTATCTAAGCCTCTGCAGACTGCTCCTTATCTCAGTTATATTAATATACATTTTACCTCTGTGATTACCTTGTATCTAAGCCTCTGCAGACTGCTCCTTATCTCAGTTATATTAATATACTTGTTACCTCTGTGATTACCTTGTATCTAAGCCTCTGCAGACTGCTCCTTATCTCAGTTATATTAATATACTTGTTACCTCTGTGATTACCCTGTATCTAAGCCTCTGCAGACTGCCCCTTATCTCAGTTATATTAATATACTTTTTACCTCTGTGATTACCCTGTATCTAAGTCTCTGCAGACTGCCCCCTTATCTCAGTTATATTAATATACTTTTTACCTCTGTATTTACCCTGTATCTAAGTCTCTGCAGACTGCCCCCTTATCTCAGTTATATTAATATACTTTTTACCTCTGTGATTTCCATGTATCTAAGTCTCTGCAGACTGCCCCTTATCTCAGTTATATTAATATACTTTTTACCTCTGTAATTACCCTGTATCTAAGTCTCAGTTATATTAATATACTTTTTATCTCTGTAATTACCCTGTATCTAAGTCTCTGCAGACTGCTCCTTATCTCAGTTATATTAATATACTTTTTACCTCTGTAATTACCCTGTATCTAAGTCTCTGCAGACTGCCCCTTATCTCAGTTATATTAATATAATTTTTACCTCAGTAATTACCTTGTATCTAAGCCTCTGCTAACTGCCCCTTATCTCAGTTATATTAATATACTTTTTACCTCTGTAATTACCCTGTATCTAAGTCTCTGCAGACTGCTCCTTATCTCAGTTATATTAATATACTTTTTACCTCTGTGATTACCCTGTATCTAAGCCTCTGCAGACTGCCCCTTATCTCAGTTATATTAATATACTTTTTACCTCTGTATTTACCCTGTATCTAAGTCTCTGCAGACTGCCCCTTATCTCAGTTATATTAATATACTTTTTACCTCTGTGATTACCTTGTATCTAAGTCTCTGCAGACTGCCCCTTATCTCAGTTATATTAATATACTCTTTACCTCTGTGATTACCCTGTATCTAAGCCTCTGCAGACTGCTCCTTATCTCAGTTATATTAATATACTTTTTACCTCTGTGATTACGTTGTATCTAACCCTCTGCAGACTGCTCCTTATCTCAGTTATATTAATATACTTTTTACCTCTGTGATTACCTTGTATCTAAGTCTCTGCAGACTGCTCCTTATCTCAGTTATATTAATATACTTTTTACCTCTGTGATTACCTTGTATCTAAGCCTCTGCAGACTGCCCCTTATCTCAGTTATATTAATATACTTTTTACCTCTGTGATTACCCTGTATCTAAGCCTCTGCAGACCGCCCCTTATCTCAGTTATATTAATATACTTTTTACCTCTGTGATTACCCTGTATCTAAGCCTCTGCAGACTGCTCCTTATCTCAGTTATATTAATATACTTTTTACCTCTTTGATTACCCTGTATCTAAGCCTCTGCAGACTGCCCCCTTATCTCAGTTATATTAATATACTTTTTACCTCTGTGATTACCTTGTATCTAAGCCTTTGCAGACTGCTCCTTATCTCAGTTATATTAATATACTTTTTACCTCTGTGATTACCCTGTATCTAAACCTCTGCAGACTGCTCCTTATCTCAGTTATATTAATATACTTTTTATCTCTGTGATTACCTTGTATCTAACCCTCTGCAGACTGCTCCTTATCTCAGTTATATTAATATACTTTTTACCTCTGTGATTACCCTGTATCTAAGCCTCTGCAGACTGCTCCTTATCTCAGTTATATTAATATACATTTTACCTCTGTGATTACCTTGTATCTAAGCCTCTGCAGACTGCTCCTTATCTCAGTTATATTAATATACTTGTTACCTCTGTGATTACCTTGTATCTAAGCCTCTGCAGACTGCTCCTTATCTCAGTTATATTAATATACTTGTTACCTCTGTGATTACCCTGTATCTAAGCCTCTGCAGACTGCCCCTTATCTCATTTATATTAATATACTTTTTACCTCTGTGATTAACTTGTATCTAAGCGTCTGCAGACTGCTCCTTATCTCATTTATATTAATATAATCTTTACCTCTGTGATTACCTTGTATCTAAGCCTCTGCAGACTGCTCCTTATCTCAGTTATATTAATATACTTGTTACCTCTGTGATTACCCTGTATCTAAGCCTCTGCAGACTGCCCCTTATCTCAGTTATATTAATACACTTTTTACCTCTGTGATTACCCTGTATCTAAGCCTCTGCAGACTGCTCCTTATCTCAGTTATATTAATACACTTTTTACCTCTGTGATTACCCTGTATCTAAGCCTCTGTAGACTGCTCCTTATCTCAGTTATATTAATATACTTTTTACCTCTGTGATTACCCTGTATCTAAGCCTCTGCAGACTGCCCCTTATCTCAGTTATATTAATATACTTTTTACCTCTGTGATTACCCTGTATCTAAGCCTCTGCTGACTGCCTCCTTATCTCAGTTATATTAATATACTTTTTACCTCTGTGATTACGTTGTATCTAAGCCTCTGCAGACTGCCCCTTATCTCAGTTATATTAATATACTTGTTACCTCTGTGATTACCCTGTATTTAACCCTCTACAGACTGCACCTTATCTCAGTTATATTAATATACTTTTTACCTCTGTGATTACCTTGTATCTAAGCCTCTGCAGACTGCCCCTTATCTCAGTTATATTAATATACTTGTTACCTCTGTGATTACCCTGTATCTAACCCTCTACAGACTGCACCTTATCTCAGTTATATTAATATACTTGTTACCTCTGTGATTACCCTGTATTTAACCCTCTGCAGACTGCCCCTTATCTCAGTTTTATTAATATACTTTTTACCTCTGTGATTACCCTGTATCTAAGCCTCTGCAGACTGCTCCTTATCTCAGTTATATTAATATACTTTTTACCTCTGTGATTACCTTGTATCTAAGCCTCTGCAGACTGCTCCTTATCTCAGTTATATTAATATACTTGTTACCTCTGTGATTACCCTGTATCTAACCCTCTACAGACTGCACCTTATCTCAGTTATATTAATATACTTTTTACCTCTTTGATTACCCTGTATCTAAGCCTCTGCAGCCTGCTCCTTATCTCAGTTATATTAATTCACTTTTTACCTCTGTGATTACCTTGTATCTAAGCCTCTGCACACTGCCCCTTATCTCAGTTATATTAATATACTTTTTACCTCTGTGATTACCTTTTATCTAAGCTTTTGTAGACTGCTCCTTATCTCAGTTATATTAATATACTTGTTACCTCTGTGATTACCCTGTATCTAAGCCTCTGCAGACTGCTCCTTATCTCAGTTATATTAATATACTTGTTACCTCTGTGATTACCTTGTATCTAAGCCTCTGCAGACTGCACCCTTATCTCAGGGTTTTTTTTTTACAGACTTGCATTGTAGCCAATCACTGCTGAATCTATGGTAACTCTAGGCGTCAGCACAATGTTATCTATATGGCACACATGAACTAACGCCATCTAGTTGTAAAAAAAAAATGTCAAAATGCACTGATATTATAGGCGGCCTTCAAGAGCTTAGAAATTAGCATATGAACCTAACGAGGTTTAACTTTTAACTAAGAATACCAAGAGAACAAAGCCAAATTGATGATAAAAGTAAATTGGAAAGTTGTTTAAAATGACATCTGAATCATGAGAAGTTTATTTTTCTTTGCATAAATATTTTGTAGATGATCTATTTATATAGCCCATACAGTTTTTATTTTTAAATTGATAGTTTTGATAATTTTTAAATAACCAAGCAACAAAGTTTTAGAATACCGACAGATACCTACTCCAGCTTGCTCCTGTTTGTGTACAGGGTATTTTCATATCTAAATGAAGGGGTTGTCTGCTATTTTCCACTTGCAGTGGGTGTTCCAGTAACCTTTTAAACAGAGCTAAACTGGAAGCTTCTAAGTAAGATTTAAGCGTTTTAATACTGGATTTTTATATCAATATCTGTGCATTTTATTATTTATAGTAGTGTCTATCATATGCAGTTATATTAAAACTGGGGTATACTGTCCCTTTAAGTACACACAAAAAAGCAAGTACAAGTCACCTCAAGTATGTTGTTTCTGGTAAGGCAGAGGACACATAAAATTATTTTATTCCATATACAGTATGGGGGGAAGCCATATAAGCCATATAAGGCATTAGTTTTATAGAGGAAACATTAGGGAAGTTTTAGCATAGAGTGTAAAAAAAACAAGGCACAGATGGAAGAATTATGCTGGTCAGGTGTGAGGAACAATATTGACTGAGAAGTTTGCTGGTAACTTATACAGATCTATAGAGAAGCCTATAGCTGGGTATAATGGGTCCTGCTCACCCTCTGCTAGGAATCGCTTTCCTTTCTCAAGTATCTCAGGGGTCAGCTGTCCTGTGGCGTTGAGATATTCCAGCACATATATAATGGTTGCTATACGGGCAAGGTTCTGCTCAGCACAACCAGTCGGCATCTGGATGAGCTTCTCAAGATTCTGTAATGGGAGACCCAGAGGGTCGGCTGCAGGATATAAAAGTGAAATTGGTAAGAAAGGAACAGGATGAGTGCTCAGATAGGGCTAGTGTTGTGGGGACTTCCTATTAAGTGCTCAGATAGGGCTGGTGTTGTGGGGACTTCCTATTGAGTGCTCAGATAGGGCTGGTGTTGTGGGGACTTCCTATTGAGTGATCAGATAGGGCTGGTGTTGTGGGGACTTCCTATTGAGTGCTCAGATAGGGCTGGTGTTGTGGGGACTTCCTATTGAGTGCTCAGATAGGGCTGGTGTTGTGGGGACTTCCTATTGAGTGCTCAGATAGGGCTGGTGTTGTGGGGACTTCCTATTGAGTGCTCAGATAGGGCTGGTGTTGTGGGTGACTTCCTATTGAGGAGGGGTAGTGACCTGCCACCATACTAACAAGAGGTCAGTGATTGCTGTATGTGGGAGGGTGGGGGGGTGTATGATATTGGGTGGGTGACGTTTATGGATTCTGTAGGGTTTATACACTGGGATAATGCACTTACGCACAACGGTGACAAAAGCCAATTGTGAATCTGGCACTGCATTTTCTGGAGATGATAAGGTTATTGGCGTCTGGGAGTTTGAGTCTGCAGAAAAATATAAATTTTATTATAAAACATATAATGGATAAAACAGTTATAAATAATTCCCAGCATGCAATAGATCAGAGCTTTATACACAGATTAGGGTCAGCTAAACACACAGCAGCTAATCAGGCCTCGTCATTTTACCTTGTACACAGATCAGGTTGCTGCTAGTGGCTTCTTTCTTGACCCCCTCAGGCTGATAGAGAGAAGGGGGAGACCACAAACACGTATGATTAATGCTTGCTCATACACTGTAATGTGTGTACATTTATATTAACTGTGAGCTCTAATTATTGAGGAATAAAATGTCACCTCTACAAGAAGTTTCTGTATCACGGTGTCCTTGCGGGATGGCTGGGAAGAGTCACTGGGGCTGTCACATGTTGCTCCAATGTGAGAGGTCTCAGCACTCAGCGTTAAACTGATCTCACCTGTGATTATGTAATTAGAGAAGATAATTACAAAAATAAAACACAATGAGCCAGATTACAACTGGAGAGCAAACGTTTGCGTTCGAGAGAGAAAGGGTTAATCATGGATGTTTGCGCTCATTGGGCTTATCGCTGTTATTACGAGTTGTATGATTACCGCAACTTCAGAGCTCTGGTTAACTGTTTCGTGAAACAAAAATGTTGCACAAAACACATAAAAAATACATTACACAGTAAAGTTACACTCATAATAACACCATCTAATAAATGTATACATTACACAGTACAGTTACACTCATAACATTATCTAATAAATATACAGTGGAGGATAGACAGAGCAGAAGGACGCACATGAGGTCTGGAACACTAGAGATCCAGTGGATGATAGACAGAGCAGCAGAACACACAGGAGGCTGGCACACTAGAGATCCAGTGGAGGATAGACAGAGCAGAAGGACACACAGGAGGTCTGGAACACTAGAGATCCAGTGGAGGATAGACAGAGCAGAAGGACACACAGGAGATCTGGAACACTAGAGATCCAGTGGAGGATAGACAGAGCAGAAGGACACACAGGAGGTCTGGAACACTAGAGATCCAGTGGAGGATAGACAGAGCAGCAGAACACATAGGAGGGTCTGGCACACTAGAGATCCAGTGGAGGATAGACAGAGCAGCAGGTTACACAGGAGGGTCTGGCACACTAGAGATCCAGTGGAGGATAGACAGAGCAGCAGAACACACAGGAGAACTGGAACATTAGAGATCCAGTAGAGGATAGACAGAGCAGGAGGTCTGGAACACTAGAGATCCAGTGTAGGATAGACAGAGCAGCAGAACACACAGGAGGGTCTAGCACACTAGAGATCCAGTGGAGGATAGACAGAGCAGGAGGTCTGGAACACTAGAGATCCAGTGGAGGATAGACAGAGCAGCAGAACACACAGGAGGTCTGGAACACTAAACATCCAGTGGAGGATATACAGAGCAGGAGGTCTGGAACACTAGAGATCCAGTGGAGGATAGACAGAGCAGAAGGACACATATGAGGTCTGGAACACTAGAGATCCAGTGGAGGATAGACAGAGCAGAAGGACACATATGAGGTCTGGAACACTAGAGATACAGTGGAGGATAGACAGAGCAGCAGAACACATAGGAGGCTTGCACACTAGAGATCCAGTGGAGGATAGACAGAGCAGAAGGATACACAGTAGGGTCTGGAATACTAGAGATCCAGTGGAGGATAGACAGAGCAGCAGGATACACAGGAGGGTCTGGAACACTAGAGATCCAGTGGAGGATAGACAGAGCAGAAGGACACACAGGAGGTCTGGATCACTAGAGATCCAGTGGAGGATAGACAGAGCAGAAGGACACACAGGAGGTCTGGAACACTAGAGATCCAATGGAGGATAGACAAAGCAGAAGGACACACAGGAGGTCTGGAACACTAGAGATCCAGTGGAGGATAGACAGAGCAGCAGAACACATAGGAGGGTCTGGCACACTAGAGATCCAGTGGAGGATAGACAGAGCAGCAGAACACAAAGGAGGTCTGGAACACTAGAGTTCCAGTGGAGGATAGACAGAGCAGGAGGTCTAGAACACTAGAGATCCAGTGGAGGATAGACAGAGCAGCAGAACACACAGGAGGGTCTGGCACACTAGAGATCCAGTGGAGGATAGACAGAGCAGGAGGTCTGGAACACTAGAGATCCAGTGGAAGATAGACAGAGCAGCAGAACACACAGGAGGTCTGGAACACTAGAGATCAAGTGGAGGATAGACAGAGCAGGAGGTCTGGAACACTAGAGATCCAGTGGAGGATAGACAGAGCAGCAGGACACACAGAAGGTTGGAACACTAGAGATCCAGTGGAGGATAGACAGAGCAGGAGGTCTGGAACACTAGAGTTCCAGTGGAGGATAGACAGAGCAGTAGGACACACAGGAGGGTCTGGCATACTAGAGATCCAGTGGAGGATAGACAGAGCAGCAGGATACACAGGAGGGTCTGGAACACTAGAGATCCAGTGGAGGATAGACAGAGCAGCAGGATACACAGGAGGGTCTGGAACACTAGATATCTAGTAGAGGATAGACAGAGCAGCAGAACACACAGGAGGCTGGCACACTAGAGATCCAGTGGAGGATAGACAGAGCAGAAGGACACACAGGAGGTCTGGATCACTAGAGTTCCAGTGGAGGATAGACAGAGCAGGAGGTCTAGAACACTAGAGATCCAGTGGAGGATAGACAGAGCAGCAGAACACACAGGAGGGTCTGGCACACTAGAGATCCAGTGGAGGATAGACAGAGCAGGAGGTCTGGAACACTAGAGATCCAGTGGAAGATAGACAGAGCAGTAGGACACACAGGAGGGTCTGGCATACTAGAGATCCAGTGGAGGATAGACAGAGCAGCAGGATACACAGGAGGGTCTGGAACACTAGAGATCCAGTGGAGGATAGACAGAGCAGCAGGATACACAGGAGGGTCTGGAACACTAGATATCTAGTAGAGGATAGACAGAGCAGCAGAACACACAGGAGGCTGGCACACTAGAGATCCAGTGGAGGATAGACAGAGCAGAAGGACACACAGGAGGTCTGGATCACTAGAGATCCAGTGGAGGATAGAAAGAGCAGAAGGACACACAGGAGGTCTGGAACACTAGAGATCCAATGGAGGATAGACAAATCAGAAGGACACACAGGAGGTCTGGAACACTAGAGATCCAGTGGAGGATAGACAGAGCAGCAGAACACATAGGAGGGTCTGGCACACTAGAGATCCAGTGGAGGATAGACAGAGCAGCAGAACACAAAGGAGATCTGGAACACTAGAGTTCCAGTGGAGGATAGACAGAGCAGGAGGTCTGGAACACTAGAGATCCAGTGGAGGATAGACAGAGCAGCAGAACACACAGGAGGTCTGGAACACTAGAGATCAAGTGGAGGATAGACAGAGCAGGAGGTCTGGAACACTAGAGATCCAGTGGAGGATAGACAGAGCAGCAGGACACACAGAAGGCTGGAACACTAGAGTTCCAGTGGAGGATAGACAGAGCAGTAGGACACACAGGAGGGTCTGGCATACTAGAGATCCAGTGGAGGATAGACAGAGCAGCAGGATACACAGGAGGGTCTGGCACACTAGAAATCCAGTGGAGGATAGACAGAGCAGCAGGACACACAGAAGGGTCTGGCACACTGTAGATCCAGTGGAGGATAGACAGAGCAGCAGGACACAAAGGAGGGTCTGGCACACTAGAGATCCAGTGGAGGATAGACAGAGCAGCAGGACACACAGAAGGGTCTGGCACACTGTAGATCCAGTGGAGGATAGACAGAGCATCAGGAAACAAAGGAGAGTCTGGCACACTAGAGATCCAATGGAGGATAGACAGAGCAGCAGGACACACAGGAGGGTCTGGCATGCTAGAGATCCAGTGGAGGATAGACAGAGCAGCAGGACACACAGGAGGGTCTGGCACACTAGAGATCCAGTGGAAGATAGACAGAGCAGCAGAACACACAGGAGAGTCTGGCACACTAGAGATCCAGTGGAGGATAGACAGAGCAGCAGAACACACAGGAGGGTCTGGCACACTAGAGATCCAGTGGAGGATAGACAGAGCAGCAGAACACACAGGAGGGTCTGGCACACTAGAGATCCAGTGGAGGACAGACAGAGCAGCAGGACACACAGGAGGGTCTGGCACACTAGAGATCCAGTGGAGGATAGACAGAGCAGCAGGACACACAGGTGGTCTGGCACACTAGAGATCCAGTGGAGGATAGACAGAGCAGCAGGACACACAGAAGGGTCTAGCACACTTGAGATCCAGTGGAGGATAGACAGATCAGCAGGACACACAGGAGGGTCTGGCACACTAGAGATCCAGTGGACGACAGACAGAGCAGCAGGACACACAGGAGGGTCTAGCTCACTAGAGATCCAGTGGAGGACAGACAGAGCAGCAGGACACACAGGTGGTCTGGCACACTAGAGATCCAGTGGAGGATAGACAGAGCAGCAGGACACACAGGAGGGTCTGGCACACTAGAGATCCAGTGGAGGATAGACAGAGCAGCAGGACACACAGGAGGGTCTGGCACACTAGAGATCCAGTGGAGGATAGACAGAGCAGCAGGACACACAGGAGGCTGGCACACTAGAGATCCAATGGAGGATAGATAGAGCAGCAGGACACACAGGAGGGTCTAGCACACTAGAGATCCAATGGAGAATAGACAGAGCAGCAGGACACACAGGAGAACTGGAACACTAGAGATCCAGTGGAGGACAAACAGAGCAACAGGACACACAGGAGGGTCTGACACACTAGAGATCCAGTGGAGGATAGACAGAGCAGCAGGACACATAGGATGCTGGCACACTAGAGATCCAGTGGAGGACAGACAGAGCAGCAGGACACACAGGATGGTCTGGCACACTAGAGATCCAGTAGAGGATAGACAGAGCAGCAGGACACAGGAGGCTGGCATACTAGAGATCCAGTGGAGAATAGACAGAACAGCAGAACACTAAGGAGGGTCTGGCACACTAGAGATCCAGTGGAGGATAGACAGAGCAGCAGGACACACAGGAGGGTCTGGCACACTAGAGATCCAGTGGAGGATAGACAGAGCAGCAGGACACACAGGAGGGTCTGGCACACTAGAGATCCAGTGGAGGATAGACAGAGCAGCAGGATACACAGGAGGGTCTGGCACACTAGAGATCCAGTAGAGGATAGACAGATCAGCAGGATACACAGGAGGGTCTGGCACACTAGAGATCCAGTAGAGGATAGACAGATCAGCAGGATACACAGGAGGGTCTGGCACACTAGAGATCCTGCAGAGGACAGACAGAGCAGCAGGACACAGGAGGGTCTGGCACACTAGAGATCCAGTGGAGGATAGACAGAGCAGTAGGGCACACAGGTGGTCTGGCACACTAGAGATCCAGTGGAGGATAGACAGAGCAGCAGGACACACAGGTGGTCTGGCACACTAGAGATCCAGTGGAGGATAGACAGAGCAGCAGGACACACAGGAGGGTCTGGCACACTAGAGATCCAGTAGAGGATAGACAGAGCAGCAGGACACACAGGAGGCTGGCACACTAGAGATCCAGTGGAGGATAGACAGAGCAGCAGGACACACAGGTGGTCTGGCACACTAGAGATCCAGTGGAGGATAGACAGAGCAGCAGGACACACAGGAGGGCCTGGCACACTAGAGATCCAGTGGAGGATAGACAGAGCAGCAGGACACACAGGAGGGCCTGGCACACTAGAGATCCAGTAGAGGATAGACAGAGCAGCATGACACACAGGAGGGTCTGGCACACTAGAGATCCAGGGTAGGATTGACAGAGCAGCAGGACACAAAGGAGGGTCTGGCACACTAGAGATCCAGTGGAGGATAGACAGAGCAGCAGGACACACAGGAGGGTCTGGCACACTAGAGATCAAGTGGAGGACAGACAGAGCAGCAGGACACACAGAAGGGTCTGGCACACTGTAGATCCAGTGGAGGACAGACAGAGCAGCAGGACACAGGAGGGTCTGGAACATTAGAGATCCAGTGGAGGACAGACAGAGCAGCAGGACACAGGAGGGTTTGGCACACTAGAGATCCAGTGGAGGACAGACAGAGCAGCAGGACACACAGAAGGGTCTGGCACACTGTAGATCCAGTGGAGGACAGACAGAGCAGCAGGACACAGGAGGGTCTGGCACACTAGAGATCCAGTGGAGGATAGACAGAGCAGCAGGACACACAGGAGGGTCTGGCACACTAGAGATCCAGAGGAGGACAGACAGAGCAGCAGGATACACAGGAGGGTTTGGCACACTAGAGATCCAGTGGAGGACAGACAGAGCAGCAGGACACACAGAAGGGTCTGGCACACTGTAGATCCAGTGGAGGATAGACAGAGCAGCAGGACACACAGGAGGGTCTGGCACACTAGAGATCCAGAGGAGGACAGACAGAGCAGCAGGATACACAGGAGGGTCTGGCACACTAGAGATCCAGTGGAGGACAGACAGAGCAGCAGGATACACAGGAGGGTCTGGCACACTAGAGATCCAGTGGAGGATAGACAGAGCAGCAGAACACACAGGAGGGTCTGGCACACTAGAGATCCAGTAGAGGATAGACAGAGCAGCAGGACACACAGGAGGGTCTGGCACACTAGAGATCCAGTAGAGGATAGACAGAGCAGCAGGACACACAGGAGGGTCTGGCACACTAGAGATCCAGTAGACGACAGACAGAGCAGCAGGACACAGGAGGGTCTGGCACACTAGAGATCCAGTAGAGGACAGACAGAGCAGCAGGACACAGGAGGGTCTGGCACACTAGAGATCCAGTGGAGGATAGACAGAGCAGCAGAACACACAGTAGGGTCTGGCACACTAGAGATCCAGTAGAGGATAGACAGAGCAGCAGGACACAGGATGGTCTGGCACACTAGAGATCCAGTGGAGGATAGACAGAGCAGCAGGACACACAGGAGGGTCTGACACACTAGAGATCCAGTGGAGGATAGACAGAGCAGCAGGACACAGGAGGGTCTGGCACACTAGAGATCCAGTGGAGGATAGACAGAGCAGCAGGACACACAGGAGGGTCTGGCACACTAGAGATCCAGTGGAGGATAGACAGAGCAGCAGGACACACAGAAGGGTCTGGCACACTGTAGATCCAGTGGAGGACAGACAGAGCAGCAGGACACAGGAGGGTCTGGCACACTAGAGATCCAGTGGAGGACAGACAGAGCAGCAGGACACAGGAGGGTTTGGCACACTAGAGATCCAGTGGAGGATAGACAGAGCAGCAGGACACAGGAGGGTCTGGCACACTAGAGATCCAGTGGAGGATAGGCAGAGCAGCAGGACACACAGGAGGGTCTGGCACACTAGAGATCCAGTGGAGGATAGACAGAACAGCAGGATACACAGGAGGGTCTGGCACACTAGAGATCCAGTGGAGGATAGACAGAACAGCAGGATACACAGGAGGGTCTGGCACACTAGAGATCCAGGGGAGGACAGACAGAGCAGCAGGACACATAGAAGGGTCTGGCACACTAGAGATCCAGTGGAGGATAGACAGAGCAGCAGGACACACAGGAGGCTGGCACACTAGAGATCCAGTGGAGGATAGACAGAGCAGCAGGGCACACAGGTGGTCTGGCACACTAGAGATCCAGTGGAGGATAGACAGAGCAGCAGGACACACAGGAGGGTCTGGCACACTAGAGATCCAGTGGAGGATAGACAGAGCAGCAGGACACACAGTAGGGTCTGGCACACTAGAGATCCAGTGGAGGATAGACAGAGCAGCAGGACACAGGAGGCTAGTACACTAGAGATCCAGAGGAGGATAGACAGAGGAGCAGGACACACAGGTGGTCTGGCACACTAGAGATCCAGTGGAGGATAGACAGAGCAGCAGAACACACAGGTGGTCTGGCACACTAGAGATCCAGTGGAGGATAGACAGAGCAGCAGGACACACAGGTGGTCTGGCACACTATAGATCCAGTGGAGGATAGACAGAGCAGCAGGACACACAGGTGGTCTGGCACACTAGAGATTCAGGGGAGGATAGACAGAGCAGCAGGACACACAGAAGGGTCTAGCACACTTGAGATCCAGTGGAGGATAGACAGATCAGCAGGACACACAGGAGGGTCTGGCACACTAGAGATCCAGTGGACGACAGACAGAGCAGCAGGACACACAGGAGGGTCTAGCTCACTAGAGATCCAGTGGAGGACAGACAGAGCAGCAGGACACACAGGTGGTCTGGCACACTAGAGATCCAGTGGAGGATAGACAGAGCAGCAGGACACACAGGAGGGTCTGGCACACTAGAGATCCAGTGGAGGATAGACAGAGCAGAAGGACACACAGGAGGGTCTGACACACTAGAGATCCAGTGGAGGATAGACAGAGCAGCAGAACACACAGGAGGGTCTGGCACACTAGAGATCCAGTGGAGGATAGACAGAGCAGCAGAACACACAGGAGGGTCTGGCACACTAGAGATCCAGTGGAGGACAGACAGAGCAGCAGGACACACAGGAGGGTCTGGCACACTAGAGATGCAGTGGAGGATAGACAGAGCAGCAGGACACACAGGTGGTCTGGCACACTAGAGATGCAGTGGAGGATAGACAGAGCAGCAGGACACACAGAAGGGTCTAGCACACTTGAGATCCAGTGGAGGATAGACAGATCAGCAGGACACACAGGAGGGTCTGGCACACTAGAGATCCAGTGGACGACAGACAGAGCAGCAGGACACACAGGAGGGTCTAGCTCACTAGAGATCCAGTGGAGGACAGACAGAGCAGCAGGACACACAGGTGGTCTGGCACACTAGAGATCCAGTGGAGGATAGACAGAGCAGCAGGACACACAGGAGGGTCTGGCACACTAGAGATCCAGTGGAGGATAGACAGAGCAGAAGGACACACAGGAGGGTCTGGCACACTAGAGATCCAGTGGAGGATAGACAGAGCAGCAGGACACACAGGAGGCTGGCACACTAGAGATCCAATGGAGGATAGATAGAGCAGCAGGACACACAGGAGGGTCTAGCACACTAGAGATCCAATGGAGAATAGACAGAGCAGCAGGACACACAGGAGAACTGGAACACTAGAGATCCAGTGGAGGACAAACAGAGCAACAGGACACACAGGAGGGTCTGACACACTAGAGATCCAGTGGAGGATAGACAGAGCAGCAGGACACATAGGATGCTGGCACACTAGAGATCCAGTGGAGGACAGACAGAGCAGCAGGACACACAGGATGGTCTGGCACACTAAAGATCCAGTAGAGGATAGACAGAGCAGCAGGACACAGGAGGCTGGCATACTAGAGATCCAGTGGAGAATAGACAGAACAGCAGAACACTAAGGAGGGTCTGGCACACTAGAGATCCACTGGAGGATAGACAGAGCAGCAGGACACACAGGAGGGTCTGGCACACTAGAGATCCAGTGGAGGATAGACAGAGCAGCAGGACACACAGGAGGGTCTAGCACACTAGAGATCCAGTGGAGGATAGACAGAGCAGCAGGATACACAGGAGGGTCTGGCACACTAGAGATCCAGTAGAGGATAGACAGATCAGCAGGATACACAGGAGGGTCTGGCACACTAGAGATCCAGTAGAGGATAGACAGATCAGCAGGATACACAGGAGGGTCTGGCACACTAGAGATCCTGCAGAGGACAGACAGAGCAGCAGGACACAGGAGGGTCTGGCACACTAGAGATCCAGTGGAGGATAGACAGAGCAGTAGGGCACACAGGTGGTCTGGCACACTAGAGATCCAGTGGAGGATAGACAGAGCAGCAGGACACACAGGTGGTCTGGCACACTAGAGATCCAGTGGAGGATAGACAGAGCAGCAGGACACACAGGAGGGTCTGGCACACTAGAGATCCAGTAGAGGATAGACAGAGCAGCAGGACACACAGGAGGCTGGCACACTAGAGATCCAGTGGAGGATAGACAGAGCAGCAGGACACACAGGTGGTCTGGCACACTAGAGATCCAGTGGAGGATAGACAGAGCAGCAGGACACACAGGAGGGCCTGGCACACTAGAGATCCAGTGGAGGATAGACAGAGCAGCAGGACACACAGGAGGGCCTGGCACACTAGAGATCCAGTAGAGGATAGACAGAGCAGCATGACACACAGGAGGGTCTGGCACACTAGAGATCCAGGGTAGGATTGACAGAGCAGCAGGACACAAAGGAGGGTCTGGCACACTAGAGATCCAGAGGAGGATAGACAGAGCAGCAGGACACACAGGAGGGTCTGGCACACTAGAGATCAAGTGGAGGACAGACAGAGCAGCAGGACACACAGAAGGGTCTGGCACACTGTAGATCCAGTGGAGGACAGACAGAGCAGCAGGACACAGGAGGGTCTGGCACATTAGAGATCCAGTGGAGGACAGACAGAGCAGCAGGACACAGGAGGGTTTGGCACACTAGAGATCCAGTGGAGGACAGACAGAGCAGCAGGACACACAGAAGGGTCTGGCACACTGTAGATCCAGTGGAGGACAGACAGAGCAGCAGGACACAGGAGGGTCTGGCACACTAGAGATCCAGTGGAGGATAGACAGAGCAGCAGGACACACAGGAGGGTCTGGCACACTAGAGATCCAGAGGAGGACAGACAGAGCAGCAGGATACACAGGAGGGTTTGGCACACTAGAGATCCAGTGGAGGACAGACAGAGCAGCAGGACACACAGAAGGGTCTGGCACACTGTAGATCCAGTGGAGGATAGACAGAGCAGCAGGACACACAGGAGGGTCTGGCACACTAGAGATCCAGAGGAGGACAGACAGAGCAGCAGGACACACAGGAGGGTCTGGCACACTAGAGATCCAGTGGAGGACAGACAGAGCAGCAGGATACACAGGAGGGTCTGGCACACTAGAGATCCAGTGGAGGATAGACAGAGCAGCAGAACACACAGGAGGGTCTGGCACACTAGAGATCCAGTAGAGGATAGACAGAGCAGCAGGACACACAGGAGGGTCTGGCACACTAGAGATCCAGTAGAGGATAGACAGAGCAGCAGGACACACAGGAGGGTCTGGCACACTAGAGATCCAGTAGACGACAGACAGAGCAGCAGGACACAGGAGGGTCTGGCACACTAGAGATCCAGTAGAGGACAGACAGAGCAGCAGGACACAGGAGGGTCTGGCACACTAGAGATCCAGTGGAGGATAGACAGAGCAGCAGAACACACAGTAGGGTCTGGCACACTAGAGATCCAGTAGAGGATAGACAGAGCAGCAGGACACAGGATGGTCTGGCACACTAGAGATCCAGTGGAGGATAGACAGAGCAGCAGGACACACAGGAGGGTCTGACACACTAGAGATCCAGTGGAGGATAGACAGAGCAGCAGGACACAGGAGGGTCTGGCACACTAGAGATCCAGTGGAGGATAGACAGAGCAGCAGGACACAAAGGAGGGTCTGGCACACTAGAGATCCAGTGGAGGATAGACAGAGCAGCAGGACACACAGAAGGGTCTGGCACACTGTAGATCCAGTGGAGGACAGACAGAGCAGCAGGACACAGGAGGGTCTGGCACACTAGAGATCCAGTGGAGGACAGACAGAGCAGCAGGACACAGGAGGGTTTGGCACACTAGAGATCCAGTGGAGGATAGACAGAGCAGCAGGACACAGGAGGGTCTGGCACACTAGAGATCCAGTGGAGGATAGGCAGAGCAGCAGGACACACAGGAGGGTCTGGCACACTAGAGATCCAGTGGAGGATAGACAGAACAGCAGGATACACAGGAGGGTCTGGCACACTAGAGATCCAGTGGAGGATAGACAGAACAGCAGGATACACAGGAGGGTCTGGCACACTAGAGATCCAGGGGAGGACAGACAGAGCAGCAGGACACATAGAAGGGTCTGGCACACTAGAGATCCAGTGGAGGATAGACAGAGCAGCAGGACACACAGGAGGCTGGCACACTAGAGATCCAGTGGAGGATAGACAGAGCAGCAGGGCACACAGGTGGTCTGGCACACTAGAGATCCAGTGGAGGATAGACAGAGCAGCAGGACACACAGGAGGGTCTGGCACACTAGAGATCCAGTGGAGGATAGACAGAGCAGCAGGACACACAGTAGGGTCTGGCACACTAGAGATCCAGTGGAGGATAGACAGAGCAGCAGGACACAGGAGGCTAGTACACTAGAGATCCAGAGGAGGATAGACAGAGGAGCAGGACACACAGGTGGTCTGGCACACTAGAGATCCAGTGGAGGATAGACAGAGCAGCAGAACACACAGGTGGTCTGGCACACTAGAGATCCAGTGGAGGATAGACAGAGCAGCAGGACACACAGGTGGTCTGGCACACTATAGATCCAGTGGAGGATAGACAGAGCAGCAGGACACACAGGTGGTCTGGCACACTAGAGATTCAGGGGAGGATAGACAGAGCAGCAGGACACACAGGAGGGTCTAGCACACTAGAGATCCAGTGGAGGATAGACAGAGCAGCAGGACACAGGAGGCTGGCACACTAGAGATCCAGTGGAGGATAGACAGGACACACAGGAGGCTGGCACACTAGAGATCCAGTAGAGGATAGACAGAGCAGCAGGACACACAGGTGGTCTGGCACACTAGAGATCCAGTGGAGGATAGACAGAGAAGCAGGACACACAGGAGGGTCTGGCACACTAGAGATCCAGTGGAGGATAAACAGAGTAGCAGGACACACAGGAGGCTGGCACAATAGAGATCCAGTGGAGAATAGACAGAGCAGCAGGACACACAGGAGGGTCTGGCACACTAGAGATCCAGTGGAGGATAGACAGAGCAGCAGGACACACAGGAGGGTCTGGCATGCTAGAGATCCAGTGGAGGATAGACAGAGCAGCAGGACACACAGGAGGGTCTGGCACACTAGAGATCCAGTGGAAGATAGACAGAGCAGCAGAACACACAGGAGAGTCTGGCACACTAGAGATCCAGTGGAGGATAGACAGAGCAGCAGAACACACAGGAGGGTCTGGCACACTAGAGATCCAGTGGAGGATAGACAGAGCAGCAGAACACACAGGAGGGTCTGGCACACTAGAGATCCAGTGGAGGACAGACAGAGCAGCAGGACACACAGGAGGGTCTGGCACACTAGAGATGCAGTGGAGGATAGACAGAGCAGCAGGACACACAGGTGGTCTGGCACACTAGAGATGCAGTGGAGGATAGACAGAGCAGCAGGACACACAGAAGGGTCTAGCACACTTGAGATCCAGTGGAGGATAGACAGATCAGCAGGACACACAGGAGGGTCTGGCACACTAGAGATCCAGTGGACGACAGACAGAGCAGCAGGACACACAGGAGGGTCTAGCTCACTAGAGATCCAGTGGAGGACAGACAGAGCAGCAGGACACACAGGTGGTCTGGCACACTAGAGATCCAGTGGAGGATAGACAGAGCAGAAGGACACACAGGAGGGTCTGGCACACTAGAGATCCAGTGGAGGATAGACAGAGCAGAAGGACACACAGGAGGGTCTGGCACACTAGAGATCCAGTGGAGGATAGACAGAGCAGCAGGACACACAGGAGGCTGGCACACTAGAGATCCAATGGAGGATAGATAGAGCAGCAGGACACACAGGAGGGTCTAGCACACTCGAGATCCAATGGAGAATAGACAGAGCAGCAGGACACACAGGAGAACTGGAACACTAGAGATCCAGTGGAGGACAAACAGAGCAACAGGACACACAGGAGGGTCTGACACACTAGAGATCCAGTGGAGGATAGACAGAGCAGCAGGACACATAGGATGCTGGCACACTAGAGATCCAGTGGAGGACAGACAGAGCAGCAGGACACACAGGATGGTCTGGCACACTAAAGATCCAGTAGAGGATAGACAGAGCAGCAGGACACAGGAGGCTGGCATACTAGAGATCCAGTGGAGAATAGACAGAACAGCAGAACACTAAGGAGGGTCTGGCACACTAGAGATCCACTGGAGGATAGACAGAGCAGCAGGACACACAGGAGGGTCTGGCACACTAGAGATCCAGTGGAGGATAGACAGAGCAGCAGGACACACAGGAGGGTCTAGCACACTAGAGATCCAGTGGAGGATAGACAGAGCAGCAGGATACACAGGAGGGTCTGGCACACTAGAGATCCAGTAGAGGATAGACAGATCAGCAGGATACACAGGAGGGTCTGGCACACTAGAGATCCAGTAGAGGATAGACAGATCAGCAGGATACACAGGAGGGTCTGGCACACTAGAGATCCTGCAGAGGACAGACAGAGCAGCAGGACACAGGAGGGTCTGGCACACTAGAGATCCAGTGGAGGATAGACAGAGCAGTAGGGCACACAGGTGGTCTGGCACACTAGAGATCCAGTGGAGGATAGACAGAGCAGCAGGACACACAGGTGGTCTGGCACACTAGAGATCCAGTGGAGGATAGACAGAGCAGCAGGACACACAGGAGGGTCTGGCACACTAGAGATCCAGTAGAGGATAGACAGAGCAGCAGGACACACAGGAGGCTGGCACACTAGAGATCCAGTGGAGGATAGACAGAGCAGCAGGACACACAGGTGGTCTGGCACACTAGAGATCTAGTGGAGGATAGACAGAGCAGCAGGACACACAGGAGGGCCTGGCACACTAGAGATCCAGTGGAGGATAGACAGAGCAGCAGGACACACAGGAGGGCCTGGCACACTAGAGATCCAGTAGAGGATAGACAGAGCAGCATGACACACAGGAGGGTCTGGCACACTAGAGATCCAGGGTAGGATTGACAGAGCAGCAGGACACAAAGGAGGGTCTGGCACACTAGAGATCCAGAGGAGGATAGACAGAGCAGCAGGACACACAGGAGGGTCTGGCACACTAGAGATCAAGTGGAGGACAGACAGAGCAGCAGGACACACAGAAAGGTCTGGCACACTGTAGATCCAGTGGAGGACAGACAGAGCAGCAGGACACAGGAGGGTCTGGCACATTAGAGATCCAGTGGAGGACAGACAGAGCAGCAGGACACAGGAGGGTTTGGCACACTAGAGATCCAGTGGAGGACAGACAGAGCAGCAGGACACACAGAAGGGTCTGGCACACTGTAGATCCAGTGGAGGACAGACAGAGCAGCAGGACACAGGAGGGTCTGGCACACTAGAGATCCAGTGGAGGATAGACAGAGCAGCAGGACACACAGGAGGGTCTGGCACACTAGAGATCCAGAGGAGGACAGACAGAGCAGCAGGATACACAGGAGGGTTTGGCACACTAGAGATCCAGTGGAGGACAGACAGAGCAGCAGGACACACAGAAGGGTCTGGCACACTGTAGATCCAGTGGAGGATAGACAGAGCAGCAGGACACACAGGAGGGTCTGGCACACTAGAGATCCAGAGGAGGACAGACAGAGCAGCAGGATACACAGGAGGGTCTGGCACACTAGAGATCCAGTGGAGGACAGACAGAGCAGCAGGATACACAGGAGGGTCTGGCACACTAGAGATCCAGTGGAGGATAGACAGAGCAGCAGAACACACAGGAGGGTCTGGCACACTAGAGATCCAGTAGAGGATAGACAGAGCAGCAGGACACACAGGAGGGTCTGGCACACTAGAGATCCAGTAGAGGATAGACAGAGCAGCAGGACACACAGGAGGGTCTGGCACACTAGAGATCCAGTAGACGACAGACAGAGCAGCAGGACACAGGAGGGTCTGGCACACTAGAGATCCAGTAGAGGACAGACAGAGCAGCAGGACACAGGAGGGTCTGGCACACTAGAGATCCAGTGGAGGATAGACAGAGCAGCAGAACACACAGTAGGTTCTGGCACACTAGAGATCCAGTAGAGGATAGACAGAGCAGCAGGACACAGGATGGTCTGGCACACTAGAGATCCAGTGGAGGATAGACAGAGCAGCAGGACACACAGGAGGGTTTGACACACTAGAGATCCAGTGGAGGATAGACAGAGCAGCAGGACACAGGAGGGTCTGGCACACTAGAGATCCAGTGGAGGATAGACAGAGCAGCAGGACACAAAGGAGGGTCTGGCACACTAGAGATCCAGTGGAGGATAGACAGAGCAGCAGGACACACAGAAGGGTCTGGCACACTGTAGATCCAGTGGAGGACAGACAGAGCAGCAGGACACAGGAGGGTCTGGCACACTAGAGATCCAGTGGAGGACAGACAGAGCAGCAGGACACAGGAGGGTTTGGCACACTAGAGATCCAGTGGAGGATAGAAAGAGCAGCAGGACACAGGAGGGTCTGGCACACTAGAGATCCAGTGGAGGATAGGCAGAGCAGCAGGACACACAGGAGGGTCTGGCACACTAGAGATCCAGTGGAGGATAGACAGAACAGCAGGATACACAGGAGGGTCTGGCACACTAGAGATCCAGTGGAGGATAGACAGAACAGCAGGATACACAGGAGGGTCTGGCACACTAGAGATCCAGGGGAGGACAGACAGAGCAGCAGGACACATAGAAGGGTCTGGCACACTAGAGATCCAGTGGAGGATAGACAGAGCAGCAGGACACACAGGAGGCTGGCACACTAGAGATCCAGTGGAGGATAGACAGAGCAGCAGGGCACACAGGTGGTCTGGCACACTAGAGATCCAGTGGAGGATAGACAGAGCAGCAGGACACACAGGAGGGTCTGGCACACTAGAGATCCAGTGGAGGATAGACAGAGCAGCAGGACACACAGGAGGGTCTGGCACACTAGAGATCCAGTGGAGGATAGACAGAGCAGCAGGACACAGGAGGCTAGTACACTAGAGATCCAGAGGAGGATAGACAGAGGAGCAGGACACACAGGTGGTCTGGCACACTAGAGATCCAGTGGAGGATAGACAGAGCAGCAGAACACACAGGTGGTCTGGCACACTAGAGATCCAGTGGAGGATAGACAGAGCAGCAGGACACACAGGTGGTCTGGCACACTATAGATCCAGTGGAGGATAGACAGAGCAGCAGGACACACAGGTGGTCTGGCACACTAGAGATTCAGGGGAGGATAGACAGAGCAGCAGGACACACAGGAGGGTCTAGCACACTAGAGATCCAGTGGAGGATAGACAGAGCAGCAGGACACAGGAGGCTGGCACACTAGAGATCCAGTGGAGGATAGACAGGACACACAGGAGGCTGGCACACTAGAGATCCAGTAGAGGATAGACAGAGCAGCAGGACACACAGGTGGTCTGGCACACTAGAGATCCAGTGGAGGATAGACAGAGCAGCAGGACACACAGGAGGGTCTGGCACACTAGAGATCCAGTGGAGGATAAACAGAGTAGCAGGACACACAGGAGGCTGGCACAATAGAGATCCAGTGGAGAATAGACAGAGCAGCAGGACACACAGGAGGGTCTGGCACACTAGAGATCCAGTGGAGGATAGACAGAGCAGCAGGACACACAGGAGGGTCTGGCATGCTAGAGATCCAGTGGAGGATAGACAGAGCAGCAGGACACACAGGAGGGTCTGGCACACTAGAGATCCAGTGGAAGATAGACAGAGCAGCAGAACACACAGGAGAGTCTGGCACACTAGAGATCCAGTGGAGGATAGACAGAGCAGCAGAACACACAGGAGGGTCTGGCACACTAGAGATCCAGTGGAGGATAGACAGAGCAGCAGAACACACAGGAGGGTCTGGCACACTAGAGATCCAGTGGAGGACAGACAGAGCAGCAGGACACACAGGAGGGTCTGGCACACTAGAGATGCAGTGGAGGATAGACAGAGCAGCAGGACACACAGGAGGGTCTGGCACACTAGAGATCCAGTGGAGGATAGACAGAGCAGCAGGACACACAGTAGGGTCTGGCACACTAGAGATCCAGTGGAGGATAGACAGAGCAGCAGGACACAGGAGGCTAGTACACTAGAGATCCAGAGGAGGATAGACAGAGGAGCAGGACACACAGGTGGTCTGGCACACTAGAGATCCAGTGGAGGATAGACAGAGCAGCAGAACACACAGGTGGTCTGGCACACTAGAGATCCAGTGGAGGATAGACAGAGCAGCAGGACACACAGGTGGTCTGGCACACTATAGATCCAGTGGAGGATAGACAGAGCAGCAGGACACACAGGTGGTCTGGCACACTAGAGATTCAGGGGAGGATAGACAGAGCAGCAGGACACACAGGTGGGTCTAGCACACTAGAGATCCAGTGGAGGATAGACAGAGCAGCAGGACACAGGAGGCTGGCACACTAGAGATCCAGTGGAGGATAGACAGGACACACAGGAGGCTGGCACACTAGAGATCCAGTAGAGGATAGACAGAGCAGCAGGACACACAGGTGGTCTGGCACACTAGAGATCCAGTGGAGGATAGACAGAGAAGCAGGACACACAGGAGGGTCTGGCACACTAGAGATCCAGTGGAGGATAAACAGAGTAGCAGGACACACAGGAGGCTGGCACAATAGAGATCCAGTGGAGAATAGACAGAGCAGCAGGACACACAGGAGGGTCTGGCACACTAGAGATCCAGTGGAGGATAGACAGAGCAGCAGGACACAGGAGGCTGGCACACTAGAGATCCAGAGGAGGATAGACAGAGCAGCAGGACACAGGAGGCTAGCACACTAGAGATCCAGAGGAGGATAGACAGAGCAGCAGGGCACACAGGTGGTCTGGCACACTAGAGATCCAGTGGAGGACAGACAGAGGAGCAGAACACACAGGTGGTCTGGCACACTAGAGATCCAGTGGAGGATAGACAGAGCAGCAGAACACACAGGTGGTCTGGCACACTAGAGATCCAGTGGAGGATAGACAGAGCAGCAGGACACACAGGTGGTCTGGCACACTATAGATCCAGTGGAGGATAGACAGAGCAGCAGGACACACAGGTGGTCTGGCACACTAGAGATTCAGGGGAGGATAGACAGAGCAGCAGGACACACAGGAGGGTCTAGCACACTAGAGATCCAGTGGAGGATAGACAGAGCAGCAGGACACAGGAGGCTGGCACACTAGAGATCCAGTGGAGGATAGACAGGACACACAGGAGGCTGGCACACTAGAGATCCAGTAGAGGATAGACAGAGCAGCAGGACACACAGGTGGTCTGGCACACTAGAGATCCAGTGGAGGATAGACAGAGAAGCAGGACACACAGGAGGGTCTGGCACACTAGAGATCCAGTGGAGGATAGACAGAGCAGCAGGACACACAGGAGGCTGGCACAATAGAAATCCAGTGGAGAATAGACAGAGCAGCAGGACACACAGGAGGGTCTGGCACACTAGAGATCCAGTGGAGGATAGACAGAGCAGCAGGACACAGGAGGCTGGCACACTAGAGATCCAGAGGAGGATAGACAGAGCAGCAGGATACAGGAGGCTGGCACACTAGAGATCCAGTGGAGGATAGACAGAGCAGCAGGACAGACAGGAGGGTCTGGCACACTAGAGATCCAGGGTAGGATAGACAGGACCCAGGAGGTCTAGCACAATAGAGATCCAGTGGAGTATAGACAGGACACAGGAGGTCTGGCACACTAGAGATCCAGTGGAGTATAGACAGGACACAGGAGGTCTGGCACAATAGAGATCCAGTGGAGTATAGACAGGACACAGGAGGTCTGGCACACTAGAGATCCAGTGGAGTATAGACAGGACACAGGAGGTCTGGCACACTAGAGATCCAGGGTAGGATAGACAGGACCCAGGAGGTCTAGCACAATAGAGATCCAGTGGAGTATAGACAGGACACAGGAGGTCTGGCACACTAGAGATCCAGTGGAGTATAGACAGGACACAGGAGGTCTGGCACACTAGAGATCCAGTGGAGTATAGACAGGACACAGGAGGTCTGGCACACTAGAGATCCAGTGGAGTATAGACAGGACACAGGAGGTCTGGCACAATAGAGATCCAGTGGAGTATAGACAGGACACAGGAGGTCTGGCACACTAGAGATCCAGTGGAGTATAGACAGGACACAGGAGGTCTGGCACACTAGAGATCCAGTGGAGTATAGACAGGACACAGGAGGTCTGGAACACTAGAGTTCCAGTGGAGGATAGACAGAGCAGCAGGACACACAGGAGGGTCTGGCACACTAGAGATCCAGTGGAGGATAGACAGAGCAGCAGGACACAGGATGGTCTGGCACACTATAGATCCAGTGGAGGATAGACAGAGCAGCAGGACACACAGGAGGGCCCGGCACACTAGAGATCCAGTAGAGGATAGACAGAACAGCAGGACACACAGGAGGCTGGAACATTAGAGATCCTGTGGAGGATAGACAGGACACAGGAGGTCTGGTACACCATGATTGTTAAGATCAACACCTAATTTTTGAGGAACCAGAGTCCAGGTATAGGAGGCTCTTTCTCCAAGGCAAATGCAGACGTCCTGGGGCACATCCTGGGGCTCAGCAACAAAATCAGAGGAGCTTCCCATGGTCACACGAACCTGCAGGTATCACAAGAGAAGTCAGCAGTATACACAGTGCTACACAGCTAAAATAGAGGCAGAGGCCAGCACTATACACAGTGCTACACAGCTAATATAGAGGCAGAGGCCAGCAGTATATACAGTGCTACACAGCTAATATAGAGGCAGATGTCAGCAGTATACACAGTGCTACCCAGCTATTAGAGGGAGACGTCAGCAGTATACACAGTGATACACAGCTATTAGAGGGAGAGGTCAGCAGTATACACAGTGCTACACAGCTAATATAGAGGCAGAGGATAGCAGTATACACAGTGCTACACAGCTAATATAGAGGCAGAGGCCAGCAATATACACAGTGCTACACAGCTAATATAGAGGGAGAGGTCAGCAGTATACACAGTGCTACACAACTAATATAGAGGAACATGTTTTCAGTATACACAGTGCTACACAGCTAATATAGAGGCAGATGTCAGCAGTATACACAGTGCTACACAGCTAATAGAGGCAGAGATCAGCAGTATACACAGTGCTACACAGCTAATATAGAGGCAGAGGTCAGCAGTATACACAGTGCTACACAGCTAATATAGAGGCAGATGTTAGCAGTATATACAGTGCTACACAGCTAATATAGAGGCAGAGGTCAGCAGTATATACAGTGCTACACAGCTAATATAGAGGCAGAGGTCAGCAGTATACAAAGAGCTAAACAGCTAATATAGAGGGAGAGGTCAGCCGTATACACAGTGCTACACAGCTAATATAGAGGCAGATGTTAGCAGTATATACAGTGCTACACAGCTAATATAGAGGCAGAGGTCAGCAGTATATACAGTGCTACACAGCTAATATAGAGGCAGAGGTCAGCAGTATACAAAGAGCTAAACAGCTAATATAGAGGGAGAGGTCAGCCGTATACACAGTGCTAAACAGCTAATATAGAGGCAGAGGTCAGCAGTATACAAAGAGCTAAACAGCTAATATAGAGGGAGAGGTCAGCCGTATACACAGTGCTACACAGCTAATATAGAGGCAGAGGTCAGCAGTAAACACAGTGCTACACAGCTAATACAGAGGGAGAGGTCAGCAGTATACACAGTGCTACACAGCTAATACAGAGGGAGAGGTCAGCAGTAAACAAAGTGCTACACAGGTAATACAGAGGGAGAGGTCCGCAGTATACACAGTGCTACACAGATTATAAAGAGGGAGAAGTGAGCAGTATACACAGTGCTACACAGATAATACAGAGGGAGAGGTCAGCAGCATACACAGTGCTACACAGGAAGATGTCAGCAGTAAGCACAGCACTGGTTACCTTGATGCACTGCTCCAGGTAGTTTGGTACAAAGGCTCTGAGTACCAGGGTCTCTCCTCGGACAATGGAATACGGTAAAGATAATTCCACAAAGAATGGCAGGAAGGATGTGAATTTTGCTGGATCTGGGATCATCCCAAACCCTTCATTATCAGATACACAGAACATGGAGCCTTCCCAGCCAGTTATAGAGTCAGGTACCACCAGTGTTACACTACCGGTGCCGTCCGAGCTGTGAGACAGGAAATGTACACATTCATGTTTAGTAAGTGACACTTATGTACACAATCATGTTTAGTAAGTGACACTTATATACACAATAATGTTTAGTAAGCGACACACATGCACACAATCATGTTTAGTAAGTGACACACATGTACACATTCATGTTTAGTAAGCGACACATATGTACACAATCATGTTTAGCAAGTGACACACATGTACACAATCATGTTTAGCAAGTGACACACATGTACACAATCATGTTTAGTAAGTGACACACATGTACACAATCATGTTTAGCAAGTGACACACATGTACACAATCATGTTTAGTAAGTGACACACATGTACACAATCATGTTTAGTAACAGACACACATGTACACAATCATGTTTAGTAAGTGACACATCTGTACACATTCATGTTTAGTAAGCGACACACATGTACACAATCATGTTTAGTAAGTGACACATATGTACACAATCATGTTTAGTAAGTGACACATATGTACACAATCATGTTTAGTAAGTGACAGATATGTACACAATCATGTTTAGTAAGTGACACATATGTACACAATCATGTTTAGTAAGTGACACATATGTACACAATCATGTTTAGTAAGTGACAGATATGTACACAATCATGTTTAGTAAGTGACACATATGTACACAATCATGTTTAGTAAGTGACACACATGTACACAATCATGTTTAGCAAGCGACACACATGTACACAATCATGTTTAGCTAGTGACATATATGTACACAATCATGTTTAGTAAGTGACACATATGTACACAATCATGTTAAGTAAGTGACACATATGTACATAATCATGTTTAGTAAGTGACACATATGTACATAATCATGTTTAGTAAGTGACACTTATTTACACAATCATGTTTAGTAAGTGACACATATGTACACAATCATGTTTAGTAAGTGACACATATGTACACAATCATGTTTAGTAACAGACACACATGTACACAATCATGTTTAGTAAGCGACACATATGTACACAATCATGTTTAGTAAGTGACGCACATGTACACAATCATGTTTAGTAGGTGACACATATGTACACAATCATGTTTAGTAAGTGACACATCTGTACACAATCATGTTTAGTAAGTGACACATATGTACAATCATGTTTAGTAAGTGACACATATGTACACAATCATGTTTAGTAAGTGACATATCTGTACACAATCATGTTTAGTAAGTGACACATATGTACACAATCATGTCTAGTAAGTGACACATATGTACACAATCATGTTTAGTAAGTGACACATATGTACACAATCATGTTTAGTAAGTGACACATCTGTACACAATCATGTTTAGTAAGTGACACATATGTACAATCATGTTTAGTAAGTGACACATATGTACACAATCATGTTTAGTAAGTGACATATCTGTACACAATCATGTTTAGTAAGTGACACATATGTACACAATCATGTTTAGTAAGTGACACATATGTACACAATCATGTCTAGTAAGTGACACATATATACACAATCATGTTTAGTAAGTGACACATATGTACACAATCATGTTTAGTAAGTGACACATATGTACACAATCATGTTTAGTAAGTGACACATATGTACACAATCATGTCTAGTAAGTGACACATATATACACAATCATGTTTAGTAAGTGACACATATGTACACAATCATGTTTAGTAAGTGACACACATGTACACAATCATGTTTAGTAACATACACATATGTACACAATCATGTTTAGCTAGCAACACACATGTACACAATCATGTTTAGTAAGTGACACATATGTACACAATCATGTTTAGTAAGTGACACATATGTACACAATCATGTTTAATAAGTGATACATATGTACACAATCATGTTTAGTAAGCGACACACATGTACACAATCATGTTTAGTAAGTGACACATATGTACACAATCATGTTTAGTAAGTGACACTTATGTACACAATCATGTTTAGTAAGTGACACATATGTACACAATCATGTTTAGTAAATGACACATATGTACACAAACATGTTTAGTAAGTGACACATATGTACACAAACATGTTTAGTAAGTGACACATATGTACACAATCATGTTTAGTAAGTGACACATATGAACATAATCATGTTTAGTAAGTGACACATATGTACACAATCATGTTTAGTAAGTGACACATATGTACACAAACATGTTTAGTAAGTGACACATATGTACAATCATGTTTAGTAAGTGACACATATGTACACAATCATGTTTAGTAAGTGACAGATATGTACACAATCATGTTTAGTAACAGACACATATGTACACAATCATGTTTAGTAAGTGACACATATGTACACAATCATGTTTAGTAACAGACACATATGTACACAATCATGTTTAGTAAGTGACACATATGTACACAATCATGTTTAGTAACAGACACTTATGTACACAATCATGTTTAGTAACAGACACTTATGTACACAATCATGTTTAGTAACAGACACTTATGTACACAATCATGTTTAGTAAGTGACACGTATGTACACAATCATGTTTAGTAAATGACACATATGTACACAATCATGTTTAGTAAGTGACACATATGTACACAATCATGTTTAGTAAGTGACACATATGTACACAATCATGTTTAGCTAGTTACACATGTACACAATCATGTTTAGTAAGCGACACATCTGTACACAATCATATTTAGTAAGTGACACATATGTACACAATCATGTTTAGTAAGTGACACATATGTACACAATCATGTTTAGTAAGTGACACTTATGTACACAATCATGTTTAGTAAGCGACACATATGTACACAATCATGTTTAGTAAGTGACAGATCTGTACACAATCATGTTTAGTAAGTGACACATATGTACACAATCATGTTTAGTAACAGACACATATGTACACAATCATGTTTAGTAACAGACACATATGTACACAATCATGTTTAGTAAGTGACACACATGTACACAATCATGTTTAGTAAGTGACACTTATGTACACAATCATGTTTAGTAACAGACACATATGTACACAATCATGTTTAGTAAGTGACACATATGTACACAATCATGTTTAGTAAGTGACACATATGTACACAATCATGTTTAGTGAGCGACACATATGTACACAATCATGTCTAGTAAGTGACACATATGTACACAATCATGTTTAGTAAGTGACACTTATGTACACAATCATGTTTAGTAAGCGACACATATGTACACAATCATGTTTAGTAAGTGACAGATCTGTACACAATCATGTTTAGTAAGTGACACATATGTACACAATCATGTTTAGTAACAGACACATATGTACACAATCATGTTTAGTAACAGACACATATGTACACAATCATGTTTAGTAAGTGACACACATGTACACAATCATGTTTAGTAAGTGACACACATGTACACAATCATGTTTAGTAAGTGACACTTATGTACACAATCATGTTTAGTAACAGACACATATGTACACAATCATGTTTAGTAAGTGACACATATGTACACAATCATGTTTAGTGAGCGACACATATGTACACAATCATGTCTAGTAAGTGACATGTATGTATCTCTCACTCTCTTTGTGTAAATGGTACATTCCGGTTATCACAGAGAGAAGGATACGTATGTATTTCTCACTCTCTGTGTGTGTAAATGGTACATTCCGGTTATCACAGAGAGGAGGATACGTATGTATTTCTCACTCTCTGTGTGTGTAAATGGTACATTCCGGTTATCACAGAGAGGAGGATACGTATGTATTTCTCACTCTCTGTGTGTGTAAATGGTACATTCCGGTTATCACAGAGAGAAGGATACCTATGTATTTCTCACTCTCTGTGTGTGTAAATGGTACATTCCGGTTTTTACATAGAAAAGGATACGTATGTATTTCTCACTCTCTGTCTGTGTAAATGGTACATTCCGGTTATCACAGAGAGAAGGATACGTATGTAATTTTCCCTATCTGTGTGTGTAAATGGTACATTCCGGTTATCACAGAGAGAAGGATACATATGTATTTCTCACTCTCCGTGTGTGTAAATGGTACATTCCGGTTATCACAGAGAGAAGGATACGTATGTATTTCTCACTCTCTCTTTGTGTAAATGGTACATTCCGGTTATCACAGAGAGAAGGATACATATGTATTTCTCACTCTCCGTGTGTGTAAATGGTACATTCCGGTTATCACAGAGAGAAGGATACGTATGTATTTCTCACTCTCTCATTGCGTAAATGGTACATTCCGGTTATCACAGAGAGAAGGATACGTATGTATTTCTCACTCTCTGTCTGTATAAATGGTACATTCCGGTTATCACAGAGAGAAGGATACGTATGTATTTCTCACTCTCTGTCTGTATAAATGGTACATTCCGGTTATCACAGAGAGAAGGATACGTATGTATTTCTCACTCTCTGTCTGTATAAATGGTACATTCCGGTTCTCACAGAGAGAAGGATACAAATGTATTTCTCCCTCTCTGTCTGTATAAATGGTTCATTCCGGTTATCACAGAGAGAAGGATACGTATGTATTTCTCACTCTCTGTCTGTATAAATGGTACATTCCGGTTCTCACAGAGAGAAGGATACGTATGTAATTTTCCCTATCTGTGTGTGTAAATGGTACATTCCGGTTATCACAGAGAGAAGGATATGTATGTAATTTTCCCTATCTGTGTGTATAAATGGTACATTCCGGTTATCACAGAGAGAAGGATACGTATGTATTTCTCACTCTCTGTGTGTGTAAATGGTACATTCCGGTTATCACAGAGAGAAGGATACGTATGTATTTCTCACTCTCTGTCTGTATGAATGGTACATTCCGGTTATCACAGAGAGAAGGAGACGTATGTAATTTTCCCTATCTGTGTGTGTAAATGGTACATTCCGGTTCTCACAGAGAGAAGGATACGTATGTATTTCTCACTCTCTGTGTGTGTAAATGGTACATTCCGGTTATCACAGAGAGAAGGATATGTATGTAATTTTCCCTATCTGTGTGTGTAAATGGTACATTCCGGTTATCACAGAGAGAAGGATAAGTATGTTTTTCTCCCTCTCTGTCTGTATGAATGGTACATTCCGGTTATCACAGAGAGAAGGATACGAATGTAATTTTCCCTATCTGTGTGTGTAAATGGTACATTCCGGTTCTCACAGAGAGAAGGATACGTATGTATTTCTCACTCTCTGTGTGTGTAAATGGTACATTCCGGTTATCACAGAGAGAAGGATATGTATGTAATTTTCCCTATTTGTGTGTGTAAATGGTACATTCCGGTTATCACAGAGAGAAGGATAAGTATGTAATTTTCCCTATCTGTATGTGTAAATGGTACATTCCGGTTATCACAGAGAGAAGGATACGTATGTAATTTTCCCTATCTGTGTGTGTAAATGGTACATTCCGGTTATCACAGAGAGAAGGATACGTATGTAATTTTCCCTATCTGTGTGTGTAAATGGTGCATTCCGGTTATCACAGAGAGAAGGATATGTATGTAATTTTCCCTATCTGTGTGTATAAATGGTACATTCCGGTTATCACAGAGAGAAGGATAAGTATGTAATTTTCCCTATCTGTCTGTGTAAATGGTGCATTCCGGTTATCACAGAGAGAAGGATACGTATGTAATTTTCCCTATCTGTGTGTGTAAATGGTGCATTCCGGTTATCACAGAGAGAAGGATAAGTATGTAATTTTCCCTATCTGTATGTGTAAATGGTACATTCCGGTTATCACAGAGAGAAGGATACGTATGTAATTTTCCCTATCTGTGTGTGTAAATGGTACATTCCGGTTATCACAGAGAGAAGGATACGTATGTAATTTTCCCTATCTGTGTGTGTAAATGGTGCATTCCGGTTATCACAGAGAGAAGGATACGTATGTATTTCTCACTCTCTGTGTGTGTAAATGATACATTACGGTTATCACAGAGAGAAGGATACGTATGTATTTCTCACTATCTGTGTGTGTAAATGGTACATTCCGGATATAACAGAGAGAAGGATACGTATGTATTTCTCACTCTCTGTCTGTGTAAATGGTACATTCCGGATATAACAGAGAGAAGGATACGTATGTATTTCTCACTCTCTGTCTGTGTAAATGGTTCATTCCGGTTATCACAGAGAGAAGGATACGTATGTATTTCTCACTCTCTGTGTGTGTAAATGGTACATTCCGGTTATCACAGAGAGAAGGATACGTATGTATTTCTCACTCTCTGTGTGTGTAAATGGTACATTCCGGTTATCACAGAGAGAAGGATACATATGTATTTCTCACTCTCTGTGTGTATAAATGGTACATTCCGGTTCTCACAGAGAGAAGGATACGTATGTATTTCTCCCTCTCTGTCTGTGTAAATGGTACATTCCGGTTATCACAGAGAGAAGGATATGTATGTAATTTTCCCTATCAGTGTGTGTAAATGGTACATTCCGGTTCTCACAGAGAGAAGGATACGTATGTATTTCTCCCTCTCTGTCTGTGTAAATGGTACATTCCGGTTATCACAGAGAGAAGGATATGTATGTAATTTTCCCTATCTGTGTGTGTAAATGGTACATTCCGGTTATCACAGAGAGAAGGATATGTATGTAATTTTCCCTATCTGTGTGTGTAAATGGTACATTCCGGTTATCACAGAGAGAAGGATACGTATGTATTTCTCACTCTCTGTGTGTGTAAATGGTACATTTCGGTTATCACAGAGAGAAGGATACGTATGTATTTCTCAGTCTCTGTCTGTGTAAATGTTACATTCCAGTTATCACAGAGAGAAGGATACGTATGTATTTCTCACTCTCTGTGCCTGTGTAAATGGTACATTCCGGTTATCACAGAGAGGAGGATACGTATGTATTTCTCACTCTCTGTGTGTGTGTAAATGGTACATTCCGGTTATCACAGAGAGAAGGATACGTATGTATTTCTCACTCTCTGTGCCTGTGTAAATGGTACATTCCGGTTATCACAGAGAGGAGGATACGTATGTATTTCTCACTCTCTGTGTGTGTGTAAATGGTACATTCCGGTTATCACAGAGAGAAGGATACGTATGTATTTCTCACTCTCTGTGTGTGTGTAAATGGTACATTCCGGTTATCACAGAGAGAAGGATACGTATGTATTTCTCACTCTCTGTCTGTGTAAATGGTACATTCCAGTTATCACAGAGAGGAGGATACGTATGTATTTCTCACTCTCTGTGTGTGTAAATGGTACATTCCGGTTATCACAGAGAGGAGGATACGTTTGTATTTCTCACTCTCTGTGTGTGTAAATGGTACATTCCGGTTATCACAGAGAGAAGGATACGTATGTATTTCTCACTCTCTGTCTGTATAAATGGTACATTCCGGTTATCACAGAGAGAAGAATACGTATGTATTTCTCACTCTCTGTGTGTGTAAATGGTACATTCCGGTTATCACAGAGAGAAGGATCTGTGTAAATGGTAATTTCCAGTTATCACAGAGAGAAGGATACGTATGTATTTCTCACTCTCTGTGTGTGTAAATAGTACATTCCGGATATAACAAAGAGAAGGATACGTATGTATTTCTCACTATGGCCCTGAAATTGAAAGGATTCTCCAGCTTGGAGAGTGCAGACTTCACAGGGGCTGAACTCACTGAATGTTCAAAAGAAAAAGGACTGAACTCTCTTGCACTGTGAGATCTCTCTAATATCTGTATGTGAAGCAGAGAGAAGCCCAGTGCAATATAGAACTGCTTGATATGAGAGTCTTTTTACACTTACACTTTGTGCATTGCATTTTATATCACTATACGTTTCAGTTTGGGTCCTTTCAGTATTATTGCATTTAAGCTTTGCACTTTTTATATTTTAATACATTTAGATTTAGATCCAGCAGTGATTTTACAAATTCTGATTATGTTTTGAAAGTTTATGTGTTACTCTAACAAATTAGGATCACACTGTTTAATTATCTGTCCCACAGAAAATAATGATGCTCTCTGGGAAACTGAAGCTGAAAGTTTTTCAGTTTTAATTGAAATAGAAGAAATGCAAAGTGCGATGTAATTTGCAAGTATGAGCCTAATTTGTGAAAGTTACACAGAAACTGTGAAAACATAAATGGCGAGATTACATTTACGGCGGAGGCTTCAGCGCAAGCGCTGCAACCCGCGCCACCTGTAATTTCACCTCGCACATCAGCGTATCCAATAAACTCCGCCGGCAGTTCATAAAGATAAACTACCTATTAAAGTATCAACCCCTAAACAGCCAAAGCCCCCAACACAAATAAATAATTAAATTACTAAGCACCCTACCCTAACACCACCTAACCTAACACCCCCTAAACCTAACACTCCCTAAATGAACTACAAAAACTAAAGTTACTTTTAAAATAAAAAACCTAACACTACTTAAAAAATAAAAATAAACTAAGTATAAATTAAATGGAAAATGGAAAATTATAAACAATGAAACGGATATACTAACTGCAACAAAAGTGCAGACAGATAACCAGTAAGAGGCGCCAAAAATCAAAAAGATCTAAAAAAATTAATTAAATTATAACTGGTGATGGTGATAATAACAACAGGGTATAGCAACTCTGGAAAACCAAAAAATATTAATCAAAAGGTGCTATAAAAAGATTCAGATATCTAAGATAAATGTCAATTAAAACCTAAAATATATATATATATATATATATATATAGTAAAATAATAATATATATACATTAACATAAAATAAATAATATATCAAAATTAAATGGAAAGAATCAGTCACAATGAATTATCATACTGCAAAAAAATAAAAAAATTGAAAAAATAGGTGTTACAGATATGTGGCAGTGTCCACACAATAATTTACAAAATTAGATCAGAGCATAAACAACAAGTGACACATAAGTGGCAATTACAAATTGGTGGCAGAGTCCACACAATAATTGGCAAAGTGTCAAAGTTAAATCAGAGCGAAAAAACACATATGGCGGATATGTAGCAATGTCCACACAATAGTTTCCAGGCAGCTCCTCTGGTGCGTCGTGCCCTGACACAAGATGACAATCTATAACAGAAAAGATAGAGGGCGCCACATAGTGCAGATAAATGAGGGAAAAGAATTGGATGAAGAGATGTGTACGTAGCAGGTATCCTACTCACTTGATAGTAAGCACTGATGTGCAATACAAGCAGGCCGAGTCCAAAGAGTCGCTCGGCAAACTCACCAGGCACCTGGAACAGATGGTCTTTGTTGTCCCGGCCAAGAGTATCAGGAGCGGTGCAGTTCCCAAAGAACTTCTTTGCTGTTTCCCAACTGTTGTTAGATAAAGATACAGTCTCTGCTAGTTTAGCAGGAGCGGCACTTACGTCAAAAGTGCAAATGGACGTCAGGCACAGTGCACCAAATGCTTCAGAAATAATCAGAAGTTCAGCAGCAATGATACAAAAGAGTTTAATACAGCTTAAAAGCATAAAAACAAGCAACGCGTTTCTCTGTGTCCCAGCACAGTTTCATCAGGCTATCATGATAAAGGGCCGCTGCTGCTAAACTAGCAGAGACTGTATCTTTATCTAACAACAGTTGGGAAACAGCAAAGAAGTTCTTTGGGAACTGCACCGCTCCTGATACTCTTGGCCGGGACAACAAAGACCATCTGTTCCAGGTGCCTGGTGAGTCTGCCGAGCGACTCTTTGGACTCGGCCTGCTTGTATTGCACATCAGTGCTTAGTATCAAGTAAGTAGGATACCTGCTACGTACACATCTCTTCATCCAATTCTTTCCCCTCATTTATCTGCACTATGTGGCGCCCTCTGTCTTTTCTGTTATAAATTAAAGGGACTTGCGAATCAAAATTAAAATTCTGGTGTATACTTTCCCTTTAAGCTACAATACAGAAAATAAAAAAGGGCTTTTTGGAGGGCATTGCCCCAAGATAAACAGCTCTTTTACATCAAAATACACAAAGTCCCCCCTAACAGTAAGACCCCCCCACCCACCAAACCCCCATTTAGCTCTTTTACAAAGTGCCCACCCTAATCTAAATAAACCCCCCCAAATTTTTTTTTTTTTTAAAAAAACCCTAAATCTAACCCCCAGGTTGATACTCACCATTCCTGAAGTCCGGCGGAGAAGGTCCTGTCACATGCGGTGAAGTCTTCTTCCAAGCGCGACCTCTTCTTCCAGGAGCAATCTGGCACGGAGGGCGGAGCTGAAGACCGATGACCGCAGAGCTGAAGACCGGTGACCCTGGAACTAAAGACTAGCGAACACGGAGCGCAGAGGATCCTCTTTGTACGATCGTCGAATACACTGGATAGTGAATTCAAGGTACGCGATTAAAAATGGCGTCCCTTGAATTCCTATTGGCTGATTTGATTCTTCAAATTCAAATCAGCCAATAGGATGAGAGCTACTCAAATCCTATTGGCTGATTTGAATAGCCAATAGAATTTCAGTAGCTCTCATTCTATTGTCTGATTTGATCAGCCAAAAGGATTTGAGTAGCTTTCATCCTATTGGCTGATTTGAATTTGAAGAATCAAATCAGCCAATAGGAATTAAAGGGACGCCATTTTTAATCGCGTACCTTGAATTCACTATCCAGTGTATGGCGGCGATCGTACGAAGAGGATCCTCTACGCTCCATGGCTCTGCAGTCGCCGGTGTTCATTTTCAGGGTTGCCGGTCTTCAGTTCCAGGGACGTCGGTCTTCAGCTCTGCGGTCATCGGTCTTCAGCTCCGCCCTCCACTCCACACCAGACTGTTACTAGAAGAAAAGGTTGCCGCTTGGAAGAAGACTTCACCGCATGGGACAGGACCTTCTCCGCCGGACTTCAGGAATGGTGAGTATCAACTTCAACATTTTTTTATTTAGATTATGGTGGGCACTTTGTAAAAGAGCTAAATGCCCTTTTAAGGGAAATGCCCAACAAATGCCCTTTTCAGGGCAATGGGTAGTTTAGGTTTTTTAGTGTAAGGTTCTTTTTTGGGGGGGGTTTGGTGGGTGGGGGGTTTACTGTTAGGGGGGACTTTGTGTATTTTGATGTAAAAGAGCTGTTTATCTTGGGGCAATGCCCTGCAAAAATCCCCTTTAAGGGCTATTGGTAGTTTATTCTTAGAGTAGAGGTTGTTTTTATTTTGGGGGGGGGGGGGGGCTTTTTATTTTCATAGGGATTAGGTATATTTTTTTAAATTTGGTAATTGTGTTTTTTATTTTCTGTAATCTTAGATTTTTTTAATTTCTGTATTGTAGCTTAAAGGGACAGTCTACACCAGAATTTTAATTTTGACTAGACTGTCCCTTTAATTTATACTTAGTTTATGTTTTTATTTTTAAAGTAGTGTTAGTTTTTTTAATTTCAATAGTAACTTTAGTATTTTGTAATTTGGGTTAATTTAATGGTTGTTAGGTTAGGGGGTGTTAGGTTAGGGGGCTTTGTAATTTAATACTTTGATAGGTTTATTGCGTTGTGGGCTTTGGCGGTTTAGGGGTTAATACTTTAATAGGTAGTTTGCGTTGTGAGTTAATGGCGGATTAGGGGTTAATTATTTTAATAGGTACTTTGCGATGTTTGGGGTTGGCGGATTTAGGGGTTAATAATTTAGTTATTACTTGCGGTGTGGGTTTGATGGCAGATATAAGGGGTGAATAGTTTAATTAGGCATATTGCTTTGTAGGGGGGTTGTCGATTTAGGGGTTAATACTTTAATTAGTTCCAATATGGGTTTGATGGCGGATATAGAGGTTAATAGTTTAATTAGGCATATAGCGTTCTGGGGGGGTTGACGGTTTAGGGGTTAATACTTTTCTTAGTTCCGATGTTGGTTTGATTGGTGGTATAGTGGTTAATACCCTTTATTAGTTATTGCGGTGGGGGATATCGGTAGACAGGTAGATATTGCGCATGCGTTTGTTTATTTTTGAAGGCAGTTTCGGGAGTTACGGTGCTCCCATACTCAGCGCCAGGCTTGCTGTCTCTGCCTTGTGTGGTGAGGTGAAAATGGAGAAAGATTTCTCCATTTTCGCCACGTAAGTCCTTGCGCTGAATATTGGATACCGATTGGCAACGCAGTCTTATGTTAACATATGGGACTAAAAATTGCGGGCGACGGGTGAAATATAAGTGCCGTATCTATATGCGGCACTGTATATTGGATACCAAAACCATGCAAAAACCGGTGTCGCCGGCTTTTGCGGGCGACGCCGCATATGTAATGGAGCCCAAAAACTTGTAAAATCACAATCCTAAATACACAGCTGAATACACATAAAATAAAAATAGAAAGTGCAAAGTTTAAATGTAATAAAATATAATCTGAAGTGTAAAGTGATATAAAATAAAAAGCACAAAGTGTAAATGCAGCAGAACTATCATGTCATGCAGTGCTATACAGCTCTAGACATGTCTCTCCTTCAAATACAGAAATGCAAGGAACACCCCTTGGAGAAGTAAAGAAAAATCTGCCATTTGATCTTGCAGTGCTGGAGGATCATTTTAGATCATCTCATCTGAGCAGAGAGGTTTTGAACTTCAGAGCCACTGTGTGCAAAGGTTGGAACTTTGCTTGTTAAAATTTAAAATTTTAATTTTCCAGCCTGCAAGTGAAAAACATACCAGGGGGTTGAACACTGAGTACTAAAGTATGATGCTATCCAGCATATTGCTGACACTCTATATATTTAATAATCACTTCATAATGTGACCCGGGGAATAAAGATATTTAATAATTTATGCACTCACCCAGCCGTTGATGTTCCCCAAAACCAGATATCAGAGAAATTTTTCCGAACTGTTTCAATAGAGCCGCCACCGGAACCGCCTCCACCACCAAAACCTTTACCTGATCCTGCATCTGGCATTAAAAATAGCAGATAAAATGGATTTAGAGTCTTTGAAGTACATTTTCATCATAAAAGAATGTATTCAAGATCTTAATAATAAAAATATCATGCACATAAATAATGTCAGATATGACTATTATGTTCCTGTAGTAATTGCAGAACTAATGTTATGAAACATATACATATATACACAGAATAAATACACATACAGTATATACAGAACAAAGCACACAGGTAAACAGAAAAAATATAAACAGAAAAAAATACACATATATGCAGAAAAATACATATATACGCAGAAAAAATACACATATACACATAAAAAATACAGATATACGCAGAAAAAATACATATATACGCAGAAAAAAACACATATACACAGAAAAAATACACATAAACACAGAAAAAACAGATATACGCAGAACAAAATACACATATACACAGAAAAAATATACATATACACAGAAAAAAACACATATACACAGAAAAAATACAGATATATGCATAAAAAAATACATGAACACAGAAAAAATACACATAAGGGCTGATTAACCAAGCGGTCAATCGGCCCCAATGCAGCTGTTTCCACGCGAGCCTTCAGGCTCACCGGAAACAGCAGTTAAGAAGCAGCGGTCTCAAGACCGCTGCTCCTTAACTGGTCCGCCGCCTCTGAGGTGGCGAACAGCAATCAGACTGATAGAATACAATCGGGTTGATTGACACCCCCTGCTAGCGGCCAATCTGCAGGGGGCAGCATTGCACAAGCAGTTCACCAGAACTGATTGTGCAATGCTAAATGCTGACAGCGTATGCTGTCGGCATTCACTGATGTAGGGCGGACATGATCCGCTCAGCGGAGGAACATGTCTGCCCGACATATGATAAATCAGCCCTATAGACACAGAAAAAAATACACATATAAACAAAAAATACACATACACAAAAAAACACACATATACCCTGAAAAAATACACACATATACACATATAAAACAAACAAACATTTACACAGAAAAAAATACAGATATACACAGAAAGAAATACATATACGCAGAAAATAAATACACATACACAGAACCAATACACATACACAGAGAAAGACATACACAGAAAAAATACACATACACAGAGAAAAACATACACAGAAAAAAAACGTATACACAGAAAAAATACATATATACACAAAAAATACACATATACACATAAATAATATATATATATATATATATATATATATATATATATATATATATATATATATATATATATATATATATATATATATATATATATAGCAAAATAGGAAACAGCACTCTCTGGACTTAAGTTTAAACAGATAGTTTAATCGGTAACGTTTCGGGGAATGCTCCCCTTCATCAGACCGGGTCTGATGAAGGGGAGCATTCCCCGAAACGTTACCGATTAAACTATCTGTTTAAACTTAAGTCCAGAGAGTGCTGTTTCCTATTTTGCTACATTTCATATACTCTAGCACCCTGGCCCTTGGAGAACTGTTTGTGAGAGTGCAACTGACTCTTTTTGCCTATATATATATATATATATATATATATATATATATATATATATATATATATATACACAGAAAAAATACACATACACACAGAAAAAAATACACATATAGAAACATAGATATTGACAGCAGATAAGAGCCATAGGCCCAGCAAGTCTGCCCGAGCTTACCTAACAGTATAAACTTATCTAGTTCGTAGGATAGCCTTATGCTTGTCCCATGCATTTTTAAAGTCCCCCACAGTGTTTGTTGCTACTACCTCTTGAGGAAGTTTATTCCATAAATCAATCACTCTTTCTGTAAAGGAGCTTCCTTAAATTACTCCTGAATCTACTACCCTTCAGCTTGAGATCATGACCCCTTATTCTTGAATTTTCCATTTTATGTAAAATACCCACAGCCTCAGTTTTATTAAACCCTTTAATGTACTTGAAAGTTGCTATCATATCGCCTCTTTCCCTTCTCTCCTCTAAGCTATACATATTTAGGTCATTGAGCCTATCCTGGTAAGTTTTATTTTTTAGACCATGTACCATTTTGGTAGCCCTCCTTTGCACAGATTCAAGTTTGTTAATATCCTTCTGAAGATATGGCCTCCAGAACTGCACACAATACTCAAGATGAGGCCTAACTAATGATCTATAAAGTGGCATAAGAACCTTACTATTTCTGCTGCAAATACCTCTACCAATACATCCAAGCATTCTGCTAGCCTTACTCGCTGCATTACTACATTGTTTACTAAGTTTTAAATCATCTGAAATAATAATTCCCAAGTCCTGTTCCTCATCAGTAACGTGTCATTGAGTCCGTATTTAACATTTTGATTTTTCTTCCCTAAATGCATTATTTTACACTTTGCTGTGTTAAACTTTAGATCCCGGTCGTTTGTCCAATCCTCCAATTGTTGTATATCACTTCTCATTTTGTCTACCCCCCTGGAACATCCACTCTGTTACAAATTTTTGTATCATCTGCAAAGAGACATACTTTCCCCTGTAGTCCTTTGCTGATATCACAGATAAATATGTTAAACAAAACAGGCCCCAGAACGGACCCCTGAGGAACAGCACTAGTAACAACCCCCTCTGCTGAATGAACTCCATTTACTAAGACACTTTGTTTTCTGTCCTTAAAGGGACAGTCAAGTATAAATTAAACTTTCATTATTCAGATAGGACTTTTAATTTTACCAACTTTCCAATTTACTTTTATCATCAAATTAGCTTTTTTCTCTTGGTATTCTTAGTTTAAACTAAACATAGGTAGGCTCATATGCTAATTTCTAAGCCTTTGAGGGCTGCCTCTTATCACATGCTTTTTAAATCTCTTTTCAACACAAAGAGACAGAAAGTACACATGGCTATATAGATAACACTGTGTTCAGGCACAGGGGGTTATTTAAGATTTAGCACAAAACAATGCTAACTGCAAGACAATAGATAATAAACAGTCACAGTCATGTGATCAGGGGGCTGGAAGAAGGTTCCTAGATACAAGGTAATCACAGAGGTAAAATGTATATTACTATAACTGTGTTGGTTATGCAAAACTGGGGAATGAGTAATAAAGGGATTATCTATCTTTTAAAACAATAACAATTCTATGGTTGACTGTCCCTTTAAGCCAGCATTCCAGTCAGTTCACAATTTTTGAATCTAGACCAAGGAGATACAGTTTGTGAATTAATTTATTGTGTGGGATGGTGTCAAATGCTTTGCTGAAATCTAGATATGCTACATCAACTGCTCCACCCTTGTCTAATACTTGTGTTACATAATCAAATAAGTCAATTAGATTAGTCTGACATGATCTCCCTGAAGTAAAACCATGCTGATTGTGGTCCTCTAAATTGTTTGTCTTTATGTAAGTCATAATTTTTTCTTTTAAGAGGCTTTCCATTAATTTCCCTACTACTGAAGTTAAACTAACTGGCCCGTAGTTACCAGATTCTTCTCTACTGCCCTTTTTATGAAGAGGTATTACATTTGCTATTCTCCAATCATCTGGGACAGCTCCTATTAATAGTGACTGATTAAACAGATCAGTTAATGGGACATTTAGCACTGATCAAAGTTCTTTTAAAACCCTTGGATGAATATACACAGAAAAAATACACTTATACACAAAAACATAATTTATGTAAGAACTTACCTGATAAATTAATTTCTTTCATATTGGCAAGAGTCCATGAGCTAGTGACGTATGGGATATACAATCCTACCAGAAAGGGCAAAGTTTCCCAAACTTCAAAATGCCTATAAATACACCCCTCACCACACCCACAATTCAGTTTAACGAATAGCCAAGTAGTGGGGTGATAAAGAAAGGAGTAAAAAGCATCAACAAAGGAATTTGGAAATAATTGTGCTTTATACAAAAAATCATAACCACCATAAAAAGGGTGGGTCTCATGGACTCTTGCCAATATGAAAGAAATTAATTTATCAGGAAAGTTCTTACATAAATGATGTTTTCTTTCATGTAATTGGCAAGAGTCCATGAGCTAATGACGTATGGGATAGTAATACCCAAGATGTGGAACTCCACAGAAGAGTCACTAGAGAGGGAGGGATAAAATAATAACAGCCATATGCCGCTGAAACAAATTAATCCACAACCCAAATTATAAGTTGATTTTCATAATGAAAAGAAAAAACTTAAACATAAGTAGAGGAATCAAACTGAAACAGCTGCCTGAAAAACTTTTCTACCAAAAACTGCTTCTGAAGAAGCAAATACATCAAAATGGTAGAATTTAGTAAATGTATGCAAAGAAGACCAAGTTGCTGCTTTGCAAATCTGATCAACTGAAGCTTCATTCTTAAAAGCCCACGAAGTGGAGACTGATCTAATAGAATGATCTGTAATTCTTTGAGGTGGGGCCTGACCCAACTCCAAAGAAGCCTGATGAATCAAAAGCTTTAACCAAGATGCTAAGGAAATGGCAGAAGCCTTCTGACCTTTCCTAGAACCAGAAAAGATAACAAATAGACTAGAAGTCTTCCTGAAATCTTTAGTAGCTTCAACATAATATTTCAAAGCTCTTACCACATCCAAAGAATGCAAGGATCTCTCCAAAGAATTCTTAGGATTAGGAAACAAAGAAGGGACAGCAATTTCTCTATTATTGTTGTTAGAATTCTCAACCTTAGGTAGAAATTTAAATGAAGTCCGCAAAACTGCCTTATCCTGATGGAAAAATCAGAAAAGGAGATTGGCCAAAAGGAACAACACTTTCCAAGAAAGTAGTTTAATGTCCAAAGAATGCATAGGCTCAAACGGAGGAGCCTGTAAAGCCTTCAAAACCAAATTAAGACTGCAAGGAGGAGAGATTGATTTAATGACAGGCTTGATACGGACCAAAGCCTGTACAAAACAGTGAATATCAGGAAGCTTAGCAATCTTTCTGTGAAATAAAACAGAAAGTGCAGAGATTTGTCCCTTCAAGGAACTTGCAGACAAACCCTTATCCAAACCATCGTGAAGAAACTGTAAAATTCTAAGAATTATAAAAGAATGCCAGGAGAATTTATGAGAAGAACACCATGAAATATAAGTCTTCCAAACTCGATAATAAATCTTCCTAGAAACAGATTTACGAGCCTGTAACATAGTATTAAGTCAGAGAAACCTCGATGACTAAGCACTAGGCGTTTAATTTCCATACCTTCAAATTTAATGATTTGAGATCCTGATGGAAAAACGGACCTTGAGACAGAAGATCTGGCCTTAATGGAAGTGGCCAAGGTTAGCGACTGGACATCTGAACAAGATCCGCATACCAAAACCTGTGAGGCCATGCTGGAGCTGCCAGCAACACAAATGATCATTCCATGATGATGTTAGAAATCACTCTTGGAAGAAGAACCAGAGGTGGGAAGATGTAAGCAGGTTGGTAACACAAAGGAACTACTAACGCATCAACCGCTTCCGCCTGAGGATCCCTGGACCTGGACAGGTACCTGGGTAGTTTCTTGTTTAGATGAGAAGCCATCAGATCTATTTCTGGAAGACCTAAGATCTGAACAATCTGAGAAAACACATCTGGATGGAGCAACCACTCCCCCGGATGTAAAGTCTGATGGCTGAGATAATCCGCTTCCCAATTGTCTATACCTTGGATATGAACAGCAGAAATTAGACGGAAGCTGGATTCCGCCCAAGCAAGTATCTGAGATACTTTTTTCATAGCTAGGGGACTGTGAGTCCCACCCTGATGATTGACATATGCCACAGTTGTGATATTGTCTGTCTGAAAATAAATAAACGGTTATCTCTTCAACAGAGTCCAAACCTGAAGAGCCCTGAAAATAGCACGTTCTAAAATATTGATTGGTAACCTCGCCTCTTGAGGTTTCCAAACACCTTGTGCTGTCAGAGATTCCCAGACAGCTCCCCAACCTAAAATACTTGCATCTGTTGTGATCACAGTCCAGGTTGGACGAACAAAAGAGGCCCCTTGAACTATACGATGGTGATCTAACCACCAAGTCAGAGAGAGTCGAACGTTGGGATTTAGGGATATTAATTGTGATATCTTTGTATAATCCTTGCACCATTGGTTCAGCATTTTGATGATATAAAAAATGGCATCACAGATAAAATTATTAGCATTAGTGATGTCGAGAACCTAAAATTTTCAGTTCGCAAACGGCGAACGCGAACTTCCGCAAATGTTTGCGAACCAGCGAACCGGGCGAACCGCCATAGACTTCAATAGGCAGGCAAATTTTAAAACCCACAGGGACTCTTTCTGGCCACAATAGTGATGGAAAAGTTGTTTCAAGGGGACTAACACCTGGACTGTGGCATGCCGGAGGGGGATCCATGGCAAAACTCCCATGGAAAATTACATAGTTGATGCAGAGTCTGGTTTTAATCCATAAAGGGCATAAATCACCTAACATTCCTAAATTGTTTGGAATAACGTGCTTTAAAACATCAGGTATGATGTTGTATCGATCAGGTAGTGTAAGGGTTACGCCCGCTTCACAGTGACAGACCAAACTCCCCGTTTAACGCACCGCAAACAACCGCAAACAGTCCATTTGCACAACCGCAAACTCCCCATTTGCACAAGGTTGGACCTGAGCTTGGCAATGACGGCATTCTGGTGGTGGCAACAGCATGCGTTGATTGGCGTGCTGTCTGGCTGACCCGGGTGCAGATGCATGCTGTCTGACTGTGCCACTAGCTCCTTGCGACGACCTCCCCCTGCTTCCAACTCGTCTCCTCATCTGAACTTTCCCCCTGTTCTTCTTCTCTTCTAGCGGGCACCCACATGACATCCACGGACGCATCGTCATCATCAACCACTTCACTTGTATCTGACAACTCAGCAAAGGAAGCAGCAGCGGGTACAACATAATCATCATCACACCGTACGTCCATGTGTGTAATGCTGCCTGACTGAGACATATCCCTGTTATCTACATCCTCTGGCAATAATGGTTGCGCATCACTCATTTCTTCCAACTGATGTGTAAATAACTCCTCTGACAGATCAAGTGAAGCGGCTGTGGTGCTAGTGTTGGTGGAGGCGGCAGGCGGGCGAGTGGTAACTTGAGAGGTGCCCGAAGCTAAGCTGGAGGAGGATGGTGCGTCAAGGTTCCGAGCGGAAGCTGTAGAAGATTGGGTGTCCTGTGTTAGCCAGTCAACTATGTCCTCAGAACTTTTCGAGTTCAGGGTACGTGGCCTCTGAACACTGGGCATTATTCTAGGGCCAAAGGGAATCACAGCACCACGATTACGACGGCCCCTGCGGGGTGGCCTGCCTCGGCCTGTCATTTTTTTTCCGATTAGTGGTACTATGCGTGCAAGCTACTGTGACATCAGATATGAGTGGCACTGTGCACTGGCAGAAGTTGGCAGAGTAGACGCTGTAGGCCTGACACACACGCTTGCAGACAACTAACTGCTATTCAATCTATTACATGTACACTACTGTTACACCATATATGAGTTGCACTGGTGTGACACTGTGCCCTGGCAGGCCCTGAAACGCACACGTGTGAAGGAAACTGACTGCTATTATTTCACAGTCAAATTTCTAGTTTTTTAAACCCCTTAATGACCGAGGACGTATGCCATACGTCCTCAGAAAAAATACAGTTAACGCCTGAGGACGTATGGCGTACGTCGTCGGTTTGGAAAGCAGCTGGAAGCGATCCTGATCGCTTCCAGCTGCTTTCTGGTTACTGCAGGATGCCTCGATATCGAGGCATCCTGCAATAAAAAATTTTACCCCTCCGGTGCAGAGAGAGCCACTCTGTGGCCCTCTCTGCACCGGGCATCGATGGCCGCATTCGTTGGTGGGTGGGAGCTGAAGTGGGAGGTGGGTGGGCGGCCATCGATGCGGTCCTTGTCAGAGAGGGGGGCGGGATCGGGGGCAGGATTGCCGGGGCCGCGCGCATGCACGGGAGGAGGCGGGCGGGCGCGTGCACGGGGAGGGAGCGGGTGGGAACCGCTACACTACAGAAAAGAATGTTTTTATAAGTGGGAGAAAGGGGTGCAAAATATTTAGTACTTGGAAATCTAAGTGATCTGGGAGCGGGTGGGGGATTGGTCTTGGGTGGGGGGAAGCTACACTACAGAAAAATGAAATAAAAATAAAAAAAAAAACATTTTATTTGCAAACTGGGTACTGGCAGACAGCTGCCAGTACCCAATATGGCCCCCAATAAGGCAGAGGGGGAGGGTTAGGAAGCTGTTTTGGGGGGGATCAGGGAGGTTGGGGGCTAAGGGGGGGATCCTACTCAACAGCATATGTAAATATGCTAAAAAAAATATATATATAAAAAGATACCTTTTATTTTAGTACTGGCAGACTTTCTGCCAGTACTTAAGATGGCGGGGACAATTGTGGGGTGGGGGAGGGAAGAGAGCTCTTTGGGAGGGATCAGGGGGTCTGATGTGTCCAGTGGGAAGCTGATCTCTACACTAAAGCTAAAATTAACCCTGCAAGCTCCCTACAAGCTACCTAATTAACCCCTTCACTGCTGGGCATAATTCATGTGTTGTGCGCAGTTGCATTTAGTGGCCTTCTAACTACCAAAAAGCAACGCCAAAGCCATATATGTCTGCTATTTCTGAACAAAGGGGATCCCAGAGAAGCATTTACAACCATTTGTGCCATAATTGCACAAGCTGTTTGTAAATAATTTCAGTGAGAAACCTAAAGTTTGTGAAAAAGTTGACTATTTTTTTTTTATTTGATCGCATTTGGCGGTGAAATGGTGGCATGAAATATACCAAAATGGGCCTAGATCAATACTTGGGGTTGTCTACTACACTACACTAAAGCTAAAATTAACCCTACAAGCTCCCTAATTAACCCCTGCACTGCTGAGCATAATACACGTGTGGTGCGCAGCGGCATTTAGCGGCCTTCTAATTACCAAAAAGCAATGCCAAAGCCATATATGTCTGCTATTTCTGAAAAAAGGGGATCACAGAGAAGCATTTACAACCATTTTTGCCATAATTGCACAAAATGTTTGTAAATGATTTCAGTGAGAAACCTAAAATTTGGAAAAATGTAACGTTTTTTTTTATTTGATCGCATTTGGCGGTGAAATGGTGGCATGAAATATACCAAGATGGGCCTAGATCAATACTTTGGGTTGTCTACTACACTAAAGCTAAAATTACCCCAAAAAGCTCCCTACATGCTCCCTAATTAACCCCTTCACAGCTGGACATAATACACGTGTGGTGTGCAGTGGCATTTAGCAGCCTTCTAATTATCAAAAAGCAACGTCAAAACCATATATGTCTGCTATTTCTGAACAAAGGGGATCCCAGAGAAAAATGTACAACCATTTATGCCATATTTGCACAAGCTGTTTGTAAATAATTTCAGTGAGAAACCTAAAGTTTGTGAAAAAATGTGTGAAAAAGTGAACATTTTTTTTTATTTGATCGCATTTGGTGGTGAAATGGTGGCATGAAATATTCCAAAATGGTCCTAGATCAATACTTTGGGATGTCTTATAAAAAAAAAATATATACATGTCAATGGCTATTCAGGGATTCCTGACAGATATCAGTGTTCCAATGTAACTAGCGCTAATTTTGAAAAAAAAAAAATGGTTTGGAAATAGCAAAGTGCTACTTGTATTTATGGCCCTATAACTTGCAAAAAAGCAAAGAACATGTAAACATTGGGTATTTCTAAACTCAGGACAAAATTTAGAAACTATTTAGCATGGGTGTTTTTTGGTGGTTGTAGATGAGTAACAGATTTTGGGGGTCAAAGTTAGAAAAAGTGTGTTTTTTTCAATTTTTTCCTAATATTTTATATTTTTTTTATAGTAAATTATAGGGTATGATGAAAATAATGGTATCTTTAGAAAGTCCATTTAATGGTGAGAAAAATGGTATATAATATGTGTGGGTACAGTAAACGAGTAAGAGGAAAATTACAGCTAAACACAAACACCGCAGAAATGTAAAAATAGCCCTGGTCCCAAACGGTCAGAAAATGGAAAAGTGCTGTGGCCATTAAGGGGTTAATGTACACTACTGTTACACCAGATATGAGTTGTACTGGGGTGACACTGTGCCCTGGCAGGCACTGAAACGCACACGTGTGAAGGAAACTGATTGCTATTATTTCACAGTCAAAAAAGTGTTTTTTTTTTTTTAAAATGTACACTACTGTTACATCAGATATGAGTGGTGGCACTGGGCAAGTGGGCACAGTATACGCTGTGAGCCTGACACACACACTGGCAGGCAGGCAACTGCAATTAGATTACACAGGAAAAAAAAAAAAAGCAGACTGATGTTCTAGCCCTAAAAAGGGCTTTTTGGGGTGCTGTCCTTACAGCAGAGATCAGATGAGTCCTTCAGGACTGTAGTGGACACTGAATACACTAGCCTAGCTATCGATTTCCCTATTAAATCAGCAGCAGCTACACTGTCCCTCCTCTCACTAAGAATGCAGCTTCCGAATGAATCTAAAATGCATGCTGTCCAGGAGGTGGGAGGGTCTGGGAGGGAGGGTCTGCTGCTGATTGGCTGGAATGTGTCTGCTGACTGTGAGGTACAGGGTCAAAGTTTACTCAATGATGACGAATAGGGGGCGGACCGAACATCACATATGTTCGCCATTCGCGGCGACCGCGAACATGCTATGTTCGGCGGGAACTATTCGCCGGCGAACTATTCGTGACATCACTAATTAGCATGTTGAAGCAAGCGAACAATGCTAGGCAAATCAGGATCCATTTCTGTTGCGCTAGACTTTCCAACCAAAAAGTTGATGCAGCTGCAACATCAGCCATAGAAATGGCAGGCCTGAGAAGAATGCCAAAATATAAATAAGCTTTCCTTAGATAAGATTCAAGTTTCCTATCTAAAGGGTCTTTAAAAGAAGTACTATCTTCCATAGGAATAGTAGTACGTTCAGCAAGAGTAGAAATAGCCCCATCAACTTTGGGGATCTTTTCCCAAAACTACAATCTAACTACTGGCAAAAGATACGATTTTCTAAACCTTGAAGAAGTACTATTACTGATGGACACATTCTCTGCATGTAAAAGCTTATCATGACAACTATTACATACCACAGCTGGAGATATAATCTCCACACATTTACAACAAATGCACGTAGCTTTGGTAGAACTGTTATCAGGCAGCAGGGTTCCAACAGTGATTTCTGAGACAGGATCAGATTGAGACATCTTGCAAATGTAAGAGAAAAAACAACATATAAAGTAAAATTATCAATTTCCTTATATGGCAGTTTCAGGAATGGGAAAAATATGCAAACAGCATAGCCCTCTGACATAGAAAAAGGCAAGAGGCAAATAGGAATGGGGTTTTTAAATAATGAAATTATTTGGCGCCAAGTATGACGCACAACGCAACTGAATTTTTTTTTAGCGCTAACAACATCCGGAAATGACATACTCGCGTCATTGAAGACGCAACCTTGTGCAAAGAACTCAGTGTCACTGTCAACTAAGACCCATTAAGGGCAATGGGTACTTTAGGTTTTTTAGTGTTAGGTTCTTTTATTTTGGGGGGGTTTAACGTTAGTTGGGACTTTGTATATATATGTAAAAGAGCTGATTATCTTGGGGCAATGCCCTGCAAAAAGCCCTTTTAAGGGCTACTGGTAGTTTATTATTAGAGTAGGGGGTGTTTTTATTTTGCGGGGTCTTTTTTATTTTCATAGGGATTAGGTTTAATTTTCTTAAAATTGGTAATTTGTTTTTTTTATTTTCTGTAATGTAAGCTTTTTTTATTTTTTGTAAACTTAAGGCTAGATTACGAGTTTTGCGTTAGGCTTAAAAAGCAGCATCCTAACGCTGCTTTTTAACGCCCGCTGGTATTACGAGTCTTGCAGGTACAGGTGTACCGCTCACTTTTTTGGCCAGATTTGGAAATACCGCAAATCCACTTACGTAAATTGCGTATCCTATTTTTTCAATGGGACTTGCATAGCGCCGGTATTACGAGTCTGACAAAAAGTGAGCGGTAGACCCTCTCCTGTCAAGACTGGTACCGCATTTAAAAGTCAGTAGTTAAGAGTTTTACACTTCAACGCTGTATCATAAAACTCTTAACTAAAGTGTTAAAAAGTAAACTAACACCCATAAACTACCTATTATTTGGAATAACGTGCTTTAAAACATCAGGTATGATGTTGTATCAATCAGGTAGTGTAAGGGTTACGCCCGCTTCACAGTGACAGACCAAACTCCCCGTGTAACGCACCGCAAACAACCGCAAACAGTCCATTTGCACAACCACGAGATAGATTTGATAGATAGATACATAGATTACATAGATCAATAGATGCAATATACATTTGATAGATACGATTGATAGTTAGATAGATTTGATAGATAAATAGATAGATATGATAGATATATCATTTCCCAGACAGAGAATTACAAGACGTGCGTAAGGTTCCCAGAGGCAGTTGCGGCGCCAGGGGACGTGTATATGGCATGGATTTTAGGAACCGGGAGATGGAAAAAGATGCTTGGTCGGTCCTCCTACTTCAAATTTGGGGCACATTTTTAAAAAAATGTTTTACACTACTGTTACACCAGATATGACTGGTGGTGGCACTGAGCAAGTAGGCATAGTATATGCTGTGAGCCTGACACACAGGCTGGCAGTGGCAGGCTGGCCTGGCAACTGAAATTAGATTACACTAGCAGACTGATGTAAAAGTTTTTTTTTATATATTTACACTAATGTTACACCAGATATGAGTGGTGGCACTGAGCAAGTAGGCACAGTATATGCTGTGAGCCAGACACACAGTCTGGCAGTGGCAGGCAGGCAACTGCTATTAGATTACACTAGCAGACTGATGTAAAAGTTTTTTTTTAAAAAAAATTACACTACTGTAACAACAGATATGACTGGTGGTGGCACTGAGCAAGTAGGCACAGTATATGCTGTGAGCCTGACACACAGGCTGGCAGTGGCAGGCTGACCTGGCAACTGAAATTAGATTACACTAACAGACTGATGTAAAAGTTTTTTTTTTTTAAATTTACACTAATGTTACACCAGATATGAGTGGTGGCACTGAGCAAGTAGGCACAGTATATGCAGTGAGCCTGACACACAGGCTGGCAGTGGCAAGCAGGCAACTGCTATTAGATTACACTAGCAGACTGATGTGAAAGTTTTTTTAAAAAAATGTACACTACTGTTACACCAGATATGACTGGTGGTGGCACTGAGCAAGTAGGCACAGTATATGCTGTGAACCTGACACACGCTGACAGGCAAGCAAATGCAATTAGATTACAAAGAAAAAAAAAAGACTGATGTTCTAGCCCTAAAAAGGGCTTTTTGGGGTGCTGTCCTTACAGCAGAGATCCGATGAGTACTTCAGGACTGTAGTGGACACTGAATACACTAGCCTAGCTATCAATTTCCCTATAAAATCAGCAGCAGCAGCACTATCCTTCCTCTCCCTAAGAATGCAGAATCAGATTGAATCTAAAATGGCTGCTGCCCAGGAGCTGGGAGGGTCTGGGAGGGAGGGTCTGCTGCTGATTGGCTGAAATGTGTCTGCAGACTGTGAGATACAGGGTCAAAGTTTACTCAATGATGACGAATAGGGGGCGGATCGAACATCGCATATGTTCAACCGCCGTGACGAACGCGAACAAGCTATGTTCGCCGGGAACTGTTCTCCGGCGAACTGTTCGCGACATCACTAATTAGAGGTTAATAAATATAATGTAGGTGTCGGCGATGTTGGGGGCAGCAGATTAGGGGTTCATAAGAATAATGTAGGTGGCGGCGGTGTCCAGAGCGGCAAATTAGGGGTTAATTAATATAATGTAGGTGTTGAGGATGTCGGGGTGGCAGATTAGGGGTTAATAAGTGAAATATTAGGGGTGTTTAGACTCTGGGTTCATGTTAGGGTGTTAGGTGTAGACATAAATGTATTTTCCTAATATAAATCAATGGGGCTGCGTTAGGAGCTAAACGCTGCTTTTTTGCAGGTGTTAGGTTTTTTTTCAGCCAACTTTCCCCCATTGATTCCTATGGGGATATCGCGCACGAGCACGTTCAGCCAGCTCACCGCTAACGTAAGTAGCGCTGGTATTGAGGTGAGATGTGGAGCAAAATTTTGCTCTATGATAATTTTTTTGCGGTTAACGCCGGGTTTCTAAAAACCCGTAATACCAGCGCTGTCTGTAAATGAGCGGTGAGCATAAACTGCTTGTTAGCACCGCATAGCCTCTAATGCAAAACTCGTAATCTAGCCATTAGTTTTTTTAAATTTTTTGTAACTTTAGAATGTATTAGTTTAGGTAATTTGGGTTTATTTAATGGGGTGTTAGGTTAGGGGGTTTAAGGTTAGGGGTTGTTAGGTTAGGGGGTGTTAGGTTTGTGTACTGTACTTAGTTATTTAAATAGTTATTTGCGTTGTGGGATTTTGCCGTTTAAAGGGTTAATAAGTTATTAAATAGGTTTATTGCGATGTAAGGGTTTTGCGGTTTAGGGTTTAATAGGGTAAATAGGTTTATTGCGATGTAGGGGTTTTGCGGTTTGGGGGTTAATAGGGTAAAGAGGTTTACTGCGATGTAGGGGTTTTGCGGTTTAGGGGTTAATAGGGTAAGTAGGTTTATTGCAATATAGGCATTTTGTGGTTTAGAAGTTAATTCTTTGTGTATGATTTTTTTTGTTATATTTCGTGCTGTCGTTTTGTTTTGTTTTTTTTAATACTTGATGCGGGTGGTTAGTTTTTTTTTTAATACTTGATGTGGGCGGTTAGTTATTTTTTTTTAATACTTGATGCGGGCGTTTGTTTTTTTTTAATACTTTAATGTGGGCGATTAGGTGTTGCTTTTGTAATGCTCCGTTTGCCTTCGCTGCATCCAGGTGAATTATTTTGTCCTCGTGCTGCCAACATTCCATTGAGGATGCGTGCGACGGACATTACAAACGCAATTATAGTATAGATATATATATATATTTATAGTATATATATATATTTATATATCAATGACTATTTTTTTTTTATTTGATCGCATTTGGCGGTGAAATGGTGGCATGAAATATACCAAAATGGGCCTAGATCAATACTTGGGGTTGTCTACTACACTACACTAAAGCTAAAATTAACCCTACAAGCTCCCTAATTAACCCCTGCACTGCTGAGCATAATACACGTGTGGTGCGCAGCGGCATTTAGCGGCCTTCTAATTACCAAAAAGCAATGCCAAAGCCATATATGTCTGCTATTTCTGAAAAAAGGGGATCACAGAGAAGCATTTACAACCATTTTTGCCATAATTGCACAAAATGTTTGTAAATGATTTCAGTGAGAAACCTAAAATTTGGAAAAATGTAACGTTTTTTTTTATTTGATCGCATTTGGCGGTGAAATGGTGGCATGAAATATACCAAGATGGGCCTAGATCAATACTTTGGGTTGTCTACTACACTAAAGCTAAAATTACCCCAAAAAGCTCCCTACATGCTCCCTAATTAACCCCTTCACAGCTGGACATAATACACGTGTGGTGTGCAGTGGCATTTAGCAGCCTTCTAATTATCAAAAAGCAACGTCAAAACCATATATGTCTGCTATTTCTGAACAAAGGGGATCCCAGAGAAAAATGTACAACCATTTATGCCATATTTGCACAAGCTGTTTGTAAATAATTTCAGTGAGAAACCTAAAGTTTGTGAAAAAATGTGTGAAAAAGTGAACATTTTTTTTTATTTGATCGCATTTGGTGGTGAAATGGTGGCATGAAATATTCCAAAATGGGCCTAGATCAATACTTTGGGATGTCTTATAAAAAAAAAATATATACATGTCAATGGCTATTCAGGGATTCCTGACAGATATCAGTGTTCCAATGTAACTAGCGCTAATTTTGAAAAAAAAAAAATGGTTTGGAAATAGCAAAGTGCTACTTGTATTTATGGCCCTATAACTTGCAAAAAAGCAAAGAACATGTAAACATTGGGTATTTCTAAACTCAGGACAAAATTTAGAAACTATTTAGCATGGGTGTTTTTTGGTGGTTGTAGATGAGTAACAGATTTTGGGGGTCAAAGTTAGAAAAAGTGTGTTTTTTTCAATTTTTTCCTAATATTTTATATTTTTTTTATAGTAAATTATAGGGTATGATGAAAATAATGGTATCTTTAGAAAGTCCATTTAATGGTGAGAAAAATGGTATATAATATGTGTGGGTACAGTAAACGAGTAAGAGGAAAATTACAGCTAAACACAAACACCGCAGAAATGTAAAAATAGCCCTGGTCCCAAACGGTCAGAAAATGGAAAAGTGCTGTGGCCATTAAGGGGTTAATGTACACTACTGTTACACCAGATATGAGTTGTACTGGGGTGACACTGTGCCCTGGCAGGCACTGAAACGCACACGTGTGAAGGAAACTGATTGCTATTATTTCACAGTCAAAAAAGTGTTTTTTTTTTTTAAAATGTACACTACTGTTACATCAGATATGAGTGGTGGCACTGGGCAAGTGGGCACAGTATACGCTGTGAGCCTGACACACACACTGGCAGGCAGGCAACTGCAATTAGATTACACAGGAAAAAAAAAAAAAAGCAGACTGATGTTCTAGCCCTAAAAAGGGCTTTTTGGGGTGCTGTCCTTACAGCAGAGATCAGATGAGTCCTTCAGGACTGTAGTGGACACTGAATACACTAGCCTAGCTATCGATTTCCCTATTAAATCAGCAGCAGCTACACTGTCCCTCCTCTCACTAAGAATGCAGCTTCCGAATGAATCTAAAATGCATGCTGTCCAGGAGGTGGGAGGGTCTGGGAGGGAGGGTCTGCTGCTGATTGGCTGGAATGTGTCTGCTGACTGTGAGGTACAGGGTCAAAGTTTACTCAATGATGACGAATAGGGGGCGGACCGAACATCACATATGTTCGCCATTCGCGGCGACCGCGAACATGCTATGTTCGGCGGGAACTATTCGCCGGCGAACTATTCGTGACATCACTAATTAGCATGTTGAAGCAAGCGAACAATGCTAGGCAAATCAGGATCCATTTCTGTTGCGCTAGACTTTCCAACCAAAAAGTTGATGCAGCTGCAACATCAGCCATAGAAATGGCAGGCCTGAGAAGAATGCCAAAATATAAATAAGCTTTCCTTAGATAAGATTCAAGTTTCCTATCTAAAGGGTCTTTAAAAGAAGTACTATCTTCCATAGGAATAGTAGTACGTTCAGCAAGAGTAGAAATAGCCCCATCAACTTTGGGGATCTTTTCCCAAAACTACAATCTAACTACTGGCAAAAGATACGATTTTCTAAACCTTGAAGAAGTACTATTACTGATGGACACATTCTCTGCATGTAAAAGCTTATCATGACAACTATTACATACCACAGCTGGAGATATAATCTCCACACATTTACAACAAATGCACGTAGCTTTGGTAGAACTGTTATCAGGCAGCAGGGTTCCAACAGTGATTTCTGAGACAGGATCAGATTGAGACATCTTGCAAATGTAAGAGAAAAAACAACATATAAAGTAAAATTATCAATTTCCTTATATGGCAGTTTCAGGAATGGGAAAAATATGCAAACAGCATAGCCCTCTGACATAGAAAAAGGCAAGAGGCAAATAGGAATGGGGTTTTTAAATAATGAAATTATTTGGCGCCAAGTATGACGCACAACGCAACTGAATTTTTTTTTAGCGCTAACAACATCCGGAAATGACATACTCGCGTCATTGAAGACGCAACCTTGTGCAAAGAACTCAGTGTCACTGTCAACTAAGACCCATTAAGGGCAATGGGTACTTTAGGTTTTTTAGTGTTAGGTTCTTTTATTTTGGGGGGGTTTAACGTTAGTTGGGACTTTGTATATATATGTAAAAGAGCTGATTATCTTGGGGCAATGCCCTGCAAAAAGCCCTTTTAAGGGCTACTGGTAGTTTATTATTAGAGTAGGGGGTGTTTTTATTTTGCGGGGTCTTTTTTATTTTCATAGGGATTAGGTTTAATTTTCTTAAAATTGGTAATTTGTTTTTTTTATTTTCTGTAATGTAAGCTTTTTTTATTTTTTGTAAACTTAAGGCTAGATTACGAGTTTTGCGTTAGGCTTAAAAAGCAGCATCCTAACGCTGCTTTTTAACGCCCGCTGGTATTACGAGTCTTGCAGGTACAGGTGTACCGCTCACTTTTTTGGCCAGATTTGGAAATACCGCAAATCCACTTACGTAAATTGCGTATCCTATTTTTTCAATGGGACTTGCATAGCGCCGGTATTACGAGTCTGACAAAAAGTGAGCGGTAGACCCTCTCCTGTCAAGACTGGTACCGCATTTAAAAGTCAGTAGTTAAGAGTTTTACACTTCAACGCTGTATCATAAAACTCTTAACTAAAGTGTTAAAAAGTAAACTAACACCCATAAACTACCTATTATTTGGAATAACGTGCTTTAAAACATCAGGTATGATGTTGTATCAATCAGGTAGTGTAAGGGTTACGCCCGCTTCACAGTGACAGACCAAACTCCCCGTGTAACGCACCGCAAACAACCGCAAACAGTCCATTTGCACAACCACGAGATAGATTTGATAGATAGATACATAGATTACATAGATCAATAGATGCAATATACATTTGATAGATACGATTGATAGTTAGATAGATTTGATAGATAAATAGATAGATATGATAGATATATCATTTCCCAGACAGAGAATTACAAGACGTGCGTAAGGTTCCCAGAGGCAGTTGCGGCGCCAGGGGACGTGTATATGGCATGGATTTTAGGAACCGGGAGATGGAAAAAGATGCTTGGTCGGTCCTCCTACTTCAAATTTGGGGCACATTTTTAAAAAAATGTTTTACACTACTGTTACACCAGATATGACTGGTGGTGGCACTGAGCAAGTAGGCATAGTATATGCTGTGAGCCTGACACACAGGCTGGCAGTGGCAGGCTGGCCTGGCAACTGAAATTAGATTACACTAGCAGACTGATGTAAAAGTTTTTTTTATATATTTACACTAATGTTACACCAGATATGAGTGGTGGCACTGAGCAAGTAGGCACAGTATATGCTGTGAGCCAGACACACAGTCTGGCAGTGGCAGGCAGGCAACTGCTATTAGATTACACTAGCAGACTGATGTAAAAGTTTTTTTTAAAAAAAAATTACACTACTGTAACAACAGATATGACTGGTGGTGGCACTGAGCAAGTAGGCACAGTATATGCTGTGAGCCTGACACACAGGCTGGCAGTGGCAGGCTGACCTGGCAACTGAAATTAGATTACACTAACAGACTGATGTAAAAGTTTTTTTTTTTTAAATTTACACTAATGTTACACCAGATATGAGTGGTGGCACTGAGCAAGTAGGCACAGTATATGCAGTGAGCCTGACACACAGGCTGGCAGTGGCAAGCAGGCAACTGCTATTAGATTACACTAGCAGACTGATGTGAAAGTTTTTTTTAAAAAATGTACACTACTGTTACACCAGATATGACTGGTGGTGGCACTGAGCAAGTAGGCACAGTATATGCTGTGAACCTGACACACGCTGACAGGCAAGCAAATGCAATTAGATTACAAAGAAAAAAAAAAGACTGATGTTCTAGCCCTAAAAAGGGCTTTTTGGGGTGCTGTCCTTACAGCAGAGATCCGATGAGTACTTCAGGACTGTAGTGGACACTGAATACACTAGCCTAGCTATCAATTTCCCTATAAAATCAGCAGCAGCAGCACTATCCTTCCTCTCCCTAAGAATGCAGAATCAGATTGAATCTAAAATGGCTGCTGCCCAGGAGCTGGGAGGGTCTGGGAGGGAGGGTCTGCTGCTGATTGGCTGAAATGTGTCTGCAGACTGTGAGATACAGGGTCAAAGTTTACTCAATGATGACGAATAGGGGGCGGATCGAACATCGCATATGTTCAACCGCCGTGACGAACGCGAACAAGCTATGTTCGCCGGGAACTGTTCTCCGGCGAACTGTTCGCGACATCACTAATTAGAGGTTAATAAATATAATGTAGGTGTCGGCGATGTTGGGGGCAGCAGATTAGGGGTTCATAAGAATAATGTAGGTGGCGGCGGTGTCCAGAGCGGCAAATTAGGGGTTAATTAATATAATGTAGGTGTTGAGGATGTCGGGGTGGCAGATTAGGGGTTAATAAGTGAAATATTAGGGGTGTTTAGACTCTGGGTTCATGTTAGGGTGTTAGGTGTAGACATAAATGTATTTTCCTAATATAAATCAATGGGGCTGCGTTAGGAGCTAAACGCTGCTTTTTTGCAGGTGTTAGGTTTTTTTTCAGCCAACTTTCCCCCATTGATTCCTATGGGGATATCGTGCACGAGCACGTTCAGCCAGCTCACCGCTAACGTAAGTAGCGCTGGTATTGAGGTGAGATGTGGAGCAAAATTTTGCTCTATGATAATTTTTTTGCGGTTAACGCCGGGTTTCTAAAAACCCGTAATACCAGCGCTGTCTGTAAATGAGCGGTGAGCATAAACTGCTTGTTAGCACCGCATAGCCTCTAATGCAAAACTCGTAATCTAGCCATTAGTTTTTTTAAATTTTTTGTAACTTTAGAAGGTATTAGTTTAGGTAATTTGGGTTTATTTAATGGGGTGTTAGGTTAGGGGGTTTAAGGTTAGGGGTTGTTAGGTTAGGGGGTGTTAGGTTTGTGTACTGTACTTAGTTATTTAAATAGTTATTTGCGTTGTGGGTTTTTGCCGTTTAAATGGTTAATAAGTTATTAAATAGGTTTATTGCGATGTAAGGGTTTTGCGGTTTAGGGTTTAATAGGGTAAATAGGTTTATTGCGATGTAGGGGTTTTGCGGTTTGGGGGTTAATAGGGTAAAGAGGTTTACTGCGATGTAGGGGTTTTGCGGTTTAGGGGTTAATAGGGTAAGTAGGTTTATTGCAATATAGGCATTTTGTGGTTTAGAAGTTAATTCTTTGTGTATGATTTTTTTTGTTATATTTCGTGCTGTCGTTTTGTTTTGTTTTTTTTAATACTTGATGCGGGTGGTTAGTTTTTTTTTTTAATACTTGATGTGGGCGGTTAGTTATTTTTTTTTAATACTTGATGCGGGCGTTTGTTTTTTTTTAATACTTTAATGTGGGCGATTAGGTGTTGCTTTTGTAATGCTCCGTTTGCCTTCGCTGCATCCAGGTGAATTATTTTGTCCTCGTGCTGCCAACATTCCATTGAGGATGCGTGCGACGGACATTACAAACGCAATTATAGTATAGATATATATATATATTTATAGTATATATATATATTTATATATCAATGTAAATATTTGCATAGGAAATTAGCACATCTAGGCAAGAGTCCCCGCTTGCTTTTTCCCAGAAATACCTCATATACAATGTTACCAATGCACAAGACAATTCTGGGTAAGTTATGCAAACTAGATATGCAAATTCTCAGTTTTTTTGCTTCAAAATACTGTTTTAACACAGCGATCCTTTTAACAGGATTATTGCAGCAAAGCAGAAATCACTCACTAGACAGCCTGTTTCGTTCTTTTTGGAACTCATCAGTAGGAGATAGATTTCTGGTTGCTGCACTGGTAAAGCTATTTTCAAGGTAAAACCAAAATTCATTAAAATTATGGGGGGTGATAAAAAACTGAAATTAAAATCCTCTATGTCTCAAAATTAAATCAATGTAAATATTTGCATAGGAAATTAGCACATCTAGGCAAGAGTCCCCGCTTATATCTATATATACAGTATATACACTCACAGGCCACTTTATTATGTACTCCTGTTCAATTGCTTGGTAACACAAATTGCTAATCAGCCAAACACATGGCAGCAACTTAATGCATTTAGGCATCTAGATGTGGTGAAGAGGACTTGCTGAACTTCAAACCGAGCATCAGAATGGGGAAGAAAGGGGAATTTAAGTGACTTTGAACATGGTTGTTAGTGCCAGACGGGCTGGTCTGAGTATTTCAAAAACTGCTTATCATCTGGGATTTTCACACACAACCATCTCTAGGGTTTACAGAGAAAGGTTAGAAAAAGAGAAAATATCCAGTGAGCGGCAGTTGTGTGGAAGAAAATGCCTTTTTGAGGTCAGACTGGTTCGAGATGATAGAAAGGCAACAGTAACTCAAATAACCACTTGTTACAACCGAGGTATGCAGAATACCATCTCTTAACGCACAACACGTCGAACCTTGAAGCAGATGGGCTACAGCAGCAGAAGACCACACTGGGTGCCACTCCTGTCAGCTAAGAACAGGAAACTGAGGCCACAATTCGCACAGGCTCAATAGAAGATAGAATAGAAGATTGGAAAAATGTTGCCTGGTCTGGTGAGTCTCGATTTCAGCTGCGACATTCAGATGGTAGGGTCAGAATTTGCCGTAAACAACATGAAAGCATGAATCCATCCTGCTTTGTTTCAACTGTTCAGGCTGGTGGTGATGGCGTAATGATGTGAGGGATATTTTCTTGACATACTTTGGGCCCCTTACTAGTACAAATTGAGCATTGTTTAAATGCCATGGCCTATCTGAGCATTGTTGCTGACCATTTCCATCCCTTTATGATGGCTACTTCCAGCAGGATAATGCACCATGTCACAAAGCTCGTCATCTCAAACTGGTTTCTTTAACATGACAATGAGTTCACTGTACTCCAATGGCCTCCACAGTCACCAGATCTCAATCCAATAGAGCACCTTTGGGATGTGGTGGAATGAGAGATTTGCATAATAGATGTGCAGCCGACAAATCTGCAGCAACTGCGTGATTCAATCATGTAAATATGGACCAAAATGTTGAATCTATGCCATGAAGAATTAAGGTATTTCTGAAGGCAAAAGGGGGTCCAACCTGGTACTAGCAAGGTGTACCTAATAAAGTGCCGGTGAGTGAGTGTGTGTGTCTATGTATGTATGGATGTATGTGTATATATATATATATATATATATATATATATATATATATATATTCTTCAACAAAGCAGGAACCAGCCAGGATTTTTTCAAAAACAGGGGTCAAATTTCTTGACGTTTCGGGGAGTAAACATGTTCTGAGGAAGGGGAAGTTTACTCCCCGAAACGTCAATAAATTTGACCCCTGTATTTGAAAAAATCCTGTCTGGTTCCTGCTTTGTTGAAGATTGTTTATTACACAGAACCTTCAGGTGGTTGGCTCATGGAGGGCGGATTCACATTGTGTGTTATGTGTATATATATATATATTGTATATATATATATATATATATAGGTATATATATATTTACCAAAAACTAACAGATATATATAGAAATATGTAGTTATGAATAAAAAGAACACATGCTGCTATGTGAAGAATATTGGAATGTGAAAAAGTAATACTTTCATGTCTGGCTAACGTACGCCATTGAAGTTTATGGGGGAATGTGTTAACGTGGTCGCGATATTTGAAGTTTGACTTTTTGCGCACAATGGGTTAGCGCTTGTGCAAAAAAAGTTTTACTTTTAACCTGTAATAAGTGCGTTTCCTGGTGGGCAAAAAAAAAACTGTCTAGTGAAGTTAATGTGCGAGCACAAACTATCACTCCATTTGTAATCTAGTCCTAATTAGGCTACTGTAAACTTGATTTAAGATTTTGGAAAATGTTAGTCTCCATAAACTAGGCAAACGATGCTGCAGGTAATGGATGGATCTGTTGTCCTCCGCAGAAGCGATTCCTCATAGCAAGGGCCTTGAAGCCATCAAATTCTTTTTGGATACCGAAACAGATCTGAGTGAGGCTTACAAAGGTTTTCTGTTGAGAGTGGTAGAATTTCTTCTAAGCCATAATTATTTTATGTTTGAGGGGGTTTTCTTTCTGCAGAGACGTGGAACAGCTATGGGGGCCAAGTTTGCGCCCCTCATATGCCAACCTATTTATGGGTTGGTGGGAGCTGTTCCACGTCTTTGCAGATAGTAACTCCTTCATAGGTAACATCTATTTTTATTGGAGGTTCATAGACGATCTCTTGTTCATTTGGCAAGGAGATGAAATATCTATGGAAAATTTTGTAAAATCCCTTAACACAAATGATATGGGCATTGAATTAACCCATAATTGCCATGTATCAGAGATCGTCTTTTTGGACCTTTTATTGACATTTGATGGTTCAACTGGAAAGGTGAATACCACACTACACCGTAAACCGATTGTGGGTAACTGCCTCCTACATGCACAGAGTAACCACCCACCACATGTGTACAAAGGTATAGTAAAGGGGCAGTTCCTGAGGAAACTGTAGCCTAGATCTGGATTTTGAAAGAGAATCTAAAGATTTAGTGTCACGTTTTGTGGAGAGAGGATACAGTAGGAATATGGTTGACAAGGTGTCCAAGGAGGTTGCAACTTTGGACAGGGAGCAAATGCTTGGTAAAGCTAAGTGGAGACCAGAACGTAAGGGTCTAAAGTTCATCACCAAATATTCAAACCAATTTTCTGAAGTCTGCAGCATAATTAAAAAATATATGCCCATCTTATATGGGGATGATACCTTGAAGCATATTGTGGAAAAAGGTTGTGACTTCATATATTCTAAAAATTTGACAATTGGCAATATGCTTTCACCAAGTATGCTCCCTGACCATGGTCCACGTAGCTCGTGGTTGAATACTGTGGGGACCTATAAGTGTGGTAAATCCCTTTGTAAACCATGTAAATACTTAAAGCAAGGAAATGGTTTTGAATCATATGTAACAAATGAATCATTTACTACTAGGGGATGTGTAAAATGCTCTTCTACATTTGTTATTTACTTGGTTGAATGCACTGAACATAGATTACAGTATGTTGGGTTAACTACCCGGGAAATACGCACTAGGATTAAGGAACATTTAGGATATATCTCGAATGACATCCATTGTTCGGCACTTTCTAGACATTTTATTGAAACACACGGGAAAAATGTTGATATGTTTAAATGGAATGTGATTGAAGCCATTTGCAAGCCACGAAGAGGTGGCAGCAAACAAAAAAATACTTGAAAGACAGAAATTTTATTGGATCCACAAACTAAAAACATTGGTCCCGTATGGATTCAATTCACAATTTGACGTGATCAATTATTGGGAATAATTAATCTATAATTATTTTTTATAGCGGGATTGTATATGAATTTATATCGATCTACATATAGCTTGATACTATAGGTTAATATCTTTCTAACTAAAATAGGTGCCAAGCAAATTTAGGAATAAGTATTAACAATTTGTTATAGAATTTATATACAAATTTCTATATTTAGATAACTTACTGTAGGGGGGGAATTGAACTATGTATAGATGTTTGCCTTTGTACTAGATATTGCAATTATTATATGGTATTCAGCAAGGATACTAGGTGAGGTTTTTATCTAATAATGAATAGCACCTCATTGTAATATTTTGAGCATACCTCTTTACTATATAATGATGTACATAAGTTTACTCTTGCACTAGACATCGCTATTAATATATGATACACAGTATGGATAATAGGTGAGGTGTTTATTTAATAATCAACAGCACCTTAATGTATTATCCTGAAGTATACCCCTCTCTATGTTACTAACTATGTCCCTGCTATTCAATTGATTATTTGCTGATTATACACGTTAACTGTGGATGATTAAATATTTTTCTACATTGTTGTTTAATTGAAGTCCACCTTTTGCTTTACTAACATTAGGAATAAGTTTGCCAATGTTGTATTAGATATGAAATGATAGTGATAGGCATTGCAACTATTAATTAAAATTAATTACAGTGGTTCTTTATAACTTGATTAAGGGGCGGAGTATTGCCCTTTAAAAGCACACCCTCTGAGAAGGGGGAAATGTCTATGATTACGGCCAGACTGGCCAAAACATGTTAGGCTGTGTTTGCTGAATTGATTTTATCCAGAGGCTCTGCTGCTCAGGGTCTTTTTTACTCTGATGATTTTTTGCTGAAATAAAGTTTTGGATTTTACCTTAACACGGACGCCTGGAGTACCTTTCATTTCTATTCAATATATATATATAATCTTCAACAAAGCAGGAACCAGCCAGGATTTTTTCAAAAACAGGGGTCAAATTTATTGACGTTTCGGGGAGTAAACATGTTCTGAGGAAGGGGAAGTTTACTCCCCGAAACGTCAATAAATTTGACCCTGTTTTTGAAAAAATCCTGGCTGGTTTCTGCTTTGTTGAAGATTGTTTATTACACAGAACCTTCAGGTGGTTGGCTCATGGAGGGCGGATTCACATTGTGTGTTATGTGTATATATATATTATATATATATATATATATATATATATATATATAGGTATATATATATTTACCAAAAACCAACAGATATATATAGAAATATGTAGTTATGAATAAAAAGAACACATGCTGCTATGTGAAGAATATTGGAATGTGAAAAAGTAATACTTTCATGTCTGGCTAACGTACGCCATTGAAGTTTATGGGGGAATGCGTTAACGCGGTCGCGATATTTGAAGTTTGACTTTTTGGGCACAATGGGTTAGCGCTTGTGCAAAAAAAGTTTTACTTTTAACCTGTAATAAGTACGTTTCCTGGTGGGCAAAAAAAAACCTGTCTAGTGAAGTTAATGTGCGAGCACAAACTATCACTCCATTTGTAATCTAGTCCTAATTAGGCTACTGTAAACTTGATTTAAGATTTTAGAAAATGTTAGTCCCCATAAACTAGGCAAACGATGCTGCAGGTAAGGGATGGATCTGTTGTCCTCCGCAGAAGGTTTCTTTGTTTCTAGCACACGCAGTGCAACTTTATAAAATGGTGGTTCACTAGCATCAAGAGTAACTGTAATGAGTACTTATTATAGGAAGGCATTTGCCCCTACAGACACACAGTGATAGGCCGAAACGTACGTCTGGGGTTTTGCTGTTTCTCTCGTTCAGAGAGGGATTGCCTGGTATTTCGGGGCTGGACTGTACTGTAAAGTCAGGATCAGACTGATATGCTTCAGGAAAGTTCTTCTCTGTGAAAGGCACATGTTGAGCAAAAAGAGGCTGCTTCTTGGGTATTAACTAGCCATAGAGCAAGCTATTATGCTATTGTTCGTTCCCAGGTTGAGCGCTTCTTATTTTTTATTTATGCAAATTATGACAATTGGGGAAGTCTCCCTAAGTGTGATGCGGGAATCCAGATGTGGACCTGTTGCTCAGTGTGCCTAGAGGGATATAGCTGCACCTCACTGACGAGGCCCACAATAGGCCGAAACGTACGTCTGGGGTTTTGCTGTTTCTCTCGTTCAGAGAGGGATTGCCTGGTATTTCGGGGCTGAACTGTACTGTTAAGTCAGGATCAGACTGATATGCTTCAGGAAAGTTCTTCTCTGTGAAAGGCACATGTTGAGCAAAAAGAGGCTGCTTCTAGGGTGGTAACTAGCCATAGAACAAGCTATTATGCTATTGTTCGTTCTCAGGTTGAGCGCTTCTCTCTTTTTATTTATTAAATATTTATATGTGTGTGTTTATATATGTGTGTGTTTATATATGTGTATGTTTATATATGTGTGTGTTTATATATGTGTGTGTTTATATGTGTGTGTTTATATATGTGTGTGTTTATATATGTGTATGTTTATATATGTGTATGTTTATATATGTGTGTGTTTATATATGTGCGTGTTTATATATGTGTGTGTTTATATATGTGTGTGTTTATATATGTGTATGTTTATATATGTGTATGTTTATATATGTGTATGTTTATATATGTGTGTGTTTATATATGTGTATGTTTATATATGTGTGTGTTTATATATGTGCGTGTTTATATATGTGTGTGTTTATATATGTGTGTGTTTATATATGTGTGTGTTTATATATGTGTATGTTTATATATGTGTGTGTTTATATATGTGTATGTTTATATATGTGTGTGTTTATATATGTGTGTGTTTATATATGTGCGTGTTTATATATATGTGTGTGTTTATATGTGTATGTTTATATATGTGTGTGTTTATATATGTGTATGTTTATATATGTGTATGTTTATATATGTGCGTGTTTATATATGTGTGTGTTTATATGTGTATGTTTATATATGTGTGTGTTTATATATGTGCGTGTTTATATATGTGTGTGTTTATATATGTGTGTGTTTATATATGTGTGTGTTTATATATGTGTATGTTGATATATGTGTATGTTTATATATGTGTGTGTTTATATATGTGCGTGTTTATATATGTGTGTGTTTATATATGTGTGTGTTTATATATGTGTGTTTATATATGTGTATGTTTATATATGTGTATGTTTATATATGTGTGTGTTTATATATGTGCGTGTTTATATATGTGTGTGTTTATATATGTGTGTGTTTATATATGTGCGTGTTTATATATGTGTATGTTTATATATGTGTATGTTTATATATGTGTGTGTTTATATGTGTATGTTTATATATGTGTGTGTTTATATATGTGTATGTTTATATATGTGTATGTTTATATATGTGTGTGTTTATATATGTGTGTGTTTATATATGTGTATGTTTATATATGTGTATGTTTATATATGTGTGTGTTTATATATGTGTGTGTTTATATATGTGTATGTTTATATATGTGTATGTTTATATTTGTGTATGTTTATATATGTGTATGTTTATATATGTGTATGTTTATATATGTGTGTGTTTATATATGTGTATGTTTATATATGTGTGTGTTTATATATGTGTGTGTTTATATATGTGTATGTTTATATATGTGTGTGTTTATATATGTGTTTACAGAGGTATTTATGTATCTATATGTGGTTTACTTTACATTTACTGAACATATTTCACATTCCGATGTTCTTCACTTACAAGCAGTTTTTATATACATATTTCTGTGAATCTGCTGGTGAGTGTCAGGTTTTCTGTGTGTTGTGCTGATAATGTTTGTAATGCTTAACTGCGGGCCTGTCACCCAGGTTGCTCTGGGGTTAACTGCCTGGGTTGCTAGGAACTTTGCAGCTGTCTGTCAGTGTTCAGGGCTGTGGCATTTGCTGTGACTTAGGATGTGTACCCAGTCTGTGAGTGCGGTCCATTCCTGTGTTTTATATATATGGGAACACTACATTACAATATAATTCATGTCATCCGAGACATGTACTAAGAGGCATCCCTAAAAGTGAATTTATTAGGGCTAAAAGAAACTGCTCTAATAATGAAGACTATACAAAACAATCGCCTAGATTTAGAGTTTTGTCGGTAAAGACCCACATAGCTAACGCTGCTTTTTTTCCCAGCGCACCCTTTAAACAACGCTGATATTGAGAGTTGTCTGAGTGGCTGCGTTTGGCTCAGAAAAGGGTGCGTTGAGCATAATTTAGCTCCACTTCAACCCTCAATACCAGCGTTGCTTACGGTAGCGGTAAGCTGGCAAAACGTGCTCGTGCACGATATCCCCATAGGAAACAATGGGGCAGTTTGGGCTGAAAAAAAACCTAACACCTGCAAAAAAGCAGCGTTCAGCTCCTAACGCAGCCCCATTGTGTCCTATGGGGAAACACTCTCTAAGTCTGCACCTAACACCCTAACATGAACCCGAGTCTAAACACCCCTAACCTTACACTTATTAACCCCTAATATGCTGCCCCCGCTATCGCTGACACCTACATTATAATATTAACCCCTAATCTGCCGCTCCGGACACCGCCACCACCTACATTATCCCTATGAACCCCTAATCTGCTGCCCCTAACACCGCCGACACCTATATTATATTTATTACCCCCTAATCTGCCCCCCCCAACGTCGCCGCTACCTAACTACAATTATTAACCCTTAATCTGCCGACCGGACCTCGCCGCCACTATAATAAATGTATTAACCCCTAAACCGCTGCACTCCCACCTCGCAAACACTAGAATAAATTGTATTAACCCCTAATCTGCCCTCCCTAACATCGCCGCCACCTACCTACAATTATTAACCCCTAATCTCCCGCCCGCAACGTCGCCGCTACTATAATAAAGTTATTAAACCCTAAACCTAACTCTAACCCTAACACCCCCCTAACATAAATATAATTTAAATTAAACAAAATAATATTCCTAAAATTAAATAAATTATTCCTATTTAAAACTAAATACTTACCTATAAAGTAAACCCTAATATAGCTACAATATAAATAATAGTTACATTGTAGATATTTTAGGATTTATATTTATTTTACAGGCAACTTTGTATTTATTTTAACTAGGTACAATAGCTATTAAATAGTTAATATTAGCTAAACTAAAATACAATAAAATAAACTATTCTATAATACAAAAAAACAAACACTAAATTACAAAAAATAAAAAAACATTACAAGAACTTTAAACTAATTACACCTAATCTAAGCCCCCTAATAAAATAAATAATCCTCCCAAAATAAAAAAATGCCCTACCCTATTCTAAACTACAAAAGTAATCAGCTCTACAGGGAGTGCAGAATTATTAGGCAAATGAGTATTTTGACCACATCATCCTCTTTATGCATGTTGTCTTACTCCAAGCTGTATAGGCTTGAAAGCCTACTACCAAGTAAGCATATTAGGTGATGTGCATCTCTGTAATGAGAAGGGGTGTGGTCTAATGACATCAACACCCTATATCAGTTGTGCATAATTATTAGGCAACTTCCTTTCCTTTGGCAAAATGGGTCAAAAGAAGGACTTGACAGGCTCAGAAAAGTCAAAAATAGTGAGATATCTTGCAGAGGGATGCAGCCCTCTTAAAATTGCAAAGCTTCTGAAGCGTGATCATCGAACAATCAAGCGTTTCATTCAAAATAGTCAACAGGGTCGCAAGAAGCGTGTGGAAAAACCAAGGCGCAAAATAACTGCCCATGAACTGAGAAAAGTCAAGCGTGCAACTGCCAAGATGCCACTTGCCACCAGTTTGGCCATATTTCAGAGCTGCAACATCACTGGAGTGCCCAAAAGCACAAGGTGTGCAATACTCAGAGACATGGCCAAGGTAAGAAAGGCTGAAAGACGACCACCACTGAACAAGACACACAAGCTGAAACGTCAAGACTGGGCCAAGAAATATCTCAAGACTGATTTTTCTAAGGTTTTATGGACTGATGAAATGAGAGTGAGTCTTGATGGGCCAGATGGATGGGCCCGTGGCTGGATTGGTAAAGGGCAGAGAGCTCCAGTCCGACTCAGACACCAGCAAGGTGGAGGTGGAGTACTGGTTTGGGCTGGTATCATCAAAGATGAGCTTGTGGGGCCTTTTCGGGTTGAGGATGGAGTCAAGCTCAACTCCCAGTCCTACTGCCAGTTTCTGGAAGACACCTTCTTCAAGCAGTGATACAGGAAGAAGTCTGCATCCTTCAAGAAAAACATGATTTTCATGCAGGACAATGCTCCATCACACGCGTCCAAGTACTCCACAGCGTGGCTGGCAAGAAAGGGTATAAAAGAAGAAAATCTAATGACATGGCCTCCTTGTTCACCTGATCTGAACCCCATTGAGAACCTGTGGTCCATCATCAAATGTGAGATTTACAAGGAGGGAAAACAGTACACCTCTCTGAACAGTGTCTGGGAGGCTGTGGTTGCTGCTGCACGCAATGTTGATGGTGAACAGATCAAAACACTGACAGAATCCATGGATGGCAGGCTTTTGAGTGTCCTTGCAAAGAAAGGTGGCTATATTGGTCACTGATTTGTTTTTGTCTTGTTTTTGAATGTCAGAAATGTATATTTGTGAATGTTGAGATGTTATATTGGTTTCACTGGTAAAAATAAATAATTGAAATGGGTATATATTTGTTTTTTGTTAAGTTGCTAATAATTATGCACAGTAATAGTCACCTGCACACACAGATATCCCCCTAAAATAGCTATAACTAAAAACAAACTAAAAACTACTTCCAAAACTATTCAGCTTTGATATTAATGAGTTTTTTGGGTTCATTGAAAACATGGTTGTTGTTCAATAATAAAATTAATCCTCAAAAATACAAATTGCCTAATAATTCTGCACTCCCTGTATTACCAGCCCTTAAAAGGGCTTTTTGCGGGGCATTGCCCCAAAGTAATCAGCTCTTTTACCTGAAAATAAAAATACAATACCCCCCTAACATTACAACCCACCACCCACACACCCCTACTCTAACCCAACCAAACCCCCCTTAAAAAAACCTATCGCTAACCCCCTGAAGATCATCCTACCTTGAGTCGTCTTCACCCAGCCGAGCCGAATTCTTCATCCAAGGTGCGCAGAGGGGGTCCTTCATCCGGTAGAAGTCTTCATCCAAGCGGGGCAAGAAGAGGTCCTCCATCCGGTAGAAGTCTTCATTCAGGCGGCGTCTTCAATCTTCATCCATCAAAGGAGCCGACGCGTAGCCATCCTCTTCAACCGACGACTTCCCGACAAATGAAGGTTCCTTTAAGGGGTGTCATCCAAGATGGCGTCCCTTCAATTCCGATCAGCCAATCGGAATTAAGGTAGAAAAAAATCTGATTGGCTGATGCAATCAGCCAATTAGATTGAAGTTCAATCCGATTGGCTGATCCAATCAGCCAATCGTATTGAGCTCGCATTCTATTGGCTGATCGGAACAGCCAATAGAATGCAAGCTCAATACGATTGGCTGATTTAGAGTGGGTTAGAGTAGGGGTATGTGGTTGGTGGGTTGTAATGTTGGGGGGGATTGTATTTTTATTTTCAGGTAAAAGAGCTGATTACTTTGGGGCAATGCCCCGCAAAAAGCCCTTTTAAGGGCTGGTAAAAGAGCTGATTACTTTTGTAGTTTAGAATAGGGTATGGCATTTTTTTATTTTGGGGGGATTTTTTATTTTATTAGGGGGCTTAGATTAGGTGTAATTAGTTTAAACTTCTTGTAATGTTTTTTTATTTTTTGTAATTTAGTGTTTTGTTTTTTTTGTATTATAGAATAGTTTATTTTATTGTATTTTAATTTAGCTAATTGTAGCTAATTTATTTAATTAATTTAATGATAGTGTAGTGTTAGGTGTATTTGTAACTTAGGTTAGGATTTATTTTACAGGAAATGTTGTACTTATTTTAACTAGGTAGCTATTAAATAGTTATTAAACAAAGATGGAAAGAGGTCGCCACATAGCGTAATATAGTTTTGTCAGATGGGTTAGTGTGTTGGTAGGTAATATGCTTACCAGAGGGTGTAGCACTGTACTGTGACCAGTGCAAAATCGCTTGCTAGCACTTAAACAGTGGCAAGTACACTGTAACGATCTCCTCCCGGTTCTTGCTCAGTGAGCACCTCCTGCTGTAGCCGTGATGCCCTTTGTTGTGATAATACGGGTCAGCTTTCTGTACTGCTAAAAAGCACTGGAATAGCTATTGTACCTAGTTAAAATAAATACAAAGTTGCCTGTAAAATAAATATAAATCCTAAAATAGCTACAACTATTAGTTATATTGTAGCTATATTAGGGTTTATTTTATAGGTAAGTATTTAGTTTTAAATAGGATTAATTTAGTTAATTTTAGGAATATTATTTTGTTTAATTTAAATTATATTTATGTTAGGGGGGATCTTAGGGTTAGGGTTAGAGTTAGGTTTAGGGGTTAATAACTTTATTATAGTAGCGGCGACGTTGCGGGCGGGAGATTAGGGGTTAATAATTGTAGGTAGGTGGCGGCAATGTTAGGGAGGGCAGATTAGGGGTTAATAAAATTTATTATAGTGTTTGCGAGGCGGGAGTGCGGTGGTTTAGGGGTTAATACATTTATGTTAGTGGCGGCGAGGTCCGGTCGGCAGATTAGGGGTTAATAATTGTAGTTAGGTAGCGGCGACGTTGGGGGGGGCAGATTAGGGGTTAATAAATATAATATAGGTGTCGGCGATGTTAGGGGCAGCAGATTAGGGGTTCATAGGTATAATGTAGGTGGCGGCGGTGTCCGGTCGGCAGATTAGGGGTTAAGAAATTTTATTATAGTGACGGCGATGTGGGGGGGGCCTCGGTTTAGGAGTACATAGGTAGTTTATGGGTGTTAGTGTACTTTGTAGCACAGTAGTTAAGAGCTTTATATTCCCGCGTTAGCCCATAAAGCTCTTAACTACTGACTTTTTTTGTCCGTAGGAGTCTTGTCGGTAGAGAGTCTACCGCTTACTTCTTCCAAGACTCCAAATACCGGCGTTAGGCGGATCCCATAGAAAAGATAGGATACGCAATTGGCGTAAGGGGATCTGCGGTAGCCTGGAGTCGCGGTAAGGAAGTGAGCGTTAGACCCTTTCCTGCCTGACTCTAAATACCAGCGGGTGGCCAAAAGCAGCGTTAGGACCCCTTAACGCTGCTTTTGACGGCTAACGCGGAACTCTAAATCTAGCCATTTGTGAGGTAATCACTGAAAGATTAAAATAAAGAGGCTACAATGAGAACATACTAACCAAAGCTAAAGAGAGTATACAACACAAAACAAGGGAGGATTTACTTAACTATAAAATAAAAAATTCTGATTCAAGAGATACAAATAAACCTAGGTTTGTTACCACCTATAGCACTGACTTTAAAAACATTAGCAAAATCATGAAAGAAGCAATTCCCATTCTATATTCGGATCCAGTCCTGAAAGTAATAACAGGTAAAGGAGTTGATTTAATATCCAAGAGAGGCAAAACTTTATCTAACTGATCTTCCCAGTAAATCTAACAAATGTTGGTTGAAAGAAAGAAAAGGTTTTTTTAGGTGCAGAAGGAATATCTGCAAAACCTGTAATCACGTAACTGAGGGCAATATTTTCACCTCACATGTCACTCAGCAAGAATATAATATTATTATATAAATTGTTCAACAACACATGTAGTGTATTTACTTACATGCCAACTATGTAAAATTCAATATGTAGGCAAAACGAAACGTAGTATCAAAGACAGATTTCTACAACATTTAAGATCCATTGAGGATGAGGACACGGATACTCTGGTATCCAGACATTTTAAAACTTGTCACAACTCTGATGCCTCCTTGTTAAAAATTCAGGGAATAGATCATGTTCCCACGTGGAAAAGTGGGGGTGATAGGGAAGACAAACTCAATAAATGTGAGTTTTTTTTGGATATTTACACTTAGAACTAGCAATGCACTAGGTATGAATATAAGAAGAGATTTAGATCTATTTGTAAGTTAAAATATACAAAATATACATCATTATTTTCTCTGTTCTAAAATATTATACTAATGTCCCATACTATTAAGAAACTTAAGGTATATTAAGCATATAAATGATATGCAATTATTCTCCAATCTCCATACATCTATTTGATAAAAAGCATGTATAGAAATTTACAATTTATGTTTCTTTAAATTCTAAAGAGGGAGTATTTTGAATAGGGATATATGTATTATTGCACTATATGATTCTTTGTAAATAATAAACATAATACACTTGTATCACACAAAGAAAGGGAAAAAAAGACACAGTGTTACAAGTATATAGACTGTTCCTTTAACAAAAAGTGCTATAAAGCAATGGATGGTCAGGACTGCATTCAAGCAGTGACCAAGTGCGCAACCGCACGAAACATGACTGCGTGAGGTCTTGACTGTTGACATTGTGTCTGTTTTTATATTGAGTGCTTTAATCAACTGGTGTTGGCTGTTATGCTTTTACTCTATAACAATAAATGTGAATTTTTTACCCATTGAGGAGTCTTTTTGCGCTACGATGCGCTCTGCTGTCTTTGGATATTATATATATATACAGTATATATTCCTAAAGTTCTATAGGTATAGATATGTATTTTACATGAACAGTATCAGATATACAGTATATACTAAACACTCCTCCCCAACTACGCAAAACCCCACATCATCAGTTACAGCTCTGGCACTCTCAGCAAACGCGCTAACTGCAAAAATGCTCCCGCACTGCTGAATGTGCCTGGAGGAAATCTTGCTCTGAACCTGAATTCATCTACTATAAGTTCACTCTTCATTCTTACACATCTGCCCTTCACTTAGCCAAGCAAACCTACTTCTCTTCTCTTATGTCTACTCACTCTTCATTCTTACACATCTGCCCTTCACTTCTCTTCTCTTATATCTACTCACTCTTCATTCTTACACCTCTGCCCTTCACTTCTCTTCTCTTATATCTACTCACTCTTCATTCTTACACCTCTGCCCTTCACTTCTCTTCTCTTATATCTACTCACTCTTCATTCTTACACATCTGCCCTTCACTTAGCCAAGCAAACCTACTTCTCTTCTCTTATATCTACTCACTCTTCATTCTTACACATCTGCCCTTCACTTCTCTTCTCTTATGTCTACTCACTCTTCATTCTTACACATCTGCCCTTCACTTCTCTTCTCTTATATCTACTCACTCTTCAAACCCTATATGACTCTTCTCTACTTTTAACTCTCTCCTCTACCCACCTGCACCACCCACTTCATCTGCCTTTAGTGCTCAAGACCTGGCAGACTCATTTTTAAACAAAGTACATACTACCTGAAGCAACATCCCGACACAAGACTGCAATCTTCCATCTCCACTCCCAGTCACCCCCTCTGCCACTCTCTTCATCTCCCCCCAGGCACTGAGAATGACTTGGGTTCCTTATTGTCTTGCTCACTACCTGCCTGCTTGACCCTATCCCCTCACATCTAATACCCTGTCTTCCTCCCTCACTCCGCTCTTACTCAGATCTTCAACCTATCCCTTTTTACTGATTCATTTCCATCTTCTATCAAACATGCAAAGGTCACTCCCCATCCTCAAACAAACCCTCCCTCAAACCTAATTCTCCTGCAAATTAACACCCAATACCACTGCTTCCAAAAACTTAAAAACTCCTGGAAAAACTATATATATAAATAAAACAGCTTTATAAAGTATATAGTGATGTGAATAAACTTACCTGATGCAAGTGACATAACTTCTGGACCACCTTTAAAAATCCGTTTGAATTCAGGTTCTTCCATTCCGCAGACCACAGGCTTCCTCAGTCTGGCCTTAGTCCCAAAAACTAGACCGATTGCCTACAAATACACCATTACATATTGTTTTATTCTATCCATTAATATCTGTACCTACTAAATTCTCAGGATTCCCATGTATTAAATATATATATGTTAGAGCATGTGACCATATCACTAAATATGTCAGATCCCCCAGTCTGTGCTCCGTATCCCCCAGCACTCACTTTGATTTTGCTGTATGAGTCTTCTTCATACCAGCTGCTCACTGGCACATAGTAATTTCCGTTATAAAACACTTGTTTGTTGGGATCATCACAGGGGGGTGCAGGTTCCTCCAAATTAACCCCACCGACATAGTACCCATAGAGGGAGGTGTAACGCATGGAGTAGTATATCTGTAAAGACATTAGTGTGACATCATGTGCTTATGTCATCTCAAGGCTAAACACAAGATTTAGTAACACTGAGGAACTATGGGAAGCATTCATTTTGTTTTCCCTAAAAAAACTAAATCGGCCACAAAAAAGTATCGTTATCAGAGTGCAGAACCGAGGGAAAAGTGCAAAATGCTCTCACTCCTTACAGAACAATATTATTGTACTTAGTACTTGTATATAACCTTGTGTTTAACATCTGGAAAGTGCAAAATGCTCTCACTCCTTACAGAACAATATTATTGTACTTAGTACTTGTATATAACCTTGTGTTTAACATCTGAAAAGTGCAAAATGCTCTCGCTCCTTACAGAACAATATTATTGTACTTAGTACTTGTATATAACCTTGTGTTTAACATCTGAAAAGTGCAAAATGCTCTCACTCCTTACAGAACAATATTATTGTACTTGGTACTTGTATATAACCTTGTGTTTAACATCTGAAAAGTGCAAAATGCTCTCGCTCCTTACAGAACAATATTATTGTACTTAGTACTTGTATATAACCTTGTGTTTAACATCTGAAAAGTGCAAAATGCTCTCACTCCTTACAGAACAATATTATTGTACTTAGTACTTGTATATAACCTTGTGTTTAACATCTGGAAAGTGCAAAATGCTCTCGCTCCTTACAGAACAATATTATTGTACTTAGTACTTGTATATAACCTTGTGTTTAACATCTGGAAAGTGCAAAATGCTCTCGCTCCTTACAGAACAATATTATTGTACTTAGTACTTGTATATAACCTTGTGTTTAACATCTGGAAAGTGCAAAATGCTCTCGCTCCTTACAGAACAATATTATTGTACTTAGTACTTGTATATAACCTTGTGTTTAACATCTGGAAAGTGCAAAATGCTCTCGCTCCTTACAGAACAATATTATTGTACTTAGTACTTGTATATAACCTTGTGTTTAACATCTGGAAAGTGCAAAATGCTCTCGCTCCTTACAGAACAATATTATTGTACTTAGTACTTGTATATAACCTTGTGTTTAACATCTGAAAAGTGCAAAATGCTCTCGCTCCTTACAGAACAATATTAATGTACTTAGTACTTGTATATAACCTTGTGTTTAACATCTGAAAAGTGCAAAATGCTCTCACTCCTTACAGAACAATATTATTGTACTTGGTACTTGTATATAACCTTGTGTTTAACATCTGAAAAGTGCAAAATGCTCTCGCTCCTTACAGAACAATATTATTGTACTTAGTACTTGTATATAACCTTGTGTTTAACATCTGAAAAGTGCAAAATGCTCTCACTCCTTACAGAACAATATTATTGTACTTAGTACTTGTATATAACCTTGTGTTTAACATCTGGAAAGTGCAAAATGCTCTCACTCCTTACAGAACAATATTATTGTACTTAGTACTTGTATATAACCTTGTGTTTAACATCTGAAAAGTGCAAAATGCTCTCACTCCTTACAGAACAATATTATTGTACTTGGTACTTGTATATAACCTTGTGTTTAACATCTGAAAAGTGCAAAATGCTCTCGCTCCTTACAGAACAATATTATTGTACTTAGTACTTGTATATAACCTTGTGTTTAACATCTGAAAAGTGCAAAATGCTCTCACTCCTTACAGAACAATATTATTGTACTTAGTACTTGTATATAACCTTGTGTTTAACATCTGGAAAGTGCAAAATGCTCTCGCTCCTTACAGAACAATATTATTGTACTTAGTACTTGTATATAACCTTGTGTTTAACATCTGGAAAGGGCTAAATCATAGTTTCAGTCAGCTCTGGAGCAGCAATACACTACTGGGAGCTAGCTGAGCTAATCTGCTCAGCCAATGACAAGAGGCATATGTGTGTAGCCACCAATAAACAGTCATGCATTGCAGCACTTTAGCTAACTTTAATTATGGCCTAGATTACAAGTGGAGCACACAAATGTTAGCACTATGGCGCACTAATATTGCTAGAGTGTAATCCATAAATCTTACATTCTAAGTAAATTATTAGCTCTCTAAATAAAAGTCTAGTCACGCTAGGTGCGCTAAGCAGAAGGTGCGCTAAGCGGAAGGTGCACTAAGATGCAAGTGTGCTATACTGAAGGTGCACTAAGCTGAAGGTGCACTAAGATGCAAGTGTGCTAAACTGAAGGTGCACTAAGCTGAAAGTGCATTAAGATACAAGTGTGCTAAGCCGAAGGTGCACTAAGCTGAAGGTGCATTAAGATGCAAGTGTGCTAAACTGAAGGTGCACTAAGCTGAAGGTGCACTAAGATGCAAGTGTGCTATACTGAAGGTGCACTAAGCTGAAGGTGCACTAAGATGCAAGTGTGCTATACTGAAGGTGCACTAAGCTGAAGGTGCATTAAGATGCAAGTGTGCTATACTGAAGGTGCACTAAGCTGAAGGTGCACTAAGCTGAAGGTGCACTAAGATGCAAGTGCGCTAAACTGAAGGTGCACTAAGCTGAAGGTGCATTAAGATGCAAGTGTGCTAAACTGAAGGGGCACTAAGATGCAAGTGTGCTATACTGAAGGTGCACTAAGCTGAAGGTGCACTAAGATGCAAGTGTGCTATACTGAAGGTGCACTAAGCTGAAGGTGCACTAAGATGCAAGTGTGCTATACTGAAGGTGCACTAAGCTGAAGGTGCATTAAGATGCAAGTGTGCTAAACTGAAGGTGCACTAAGCTGAAGGTGCACTAAGCTGAAGGTGCACTAAGATGCAAGTGCGCTAAACTGAAGGTGCACTAAGCTGAAGGTGCATTAAGATGCAAGTGTGCTAAACTGAAGGTGCACTAAGCTGAAGGTGCATTAAGATGCAAGTGTGCTAAACTGAAGGTGCACTAAGATGCAAGTGTGCTAAACTGAAGGTGCACTAAGATGCAAGTGTGCTAAACTGAAGGTGCACTAAGCTGAAGGTGCACTAAGCTGAAGGTGCATTAAGATGCAAGTGTGCTAAACTGAAGGTGCACTAAGCTGAAGGTGCATTAAGATGCAAGTGTGCTAAACTGAAGGTGCACTAAGATGCAAGTGTGCTAAACTGAAAGTGCACTAAAATGAAAGTGTGCTAAACTGAAGGTGCACTAAGCTGAAGGTGCACTAAGCTGAAGGTGCACTAAGCTGAAGGTGCACTAAGATGCAAGTCTGCTAAACCGAAGGTGCACTAAGCTGAAGGTGCACTAAGCTGAAGGTGCACTAAGCTGAAGGTGGATTAAGATGCAAGTGTGCTAAACCGAAGGTGCACTAAGCTGAAGGTGCATTAAGATGCAAGTGCGCTAAACTGAAGGTGCACTAAGCTGAAGGTGCATTAAGATGCAAGTGTGCTAAACCGAAGGTGCACTAAGCTGAAGGTGCATTAAGATGCAAGTGCGCTAAACTGAAGGTGCACTAAGCTGAAGGTGCACTAAGATGCAAGTGTGCTAAACTGAAGGTGCACTAAGATGAAATACACCTAAAATTTGTATGTTTAACCCATTCCGCAAGTGTCAAACTAATATAAAAATCTGGAATTTCTTTTTTTTGGGGGGGGGGGGGGGGGCTAACAGCACTGACTAAACTGGTACAGTAGAGATTATCTGGGGCTAACAGCACTGACTAAACTGGTACAGTAGAGATTATCTGGGGCTACCAGTATTGAGTAATCTGGTACAGTAGAGATTATCTGAGGCTACCAGTACTGATTTATCATGTACAGTAGAGATTATCTGAGGCTACCAGTACTGACTAAACTGGTACAGTAGAGATTATCTGGGGCTAACAGCACTGGCTAAACTGGTACAGTAGAGATTATCTGGGGCTACTGGTATTGAGTAATCTGGTACAGTAGATATTATCCGGGGCTACCAGTACTGATTTATCATGTACAGTAGAGATTATCTGGGGCTACCAGTACTGATTTATCGTGTACAGTAGAGATTATCTTGGACTACCAGTACTGATTTATCATGTACAGTAGAGATTATCTGGGGCTAACAGCACTGACTAAACTGGTACAGTGGAGATTATCTGGGGCTAACAGCACTGACTAAACTGGTACAGTAGAGATTATCTGGGGCTAACAGCACTGAGTAAACTGGTACAGTAGAGATTATCTGAGGCTACCAGTACTGACTAAACTGGTACAGTAGAGATTATCTGGGGCTAACAGCACTGACTAAACTGGTACATTAGAGATTATCTGGGGCTAACAGCACTGACTAAACTGGTACAGTAGAGATTATCTGGGGCTAACAGCACTGACTAAACTGGTACAGTAGAGATTATCTGAGGCTACCAGTACTGACTAAATTGGTACAGTAGAGATTATCTGAGGCTACCAGTACTGACTAAATTGGTACAGTAGAGATTATCTGAGGCTACCAGTACTGACTAAACTGGTACAGTAGAGATTATCTGGGGCTAACAGCACTGACTAAACTGGTACATTAGAGATTATCTGGGGCTAACAGCACTGACTAAACTGGTACATTAGAGATTATCTGGGGCTGGTGGTTATGGTAGGAGGAGTTTGATCACGGGCGCGAAAATCTGAACACGGAGATGCTGAACGCCAAACAAGGGCTCCTTGAAGCAGTAACTCCCCACTTCAAGTACTCTGCACTTTTCCCAAGGCAAGGACAAGAGTTGCCGGGACAACCCACATTTCAATATCTGTTGCGGGTCGCAGAGCCCACAAGATGAAAAATGTACACATCCTAAACGCACAAGCCGACTAGAGTCAATCAGAGAGTAAAAACAAGAGCTGCTTACATAGTCTACCTCATACTGGGGCCGGACATCCTCACACAGCCAAACTGTCCTCTGGCCAGGACACAGAATTCTCGCCTCAAGATAAGTACCTTGTCAAATACCTTACCAACGATTACGTATATCTGATAGATAGAATTACTGGCTGAAGACTAGTGGGGTTTTTTTTCTGTTGTGTAGAATTAAATGCACACTATATGAGACCATCTACTTAAAGTTCCAGAAATACATTACATATATACAGAGCTGCCATATCACTGATATGATCTGGCTGAAGAGTGGGGGTTGTCTATAGTTACTGGACTGGGACTTAAGGCACATTATGTCTAGTGCATCATGCCAGCAAATACACCTTCCACATAAGCACCAGGAAAATATGATTGCTTTGTAAGGTTTCTTTTCTTGCTTTCTGTATATAACTTTTAGCTGAAGAACAGTTTAAACCCAGCACAATCTGGGGAGGTACAGTGAGGAGAGTGAGGCTACTCACGCAACAGAACTGATAAAGGCACTTATAACATTTAGCAGGGCTTACTAACACATCACAGCCCCTAGCTGATCTGAGTGCGGGCCATCCTCAGCTTTATAAAAATTAGATTTACATTGTCGCTGTACTTTCTGGGCATACTCTAATATCTTTGTGCTTCCAGTTCACCATTATATTGGGCCTACAGAGTCTGTTCTGGAAACCCCTCTGCTCCTTATGCTGACTCTTCACGCTTGATAAAGATCAGGGGTTGATCTCATTCTCTTAAATTAAAGAAGGTATAAAATATACACACATCTTAGCACTGAGAATAAGACATTTATAGAAAGCTGATAAAGTGGTTAAATCTTTTATATGCCCGGAACATATAGAACACAAGAGAACATTGAATTGATGGTTATGTGCACTATATCTGCATCGACCACTCCCCACAATAAAAGCCAATAGAGATAACTTGATCCTAAGGAAGAGTTTTTTGACCATTGATTGATCAAGCATCAACAGAGACATATCCTATTGGTTTATACAACAAATTCTCAATCACTCATTTTGAAACCCAGGGACTCATTAATCTCAAGGAGGAAACACTGAGACACTTAGTCTTCCTGGGTGTATGGACACAATCTTCTCAGGGCTGCTCCTGGCACAGTTATGCCATTATAATAAGTACATTTTTGTGTTATTTTCATATACTAGAGCATATTTCTGAGGGCTTGAATGTATGATAATCTTTCCTTTTAAACAATACCTTCAGAATTGAATTATATACTGTACATAGAAAATAGGAAGGATCAATAGCAAGTGTCTAATTAATTTATTTCTGTATAGACATATCATTGTTTACCTACTTCTGAGATATCTGGTAAAAAGAATTGACATCAAGCAAATGGGGCCTATTTACCAATGTGTGAGCGGACATGATAAGAAGTAACGTATCATGTCCGCTGCACATCCCGGCACACCGATAAATGACGAACTGCTGGTGCAATGCCGCCCCCTGCAGATTTGCGGCCGCTAGCAGGGGGTGTCAATCAACCTGATCGTATTCGATCAGGTTGATTTCTGTCTGCCGCCTCAGAGCAGGCGGACAGGTTATGGAGCAGCGGTCTTTAGATAACGGGGCATCATAACATAAAAAGGTCTGTTTTTCCAACAGAAAAGAAAATATTCTTCTCCATTGAGTACATATAAACCATAAGCCTGATTATGTCACACCATGGCGGGGGATTTGCCACTTTCCAGGATCTAGCTATTGACAGCTTAACTGCGGGTAACAGACAGATACTTAAATATCCTTGATACTTAGGTAGCCTACAAGTACCTATGTGGAGTAAGGCTATTTCCGGAGTTCTAGGTAATGCTATCCCTAAACCTAGAAGGGAGAAACAAGCACTCCAGAGTGTTTTGATCTTGGGACAACTCCACCATATATGGGTCATGTTGCCTGTCTGGCCACATTTCCTCCAGCATAGGGGTGTGGATGAGGGGAATATTTTGGCTAGTCTAGTTGGGACGTAATACCAGTCAGTGAGGATTTTGAAGTACGTCTCAAAAATGGTGATACAATGTAAGGCTTGCTTTGTGAGTGTGAACGTACGCTGCCATTACTCACTAGATATGGATACATTTAGTTTTTGTTTCCATTTTAAAATATGAGATGCTTTATCGTCTGGTGCAGTGCGTCCATTAAGTTATAATGGACGGACATGGGTTTCCCTGCTTCCACCGAGATTTCCACAGTGTAAGTTGCTGGTTTGAAGAGGGACAGAACCCCCAGCTAGAAAGTACGCTTGTTACTCTGGTGCGTTAGAAGGTTAGGTAGGGTGGGGTTTGGGCCATGGCTCTGATCTGATATAGAGTAACAAAGGAGTCTGCTTGAGTAGGTGACCACATATCTGCAACCCTCACTATACCCTTGTCCATGTGGTTGCGTGCGAGTCTGGCAGTCCCGTCAGAATTCCAGAGATAGAGGTGATAGGGGAGGGGTGGGGCGCTATGTGTTTGTAGTGCCTAAGGTGTTCCCATGTGGCCAGGCATTCTTTTATAGTAATGTTATCTATTGCTAGCGTGCGTCTGCAATAATATACAAGATTTTGATATAGACAAGATGAAAAAAGAAATTGAATCACTTAAAGCTGAGGTAGATGACCTAGAGAATAGATCTAGACAAAACAATTTGAGCTTGATTGGGATCCCTGAGGGTTTTATGAATGCCACATCTTTCCTCCCTAATTTATTAGGGCTGCCAACTGAAACGCAAAATATTTCTATTGAGAGAATACAGAGTTGGACCAGTTAGACATAGGGGCCTATTTAACAAGGTGCGGACGGACATGATCCGATATTGTGGATCATGTCCGCCGCACATTGATAAATGCTGACAGCGTACGCTGTTGGCATTTTTTCATTGCACCAGCAGTTCTTGTGAACTGCTGGTGCAATGCCGCCCCCTGCAGATTCACGGCCAATCGTCCGCTAGCAGGGGGTGTCAATCAACCTGATCGTATTCGATCAGGTTAATTTCTTGTGAGTTCTGTCTGCCTCCTCAGAGCAGGCGGTCAGGTTATGGAGCAGCGGTCTTTAGACCGCTGCTTCATAACTTGTGTTTCTGTACAGCCTGAAGGCTCGCCAGAAATTCGGGGCATCAAGCCCCATACAGAGCTTAATAAATATGCCCCATAATGTAAATGGAAAAACCCTACCCAGACCAGTTTTTATGAAGTTTCTCAACTACCAGGATAAGGTTTTAATACTTAAGGCCTATAAGAGTTTAGAGTATACCCAATTTATTGAGGGAAAGAAATTTTTTAATTTTCAGGATTTTTCTGCAGATATTCACCTAGATGACGAGTTTTGCATTAGAGGCTGTGCGGTGCTAATGAGCAGTTTATGCTCACCGCTCACTTACAGACAAAAAAGTGAGCGAAGAGCAAAATTTAGCTCCACATCTCAACGCAATACCAGCGCTGCTTACGTTAGCGGTGAGCTGGTAAAACGTGCTTGTGCACGATTTCCGCATAGGAATCAATGGGGGAGAGCCAGATAAAAAAAAGTCTAACACCTGCAAAAAAGCAGCGTTCAGCTTCTAACGCAGCCCCATTGATTCCTATGGGGTAATACATTTTATAGTTAGTTGTAGTAGGTGGCGCAAAACAAGTTGCTATTCCCAATGTGTCTTACTGTAAATATGTGTGATAATATGTGGGCTCAATATATGTTAATGTTTTGATGAGTCCTAATTTTATATTCTCTTTTGGAAAAAAATGGATGTCGAAACTATTTAAGAAATAAATATGATCCTTTATTTGATTATGGTAAATTTACCCAATAGTAGTGATGCTAAAAGTACAGTTAAACAAAAATTATTACAATTCCTTCAAAGTTTAAAAAATTACACCGGTGTCTCTATGTATAAAAATGTACATAATATATAAAAAATGTACATAATATATAAAAAAAGTACATAATATATAAAAAATAAAAAATAAATAAATTGCAAAAAAGCAGCGTTCAGCTTCTAACGCTGCCCCATTGATTCCTATGGGGAAATACATTTTATGTCTACACCTAACACCCTAACCCGAGTCTAAACACCCCTATCTAACACTTATTAACCCCTAATCTGCCACCCGACATCACCGACACCTACATTATATTATTAACCCCTAATCTGCCGCTCCAGACACCGCCGCCACCTACATTATAGTTATGAACCCCTAATCTGCTGCCCCCAACATCGCTGACACCTACATTATATTTATTGACCCCTAATCTGCCGCCCCAATGTCGAGTTATTAACCCCTACACCTAAGTCTAACCCTAACCCCCCCTAACTTAAATATAATTTAAATAAATCCAAATAAAATTACTACAATTAACTAAATTATTCCTATTTAAAACTAAATACTTACCTATAAAATAAACCCTAAGCTAGCTACAATATAACTAAGAGTTACATTGTAGCTAGCTTAGGGTTTATTTTTATTTTAAAGGCAACCTTGTATTTATTTTAACTAGGTAGAATAGTTATTAAATAGCTATTAACTATTTAATAACTTCCTAGTTAAAATAAATACAAAAGTACCTGTAAAATAAAACCTAACCTAAGTTAAAATTACAGTAACACTACACTATAATTAAATAAATTAACTAAACTAAATACAATTAATTACAATTAAATAAAATTATCTAAAGTACGAAAAAAAAATACTAAATTACAGAAAATAATAAAATAATAAAATAATTACAAGATTTTTAAACTAATTACACCTAATCTAATCCCCCTAACAAAATAATAAAGCCCCACCAAAATAAAAAAAAAAACCCTACCCTACACTAAATTAGAAATAGCCCTTAAAAGGGCCTTTTGCGGGGCATTGCCCCAAAGTAATCAACTCTTTTACCTGTAAAAAAAAATTACCCAATCCCCCCTTAAAAAAAACTAACACTAACCCCCTGAAGATCACCCTACCATGAGACGTCTTCACCCAACCGGGCAGAAGTGGTCCTCCAGACGGGCAGAAGTCTTCATCCAACCGGGCAGAAGAGGTCCTCCAGATGGGCAGAAGTCTTCATCCAGGCGGCATCTTCTATCTTCATCCATCCGGCGCGGAGCAGGTCCATCTTCAAGACATCCGACGCAGAGCATCCTCTTCTGACAACAGCCGATGATGAATGAAGGTTCCTTTAAGTGACGTCATCCAAGATGGCGTCCCTTCAATTCTAATTGGCTGATAGAATTCTATCAGCCAATCGGAATTAAGGTAGAAAAAAATGAAGTTCAATACTATTGGCTGATCCAATCAGCCAATAGGATTGAGCTTGCATTCTATTGGCTGTTCCTATCAGTCAATTGAATGCGAGCTCAATCCTATTGGCTTGGATGACTTCACTTAAAGGAACCTTCATTCAGTTGTCGGCCGTCGTCAGAAGAGGATGCTCCACGTCGGATGTCTTGAAGATGGACCCGCGCCGGATGGATGAAGATAGAAGATGCCGCCTGGATGAAGACTTCTGCCTGTCTGGCGGACCTCTTCTTCCCGGTTGGATGAAGACTTTTGCCCGTCTGGAGGACCACTTCTGCCCGGTTGGGTGAATACGTCTCACGGTAGGGTGATCTTCAGGGGGTTAGTGTTAGGTTTTTTAAAGGGGGATTTGGCTGGGTTTTAGAGTAGGGTTGGTTGTGTGGGTGGTGAGTTTTAATGTTGGAGGGGGTATTTGTAATTGTTTTTTACAGGTGAAAGAGCTGATTACTTTGGGGCAATGCCCTGCAAAAGGCCCTTTTAAGGGCTATTTGTAATTTAGTGTAGGGTAGGGATTTTTTTTTTATTTTGGGGGGGCTTTATTATTTTGTTAGGGGGATTAGATTAGGTGTAATTAGTTTAAAAATCTTGTAATTATTTTATTATTTTCTGTAATTTAGTGTTTGTTTCTTTTCGTACTTTAGATAATTTTATTTAATTGTAATTAATTGTATTTAGTTTAGTTTATTTAACTATAGTATAGTGTTAGGTGTAATTGTAACTTAGGTTAGGTTTTATTTTACAGGTACTTTTGTATTTATTTTAACTAGGAAGTTAACTATTCTACCTAGTTAAAATAAATACAAAGTTGCCTGTAAAATAAAAATAAACCCTAAGCTAGCTACAATGTAACTATTAGTTATATTGTAGCTATCTTAGGGTTTATTTTACAGGTATTTAGTTTTAAATAGGAATAATATAGTTACTTGTAGTAATTTTATTTAGATTTATTTAAATTATATTTAAGTTAGGGGGGTGTTAGGGTTAGGGTTAGACTTAGGTTTAGGGGTTAATAACTTTATTATAGTGGCGGTGACGTTGGGGGCGGCAGATTAGGGGTTAATAAATGTAGGTAGGTGGCGGCGATGTTAGGGACAGCAGATTAGAGGTTAATAATATTTAATTAGTGTTTGCGAGGCGGGAGTGCGGCGGTTTAGGGATTAATATATTTATTATAGTGGCGGCAATGTCCAGTTCGTCAGATTAAAGGTTAAAAAAATTATTTTAGTGTTTGCGATGTGGGGAGGCCTCAGTTTAGGGGTTAATAGGTAGTTTATGGGTTTTAGTGTACTTATTAGCACTTTAGTTAAGAGTTTTATGCTACGGCGTTGTAGTCTAAAACTCTTAACTACTGACTTTTTAATGCGGTACCAGTCTTGACAGGAGAGGGTGTACCGCTCACTTTTTGGCAGACTCGTAATACCAGCGCTATGCAAGTCCCATTGAAAATATAGGATACGCAATTGACGTAAGTGGATTTGCGGTATTTCCGAGTCTGGCCAAAAAAGTGAGCGGTGAGCATGTCATTTCAAGAAGCATAATACCAGCGGGCGTTAAAAAGCAGCGTTGGGACCAGCCAATGCTGCTTTTTAAGGCTAACGCCAAACTCGTAATCTAGGCGATAGTAAGTAAAAGAAAATTGTTAAGTCCTTTATGTACTGAACTAATTAAAGCTGGCATTAATGCCACTATTATATATCCTGCTAAGCTGAAAATTACGTTAGAGAATGAGGCTAACTTTTTTGACAATCTAATCTCAGCTCAGGATTTTGTACATAGCAGAGGAATCCTTGTCTGATTATGACTATGTATATAGGTTATATGTCATACTTCTATTGTATACAGAAAATTCCATGCCCCCCCCCCTCTCTCTCACATTCCCTTGCCTTCTTTTCCCCCCATTTTTTATACATACAATAAATATTTAATGGAAAGGAATCCAAATAACTGGAATAAATATATTAATACAAAGGAGGCAATAGACACTTTTTACTTGAACAAACACAATAAAATGAAAAAAGAGCAAAAAAGTATTTTTAACAGCTTTGGAAACAAGTCTGAAAAATATCTGGTCAATCTTAACAAAAATAAAAAATACAATAATCATAGATCTTCAATTAAAGTAGGAAGCAAGATGATCTCCTCTACGGAGAAAATCAGCCAAGAATTCCTAACGTATTACCAGGGAGTTTATAACAGGTCAGATATTGATAAACATTTTTGGAGTAGCATAGAAACCCCCGATTATTACTAATGAGCAGATGGAAATGATGGAAGAACCCATATCAACTGAGGAAGTAGAATCAGTTATTAAAAAGTCATCCTGCAATAAAGCTGCGGGTCCTGATAATCTTCATTTTAAATGTTATAAAATTGAAAAAGATTAAATAGGACCAATTCTAGTGAACCTATATAACAACTATTTAATAAGGGGAAATGAACCATCTAAACCCTGGTTTCTCAACAGCCGGGCCGTGATAGCCCTGCTGGTGGGCCCTGACCTGTCATGCCCCCACTGCACACTCTTACCCCCTGCACACAAGGGGCAGACTGAGACCAATCAAGGCCCCAGGAAAACTGTCTCACACTGACCCAAATGTATTCAAATTTATGCAAATGAACATGGTAGCCTCCCTGCCCTAACCCCAACAGGCCCATCAACCTCCAGAGCCAGGACCCCCAACATTAAGGGCCAAAGAAAGGGCCCCCAACCTCCAGGGCCAGACCTCACACTCCATGTCCCTCACAGCGACAGACCCTCGGCAGGACCCCCACACTCCAGGGCCCCCACTAAACCCACATTGAACTGCTTAGTTACTGATAGGGCAAATCCCTGCTGCTTACTAATATATATATATATATATATATATATATATATATATATATATATATATATATATATATATATATATATATATATATATATAAAAATAAAACTACCGGGCCCTGGACATGTCCAGCTAAAATTTACCGGGCCTTGAGGTCACTTTGGTTGAGAACCACTGATCTAAACGGTTACTACAATCATATACATCTCTTATTTTAAAAACAGATAAAAATCCAGAGGATTTGGGTGCTTATAGACCAATTGCTTTATTAAATATTTACTATACAATGTTGACATCCATTATAGCTAATAGAATGCAAAATCTAATGAAATTTATTATACACAAAGACCAAACAGGTTTCATCAATATCTAACCTACGTAAGGTCTTTGTCTTATTATCATATTTAAATGCACAAGACTCATTAGATGAAGATTTGAAGCTGGTAGATCCTATAATACTATCATTAGACGCTGAAAAATCATTTGGTTATGTACCTTATGATCATTTATTCACAACTCTTTAAAAATTTGGTTTTAAAGGTAGAATTCTTAAACTAATAAAATCACTATATAATTCTCCGACCTCTTCCTTAATAATTAATTCTTCAATCTCAAGTCCTTTCACCTTATATAGAGGGATGAGACAGGGATGCCCCCTCTCCCCTCTTTAATTTCATTTAGCTGTAGAGTCTTTGGCAATCTTATTAAGAACCAGCATTGAAGGAATACAAATTTTAGGACAGGAGATATTAATTTATCTTTATGCGGATGACCTTCTGTTATGTATGAATAGGGCAGCTATATATGTTTCCATATTTTTAGATATGATCAATAATTTTGGTTCTTTTTCTGGATTTAAAGTAAATGTTCTCAAATCTGAACTGATGTGGTTATCTAGAAAACATTCTAAAATAAATCATCTTTTCTGAGAAGTTAAAAATGACTTTAAATATTTAGGAATAAAAATGTCCTGTCTGCCAAAACTGTGGTATGAGCTTAATTATAAGGACAAATTAAATAACATGTTTGACAGCTTAAAAAGATGGTCCCAATTGCCATTATCACTGCTGGGCAAAGTCAATATAGTTAAAATAATCTTATTTCCTAAAATTCTATAGTTAATGCAAGTAATACCATTTCCCTTACACAAATCTGATCTCCTTCTGTTAAATAAGAATTTAGTTAAAGGATTACTTTCTGTTATAATTTTTAAGCTAAACAACTAACATATTAAAGTTAATAAACATTAATTAAAACCTACTGACTATTTTCACCAAAACCAAGTTTCATAACGTTCTAAAAGTTATATCTTTTATTCGCCGATGATGTCACGTTATCCTGCCCACTATTTTCAGCACTGCATGTTCAAAATACTTAAACCAATAACTTTGTGTTTAAAGCGCCATTTTGAAACCTAGGTATTGTAAACGGATTGGTACAGAGCAAAGGATACCCACAGAGTGGGTTTGGAAAACAATTAAATTTGCAGACAAGATTTCTGATATACGGTAGAGATATGTTAATGAAATGCTATTGATGAAAAGCGTATTTGGGGTAGTTAGTTAGTAACAGGCATAGAAAATATTTACTTACAGTGGCCCTTTAACTTTTTATGGCAAGGTGGAAGACCAGTGCTAAGCCTAGAAAAACTTCAAATACCGATGGATAAAGGGGGAATGAATCTACCAAACGTTATAATATATAATAAAGCATCTTTAGCTAAATATGTGGTTGACTGACTAACAGAAGGAAACTATTATACAAATATAGAAATTGAGCAAGGAATTGTTTTCCCCTTTTCACTCTCTGCTCTACCCCATATCCAATTCATAAATCTGCCTATCATTTGTAGCAGAATGTCTGTTTTTAGAGAACCCATAAAAGCATGGCAAAACCTCTGCTCTTTTTCTAATTCAAATCTCAGCATATCAGAGTACTATCCCATACAGGGAAATCCCCAGTTTATAGCTGGAATTACTACAAAACCGTTTAAAGAATGGGTCAGAATGGGACTTGTACATTTTGCACAACTAATCAATAAACGAGATGATACAGATAAATCTTGCTGCGGAATCTGTTGGCGCTCTACAAATAACCAATAATAAATAAAACATTTCAAGAACTTAAACAGGAATGTGGGATTCCAAATCATCACTTATTTGCTTATTATCAGGTGAGAAGCTTTATAATGAGATTAATAGAACAGCATGGAAATAACTGGGACTTTATAGCTAGAATCTTCTCTCAATTCAGAAACAGAATTGTCTCTATACCATTCCTTTATAAATCTATAATGAACAAAAAAAGCAATAAAACAATCAAAAAAAGTCATAATAAATGAGAGAACTTGCTTATTGCAGGTCTAGCAGATAATATAATAACCAAAAGTATCATAAGAGTAAAGATGGCCTCTCTTGCAGCCTATTATATGGAAGCACAAATACAAATTATTCATATGGCTTATTTAACACCTGAGAGAATGAAAAAAATTGCTAGAACTAAAATGATTTATGTGTAATAAATGTGGTTCTAGAGAAGCAAATATATTACATTGCTTCTGGTACCGTTCTAAAATTCAAAAATTCTGGCATAAAACTTTTAACTGGTTAAGCTCTATATTCCAGGAAATTATCGATCTAGAACTACAAGACATTTTCTTCCTCCTGCATGGCTCTAAATGTAAAGAAAATACTACATTTCTGAATCTAACGGTATTAACAGGCAGGAAGTTGATCCTTGGATTATGGAAATCTCGGAAGGCCCCTACCTTAAATAATTTATTCCTGGAACTCTGTAGTCCACTTGTAATAGAACAACTAGATACATTGGCCCCAAGTTATCAAGGTCTGTCGGACCTGATCCGACAGTGCGGACCTGATCCGCAAGACCTCGCTGAATACGGCGAGCAATACACTCGCCGTATTCAGCATTGCACCAGCAGCTCACAAGAGCTGCTGGTGCAACGCCGCCCCCTGCAGACTCGCGGCCAATCAGCCACCAGCATGGGGGTGTCAATCAACCCGATCGTACTCGATCGGGTTGATTTCCGGCGATGTCTGTCCGCCTGCTCAGAGAAGGCGGACAGGTTATGGAGCAGCGGTCTTTGTGACCGCTGCTTTATAACTGCTGTTTCTGGCGAATCTGAAGACTCGCCAGGAACACGGGGCATCAAGCTCCATTCGGAGCTTGTTAAATAGAGGCCCTTGTCTCTCTCAGACAATGGCTTTAAATTTTTTATCCAGAAATGGGAAAAATTTATTCTGGTACAAGAAACTGGATTTTAAAAACAAATCCTATATCCTTTTATACATACAGAATTGCTGATGACCTTACGTAGAGGACAATGGTCATTTTTAGATGAATGACCTGGAGGGAAGCGGGAGGTAGAATGAGGAGAAATTATTATTTTTTCTCCTTTCTTCTCTCTCCCTCTCCGTAGATGGAATAAGCAGAAAAAAAGCCTTATTCTTATTTTTTCTCTCTCTCACCATTTAAATATTAACATGAGTATAAATGAAAGAGACAAGATCTTTCATAAGTTTTATATCTCTAACTTCTTATCACATTTGAAATTTAGTTTTTCTATGTTAATTAAGTGTATGGTGATGCTTTTTCTTTTTTTTATATCTAATGCTATATTTTAATTGATTTGCACATTATAACTTTTGTATAAATCTGATCTCGCAATAAAAAGATTAAAAAACAAAAAAGAGAGATTATCTGGGGCTAACAGCATGGACTAAACTGGTAGAGTAGACATCATCTGGGGCTACCAGTACTGACTAAACTGGTAAAGTAGAGATTATCTGGGGCTTCCGGTACTGACTAAACTGGTAAAGTAGAGATTATCTGGGGCTTCCGGTACTGACTAAACTGGTACAGTAGAGATTATCTGGGGCTACAATTACTGACTAAACTGGTACAGTAGAGATTATCTGGGGCTACCAGTACTGACTAAACTGGTACAGTAGAGATTATCTGGGGCTACCAGTACTGACTAAACTGGTACAGTAGAGATTATCTGGGGCTTCCGGTACTGACTAAACTGGTACAGTAGAGATTATCTGGGGCTACAATTACTGACTAAACTGGTACAGTAGAGATTATCTGGGGCTACCAGTACTGACTAAACTGGTACAGTAGAGATAATCTGGGGCTTCCGGTACTGACTAAACTGGTAAAGTAGAGATTATCTGGGGCTTCCGGTACTGACTAAACTGGTAAAGTAGAGATTATCTGGGGCTTCCGGTACTGACTAAACTGGTAAAGTAGAGATTATCTGGGGCTTCCGGTACTGACTAAACTGGTAAAATAGAGATTATCTGGGGCTTCCGGTACTGACTAAACTGGTACAGTAGAGATTATCTGGGGCTACCAGTACTGACTAAACTGGTAAAGTAGAGATTATCTGGGGCTACCAGTACTGACTAAACTGGTACAGTAGAGAATGATTATCTGGGGCTTCCAGTACTGACTAAACTGGTACAGTAGAGATTATCTGGGGCTACAATTACTGACTAAACTGGTACAGTAGAGATTATCTGGGGCTACCAGTACTGACTAAACTGGTAAAGTAGAGATTATCTGGGGCTTCCAGTACTGACTAAACTGGTACAGTAGAGATTATCTGGGGCTACAATTACTGACTAAACTGGTACAGTAGAGATTATCTGGGGCTACCAGTACTGACTAAACTGGTAAAGTAGAGATTATCTGGGGCTACCAGTACTGACTAAACTGGTACAGTAGAGAATGATTATCTGGGGCTACCAGTACTGACTAAACTGGTACAGTAGAGATTATCTGGGGCTACAATTACTGACTAAACTGGTACAGTAGAGATTTTCTGGGGCTACCAGTACTGACTAAACTGGTACAGTAGAGATTATCTGGGGCTACCAGTACTGACTAAACTGGTACAGTAGAGAATGATTATCTGGGGCTACCAGTACTGACTAAACTGGTACAGTAGAGATTATCTGGGGCTACAATTACTGACTAAACTGGTACAGTAGAGATTTTCTGGGGCTACCAGTACTGACTAAACTGGTACAGTACAGATTATCTGGGGCTACCAGTACTGATGTATCATGCACAGTAGAGATTATCTGGGGCTACCAGTACTGATGTATCATGTGCAGTAGAGATTATCTGGGGCTACTAGTACTGAATTATCATGTACAGTAGAGATATCTGGGGCTACCAGTAATGATTTATCCTGTACAGTAGAGATTATCTGGGGCTACCATTAATGATTTATCCTGTACAGAAGAGATTATCTGGGGCTACCAGTACTGATTTATCATGTACAGTAGAGATTATCTGGGGCTACCAGTACTGATTTATCATGTACAGTAGAGATTATCTGGGGCTACCAGTACTGATTTATCATGTACAGTAGAGATTATCTGGGGCTAACAGTACTGATTTATCACGTACAGTAGAAATTATCTGGGGCTACCAGTACTGATTTATCATGTACAGTAGAGATTATCTGGGGCTACCAGTACTGACTAAACTGGTACAGTAGAGATTATCTTGGGCTACCAGTACTGATTTATCATGTACAGTAGAAATTATCTGGGGCTACCAGTACTGATTTATCATGTACAGTAGAGATTATCTGGGGCTACCAGTACTGACTAAACTGGTACAGTAGAGATTATCTGGGGCTAACAGTACTGATTTATCACGTACAGTAGAAATTATCTGGGGCTACCAGTACTGATTTATCATGTACAGTAGAGATTATCTGGGGCTACCAGTACTGACTAAACTGGTACAGTAGAGATTATCTTGGGCTACTAGTACTGATTTATCATGTACAGTAGAGATTATCTGGGGCTACCGGTACTGATTTATCATGTACAGTAGAGATTATCTGGGGCTACCAGTACTGATTTATCCTGTACAGTAGAGATTATCTGGGGCTACCAATACTGATTTATCATGTACAGTAGAGATTATCTGGGGCTACCAGTACTGATTTATCATGTACAGTAGAGATTACCTGCGGTTACCAGTACTCACACTTTCTGCAGTAAAAGGCTCGTATGGTCTGAGGAGTCTGAGGCTCTCGTCAATAACTCTGAATGCGCAGAGAGATTCAGGAGCCGCGGAGAACAGCAGGTCTACGTTTGAGGCTGGAGCTCCTTGTCCTTCAGAGAAATTCAAAGAAACCTAAAGAATCAAACAACCATAAGAAATTCAGGTGTTGAACCATCATCTGTCTGTGATCTGACACCTAAACCCCATCTCATCCAGGTTACTACACTTCATTATTGGGACCTCGTAATGCCCTCAGCATCCATTGCAAATCTAATAATGGAATTACAGCAACTTGACCAAGCTGAGAATCATCATTGTATATTAAGCTTTGTGATGAATTTGTGCACAGTCTGGAATCAGATGTGAATAAGATGCAAGAACAGCAAGTACTTAGGTATAACAATCACTAACTATACAGCATTACAGATGTAGTCCCATTACTAGCAGGTGACACTCCTCTAGCGCTAATGAAACACAAAACTAATGGTGCAGAGAAACTGGTGAACAGGTCTAGAAACACTGATGCCATTAATTCAGCAATAACATCACCTTATTGGGAGTCATTGTCTGTGTAAATGTACCCACCAATCACCAAGCGCTACCCAGGGTGCTTAACCAAAAATGTGCCGGCTCATAAGCTTAGATTCCTAATTTTGCAAATAAAGATACCAAGAGAATGAAGACAAATTGATAATGGGAGTTATATTAGAAAGTTTCTTAAAAAGCTGCTCTCTCTGAATCATGAAAAATGGGGTTTAGTGTCACTTTAATAATCTAGCACAATATTTAAGTCTGAGAGTAGCAATATAAGCCCTTTCTACCAGTTACACTGTGTATTTGATCCTCTTTAAATAAAAAGGAAAGGTTTTATCTATGAATTTACTGACCTGTAAGTTATTACAATGTGAGGCAGCATTTAATTAAACTGAAAAATGCCCCATAGGCCTCACTTACCGGATTTTTAAAACAGATCTCTATGTTCAGGCTCACAGTTTCCACAATAATCTCTTTCTCCAAAATGCTGTATATGATGAGGGTAGCACTGGGGGCCATGCCGGAGCATACGGAAAGGTCAATAGTCACTGTGCCGTTCCTACCTGTAGCGAGAGCAGAATCATGTCAGACCCTGGAGTTGTGGCTACTTCCTGTATACTGCACAACAGAGCCTGTATATAAGAATTAAATACTCACTGCCGCTCACGTCAACATCCTTCTGACCATTTGCAACAATCTCTGACCTTGCCATAACCTGAAGGGATGAGGGAGAAGTTAATCACATAGTTATGGTGACTGTACAATTCTCATGCACTATTTATATAAAGCTAGAGGGAAAACAAAGTATTAGGGATTCTGGTAGGAAAATATTATAGCAAAGATCTGAAGCCTTAAACCAGATTCTGATGTCTCAAACAGAAGTAATGGGCTCAACTAAACTTATATCAAATCTCTTCTAGAGCAAGTGAGAAGACGATCACAGAACCCTCAGACAGCGCTACACCACAAGGTCTCCTAGTGATAGGGACAGATGTGGCTCCAGGATAAACCAAATATAACTATTAAGTAACAGACTTTACTACTAAAACATGTGAGTGAGTCTGTATGTAGCAGTTTAACAACAATCTGTATTATATATTCTATAATTATGTCTGTTTGCATCAGCACCTTGGATCTAAGGATTTTGGAAACAAAACAGAGCTATTACAGGACATATTACGTTTACCAGTGGCTGCTGATACCAGTTGTATTGAAGGCTACAGATACATTTAGTGTTACACTTTACCCCTTGATGTCCTACAGATAACAATCCCTGTTCTTATTCCATCCCATCATCTCCACCCCCTGCCCACTCACCAGGTAGTAGAAGGTGGCTTTAGTTGCCTCTGTGCCAACCCCTTCAGCAGTCAGAATATATTTAACATCAATGCTGTAGCTCTGCCCACACTTCAGACGCTCTTTTGGGGGCTGTCCCTGCACGAAGCTCCCACTCTGGGAATAGAATCTCTTGACTGTGAATTCAGCTGTAGGATAGTCAGGGGATTCTCTCCAGCTTCTCCAGGATTGGTAATAGCATTGGTCAGGATTCAGGTAATTAGCCTGTGGGACAGACACAATGTGTAAAATGTACAGTAACAACACCATATAGATGTTATGTTTGCTGCTGTGTCACATGACTAATCAGTTGCAGTATGACCAGATCTAAATAGTGTAACACACACACATATACAAACACACAAACACAACGATAAACAAACACACTTACACACACAGATACACACACACATACACACACGTACACTTACACACATACACATGTACACACACACACACATACAGATAAACACAGATAAACAAACACGCTTACACACACACACAAACAGACATGTACACTTAAATACACATACAGATACACACACACACACGTATGCACATGCAGACACACAAACATACATACACATACTAGGGATGGGCAAATGTTTTGAAACATTCGAAAAATGAAACAAATTTTAACATATTTGTTCGTTCAAATCGAATTTCGAATGTTTACTTAACATTCTAACATTTGATTTTCGAATGTTCGGTTTCAAATTTTACAATTACATTTGAAAATATTCATTTTGAAAAATTTGAATTTATATATTTGTAATAGTATTTTTATAATGCTTTATTTAAATATAATATTCTAATTATGCAATGGTTGAATTAGAAAAAATCAAATTTATATGTTTGTAATAGTATTTCCAATGCTTTCTTTAAATGTAATATTCTAATTATGCAATATTCGATCGAAATAGAAACATTCAAATTGATATATTTGTATCAATTATGTATCAATTTATTAAATTCCCTACCACATGAACTATTGAACTTCTGAATAGTATTTGTTAAATAGAATGTTAAATTCGAAATTTAGAATGTGGACAATCAATCTAATTATAAACATTCAAATTCGAAAGTGACATTCAAAAACTGTAAATAGCTTTCGATTATAGAATTTTTAAGAATATACGTTAGTATCAACATTCGGATTTGTAATTCGAATTTCGGTAATAACATTCGTTCTAACATTCAAATTCGGAAATTTACACATTCGCCCATCCCACACATACACACAAACACATATACAGACACACACAGATACACACACATACAGACAAACACACATGTACAAACACATAAACTTACACACACACACATACAGACACACACACATGTACATAGACACATGTACACACACACACACACATAACTAACTGGCTGCAGTATGGCCAGACCTAAATGTTGTAACATACACATGTACACTTACAAACGCACGCATGTACACTTACACACACACACAGACACACATACACAGAACATGTACATGCACACATGTACACACACATGTAAATATACATACTCACACATACACACACACACATACAGAAATATACATACACATACACACACAAACATAATGCACACACATACACACACACAAACACACAGACACACACATATGTACACACACATACAGACACACACAGATACATACACACATATACATGTATAGTCAAATACACACACATACAGACACACACAGAACATGTACACACATACGCACACATATACAGACACAGATACAGACACACATACACACAGAGACGCACACAGATACACACATACATACACATGTATATTTACATACACAAACACACACACATAGATACACATACACATACAGATACACACACAAACACACATACACTTGCACACACACGTACACTTACACACACATGAACACACATACGCGCACACACACACATACATACAGATACACACACATGCACACACACACACACATGTACACACACACACATAACTAACCAGTTGCAGTATAGCCAGACCTAAATGGTGTAACACACACAGATACACAGACATGTACACACACACACGTTCACTTACACGCACATACAGCCACACACAGATATACACACATATACAGAAACACATACATGTTCGCACACACAGATACACTCATAAGTACACACACACATAACTAACCGACTGCAGTATGGCCAGACCTAAATTGTGTAACACACACATGTACAAACATACACATACATACAGATACACACACATACATACAGACACACACACACAGATGCACACACATGAACACACACAAGCATACATACACACACACACACACATACAGAAACACACACATGTACATACATACACACACATGTAAACACACAGACACACACATACAAACACACAGACACACAAATTTACACATACTCACAGACACACACATAACACACACACCATATGAACACAAATACAAACACATCTAATCTAATACAGGAGCATCAGTTGTAGACTGCTTGATAAAGCTCACCAGCTACTTTATTAGGTACACCTTGCTAGTACCGGGTTGGACCCCCTTTTGCCTTCAGAACTGCCTTAATTCTTCATGGCATAGATTCAACAAGGTGTTGGAAACATTTCTCAGAGGTTTTGGTCCATATTGACATGATAGCATCACACAGTTGCTGCAGATTTGTCAGCTGCACATCAATGATGCAAATCTCCTATTCCACTACATCCCAAAGGTGCTCTATTGAGATCTGGTGACTGTGGAGGCCATTTGAGTACAGTGAACTCATTGTCATGTTCAAGAAACCAGTTTGAGACTATTTGAGCTTGGTGACATGGTGCATTATACTGCTGGACGTAGCCATAAGAAGATGGGTACACTGTAGTCATAAAGGGGTGGACATGGTCAGCAACAATACTCAGGCCGTGGCATTTAAACAATGCTCAATTGGTACTAAGGGGCCCAAAGTGTGCTAAGAAAATATCCCCCACACCATTACACCATCACCACCGGCCTGAACCGTTGATACAAGGCAGGATGGATCCATGCTTTCATGTTGTTTACGCAAAATTCTGACCCTACCATCTGAATGTTGCAGCTGAAATCAAGACTCACCAGACCAGGCAACGTTTTTCCAATCTTCTGTTGTCCAATTTTGGTCAGCCTGTGCACATTGTAGCCTCAGTTTTCTGTTCTTAGCTGACAAGAGTGGCACCTGGTGGGGTTTTCTGCTGCTGTAGCCCATCTGCGCCAAGGTTCGAAGTGTTGTGCATTCAGAGATGGTATTCTGCATACCTTGGCTGTAACAAGTTATTTGAGTTACTGTTGCCTTTTTATTATCTCGAACCGGTCTGCTCATTCTCCTCTGACCTCTGACATCAAAAAGGCATTTTCGTCCACACAATATTTTTTCTCTTTTTTGGACCATTCTCTGTAAACCCTAGAGATGGTTGTGCGTGAAAATCCCAGTAGATCAGCAGCTTTTGAAATACTCGGACCAGCCTGCCAACAACCATTCCATGTTCAAAGTCACTTAAATCCCCTTTCTTCCCCATTCTGATGCTTGGTTTGAACTTTAGCAAGTTGTCTTAACAATGTCTAGATGCCTAAATGCATTGAGTTGCTGCCATGTGATTGGCTGATTCGCAATTTGTGTTACCAAGCAATTGTACAGGTGTACCTAATAAAGGGGCCAATGAGTGTGTATATACATGTATATATACAGTATATATATATATATATATATATATATATACACACACATTGCCAAGCACTCCATCCTTTTATCCACTCTTATAACCTGGGTGCAATCCAATAGTCCATCATATAAATCTCCATTTCTAGAAGGGCACTCACAGTATTTCAGCCAAATAATCTTTATAGCCTGCGAACGCTGCTGAGCAGGAGTGTGGCCAGGATGCCATATTATGTGTAATACATGTTGTCTTGAGCAAGGCTTGATGTAGAGATGAAACGTCTGACTTGTATGTGTATTAAACAACAAGATTATTTGGGGCATATTTCTCAAGCTCCGTATGCAGCTTGTTGCCCCGTATTTCTGGCCAGCCTTCAGGCTGTACAGAAACACAAGTTATGAAGCAGAGGTCTAAAGACCGCTGCTCCATAACCTGTCCGTCTGCTTTGAGGTGGCAGACAGACATCGCCGGAAATCAACCCAATCCAATACGATCAGGTTAATTGACACCCCCTGCTAGCGGCTGATTGGCCGCGAATCTGCAGGGGGTAGTGTTGCACCAGCAGTTCACAAGAACTGCTGGTGCAATGATAAATGCCAAGAGCGTATGCTGTCTGAATAGATCGATGTGCAGCGGACATGATCCACAATATCGGATCATGTCCGCTCGCACGTTCTTAAATAGGCCCCTTTGTCTTAAATCCTGTGGGTGCCCTTCTACAAACGGATATATATATATAGACACAGAGAGAGAGAGATTATTTCACAAAGGGCAAGCACTCACTGGTATTTTAAACAACAATTTTTACTGTACACAAAAACAGTCTACAGTAAAAATTGTTGTTTAAAATACCAGTGAGTGCTTGCCCTTTGTGAAATAATCTCTCTATGTACGGATTTGGTGGGCACCCTGGGAGTTGGCATATTATGAGAGTGCTGGGTTCTCTTGGACAATTATATATATATATATATATATATATATATATATATATATATATGTATACACACACAACTATTTATATAAGTAGTATGTGTTTGTATATATATTTATATATATATATATATATATATACACAGTATATATATATATATATACACACACACACTTTATACATAAATAAAAATATATTAATGCACACACACACGCATATATATATATATATATATATATATATATATATATATATGAACACACACTCTATAAATAAATAAATATATATACTATATATATATATATATATATACATATACATATATATATATATATATATATACACACCCACTATATATATATATATATATATAATCTATAGGGAATTAGCGAGAGATCCCACCACTATGTATCTAAAACAGCTTTTTTCCCTCTTATCAGAGGGTCTAGATGAAGGTATCTTGACCAAAAAAGAAAAAGACTATCTGTATCTGAAAAATCAGAGTGTAGCCTTTTATTATCACCTACCTAAGATACACAAGAATACGTCCAGTCCTCCTGGACGCCCTATAGTAGCTGGCATTGGTAGTCTTACTGACCATCTTTCTGCATACATAGATTCATTTCTACAGAAACATGTGGTTCCTCTGCCTTCGTTCATTAGAGATTCCACTGATCTACTGAACAAATTGGCTAGTCTGGGAATCACAAAGACCGATAAAGATTTGTGGTGGATAACAAATTACGTCAGTTCATTATATTCAAATATTCCTCACGACAAGGGACTGACTGTCATTCAGTCATACTTGGAATCTGATATATACATGCCTATTAAACAACAACAATTCATTAGTGAAATAATACACTGTATTTTACACCACAACTATTTTTTGTACCAAGGTCAATACTATCTTCAGATTAAGGGTACGGCCATGGGCACCAGATTCACACCCAGTTTTGCCAATATTTATATGGGCAAATTTGAGGAGACCCACGTTTATGGGTCTCCTATGGGTGCGAGTCTGGTGTTCTATGGCCGATACATATACGACCTTATGTTTTTGTTTAGGGACTCTTATGAGAAAGCCTTATCTTTTTCTACCTCTTTAAATACGAATGACTTTGGTTTGGAGTTCACCAGTAACATTCAGTCCAATATGATTGAATATTTAGATTTATTATTATATTTCTCTGCCACTGGCGTAATTATGTCAGAGACTTATTTCAAAAAGGTTGACTGTAATAGTTTTTTAAACTATAATAGCAATCACTATTATAGTTGGAAGAGAAATGTGCAATACGGGCAATTTAGACGAATCAGACGCAATTGTAGCACTATTGAGTGCTACAAAACACAATCTCTTATTTTGAAAGACAGATTTTTAGATAAAGGTTATCCTTTAGATTTAATTCAAAAAGGATACCTTAGAGCATTGCATGATGATAGAAGCACATATCTATCTCAGAATAACAATAAAAAGAAAAACAAGAAACAACTGTCTGACGACGATTGTAAGACACCTGTATTTGTCACAAACTTTAGTAGTCAATATCGTGACATTAAACAAATTATATTAAAACATTGGCCGATTATATGTGATGATCCATATCTTAAGAACCATATACCTTCTAAACTGCGAATAGTTTATAGAAGGGCACCAACACTCAAAAATAAATTAGCCCCAAGCAAAATAGTTAGAGATAAGGTCACTCATAATAGTCTTAATTTGGGTATTAAGAGGACATTTCTGGGTAATTTCACACCTCAGAATGGGGTCTTCAAGTGTTTGAAGCCCAGATGCAATATGTGCGGGATAGTCAAAAGTGGGACTAATATGTTCTCATCCAACCAGACTGGAGAGCAATTTAAGATCACTAAGAGACTATCATGTGAATCAACTTATGTTGTATATTTAATTAGCTGTTCTTGTGGGGTCCAGTATGTAGGGCGCACCAGTCGCACTATTAAAAAGCGATTGAGCGAACACACCTATAATATTAAAAAGAAATTTTTAAAACACAGTTTATCTAGACATTGTGCATATGCACACAAAGGAAGTCTTAAAACAACCTCTATATTACCTATTGAACAGATACCACGAAATAGTCATAACCCTATGCTTAGCTTGCGTCATAGAGAAACTTTCTGGGTACACAAATTGCACAAATTAGCCCCTGACGGATTGAATGAATGTGTAGATCTAGCAGCATTTGATTTATGACACCTAGGATTATGTTTACTTATCTGCCACTCGTATCAATATAAATATGTATTCCGAATTTCACTAGATAATATCTTGATTTACATCATATTAGGTTAGTGGTCACACTACAGAGCTTATTACACCGGAGCACATAATAGTGAATATATATATATATATACACATTGGTATTGTTATTAGTTAGTAAGCACCTCATATAGGTGTGTTAGGACTTTATATCACACCTTAAAATGTACTATCTTTTATCAGTTCTGATTCTTATAATTCACATTCTCTGAACCACCCTGTTTTATATCACCCATATTATATTATTTACACGAGTATACACTCATCTAAGTAGTTATATGAGACTCTACTTATTGCATTTAGTTTATAATTGCACACTCATCGACACTAGATTTATGTCTGGTTCATACCTTATCCACTACACCACATATCTATTATATTAGCTATATTGCCAAAGGTGTTATTTGGTACTCTAGTTAACTTTAGACGTCACTTTTTACTATTATTATATTATTAAACATCACTAATACACTCATCACATATAATTTGTCGGGATATGCACTTCATTAAACATACCACGTATATATATCACACTATCAAGGGTGCATTACAAGTTGTTTATTTTACATAAGCATCCTTACTTTAGTCTTTAATAATTATTGATATTTACTATGCTATATAGGTATTGGGTAAACACTTTTATCAATCCTAGTCTAACCTGTGAGGACACATTTTGGTACCCCATTTGAGCACGATACCGTTAGGCTATCACATATTATTTATGAGAATTGCAGATATCCAATACTTCTTGAGTGATCAACATAGAATTGAAACTGTGTACAGTTGGTAACACAGTTCTGATATACATATATGAGTTGTACTTATACTCTATCATACATTTATAGTGTCAGTGTTAATCTCCTCTTTATTACCTTCAGGAGTTCACTTACGCCTAGATTTAGAGTTCTGCGTTAGCCGTCCAAACCAGCGTTAGGGGGTCCTAATGCTGCTTTTGGCCGCCCGCTGGTAATTAGAGTCAGTCAGGAAAGGGTCTAACGCTCACTTTCCAGCCGCGACTTTTCCATACCGCAGATCCCCTTACGTCAATTTGCGTATCTTATCTTTTCAATGGGATCTTCCTAACGCCGGTATTTAGAGTCTTGGCTGAAGTGAGCGTTAGAACTCTAACGACAAAACTCCAGCCGCAGAAAAAAGTCAGTAGTTAAGAGCTTTCTGGGCTAACGCCGGTTCATAAAGCTCTTAACTACTGTGCTCTAAAGTACACTAACACCCATAAACTACCTATGTACCCCTAAACCGAGGTCCCCCCACATCGCCGCCACAATAATAAAAATTTTTAACCCCTAATCTACCGACCGCACACCGCCGCAACCTACATTATCCCTATGTACCCCTAATCTGCTGCCCCTAACATCGCCGACCCCTATATTATATTTATTACCCCCTAATCTGCCCCCCCCCAACGTCGCCGCTACCTACCTATACTTATTAACCCCTAATCTGCCGACCGGACCTCGCCGCCACTATAATAAATGTATTAACCCCTCAACCGCCGCACTCCCGCCTCAAAAAACCTATAATAAATAGTATTAACCCCTAATCTGCCCTCCCTAACATCGCCGACACCTAACTTCAAGTATTAACCCCTAATCTGCCGACCTGACCTCACCGCTACTCTAATAAATGTATTAACCCCTAAAGCTAAGTCTAACCCTAACCCTAACACCCCCCTAAGTTAAATTTAATTTAAATCTAACTAAATAAAATAAATCTTATTAAATAAATTATTCCTATTTAAAGCTAAATACTTACCTGTAAAATAAACCCTAATATAGCTACAATATAAATTATAATTATATTGTAGCTATTTTAGGATTAATATTTATTTTACAGGCAACTTTGTATTTATTTTAACTAGGTACAATAGCTATTAAATAGTTAATAACTATTTAATAGCTTGGTATGGTATCTCACAGGGAGATCAAAAGGCGCGCTATTTTTAAACAGATAAGACAAGCATAGAAATTGGATCTGTGATCCCAGAACGTGTAATGTTCCCACAAATAGTTACTCCGTTTTTGTCTTCGTCAGTCCACTGCTTTGAACAAATAATGTTGACAGTCCGTATGTGTACGGTATTCTTCTGTGTTTCTGTGTAGGCAGCTCCTCTTGTTCCCAGAGAGCAAGGGTGTAACTGTTTAGAAATGAAGATAAAGAGGGCGCCACATAGCGTAATATTGTTTCAAAAAAGGAAAAATAACACAAGACAGAGAGGTAATATGCTTACCAATAATTGTGGTACTGTGCTGTGACCAGTACTATCTCGCCTGCTAGCACTTTAATCAGTGGCTAGTACACTGTTGGATGTGATCCTTCCCGGAGCTTATCCTTGGGTTAGGGAATCGTGCTGTGAGCGTTTTTTTGGGTCAGCAGCTTCCCTGTATTATTCAATTAGGTTTGAACTCTTAAGAAATGCACAACTTCCAGGTTTAAAAGAATTATTTAAAAGGCTTTATTATAACGCGTTTCTCAACCGCCAAGGGTCGTTTCTTCAGATATCAAAGCGAATAAAAAATGTTACACATTTTAACAATTTATACACATTTGTTTGATTAAAAAGGAAGTTGTCACAAAAGTTACAAACCAATAGAAAACATTACATGATTCAACTGAGAAAGCCGGATAGAGGGCTTGACAGGTGTTACAATTAGTGTGAATTTGAACAGCATTGAATGGTCATGATTATTTTGGAATTAAAACAGCTGTAAACTTTGGCTAAAAAAAGTGTGAGATCTTCAATTTAACAACATCACATGTTTAAAAAGAAAAAAGTATAATCACAATTTAAATTTGAAATAATTACAGTAGACATGAAATGTTTTGAAAAATATACCAAAAAATGCACACAATATATATAATGTGGATGCTGTTGTATAATAAATTATAAAAAATGGTAAGCCTAAATGCTCTGTTTTGCTTATTAAAGGGACGTTTGCAACAAGCAATATAAACTTGAATTCAGGACAATAGTGTTATAAAAAAGATAAGCTTAAATGTTATGTTGCATATTAAAGTATCATTTGCAACAAACAATACATAAAATGTATATCAGCGTTTTTTATAATCACAATTTTGAAGGTTTCGGTTTAAAATAATTGTACTAGACATGAAATGTTGTGAAAAATAATATACCAAAAAATTGCACACAATATATATAATATAGATGTCATTGTGTAATAGATTGTGAAAAATTGGTAAACCTAAATGCTGTGTTGCATATTTCAAGGACATTCGCAACATGCAATGTAGAAAACCTGTGTCAGCACTTTATGAACTTAAGTTCAGGATGATAGTGTTGTAAAAAGAATAAACTTAAAATCTGAGTTGCATATTAAAGAATCATTTGCAACAAACATTACATAAGGTGTATATCAGCACTTTGTAAACTTAAGTTGAAGATAATAATATTGAATGTAGGCTTGTATATGAATAATACAAATATGTAAAAACTAATCTAACTAAAATTTGTGTGTTAATTAATACGAGGAAGAGGTTAACAAAGTGACCCATAGGCATCTTTCAATAGATGCTGAACGATGTGCCCCATGAACATCTTTTATTAATTACTATTTATTATAATACATGTATCTGAAACTTGTCTATTTTTATGAACTGTCTGTTATAGAGAAAACTGTGATGTATTCTTGCGTGTCGTATCGCTTTAAACTATATTAGGTGTAAGTACAATACACCAAATCAATAGATTAGATCAAAAGGTATCTTACTTACACCTAATATAGTTTAAAGCGATACGACACGCAAGAATACATCACAGTTTTCTCTATAACAGACAGTTCATAAAAATAGACAAGTTTCAGATAGTTTCAGATACATGTATTATAATAAATAGTAATTAATAAAAGATGTTCATGGGGCACATCGTTCAGCATCTATTGAAAGATGCCTATGGGTCACTTTGTTAACCTCTTCCTCGTATTAATTAACACACAAATTTTAGTTAGATTAGTTTTTACATATTTGTATTATTCATATACAAGCCTACATTCAATATTATTATCTTCAACTTAAGTTTACAAAGTGCTGATATACACCTTATGTAATGTTTGTTGCAAATGATTCTTTAATATGCAACTCAGATTTTAAGTTTATTCTTTTTACAACACTATCATCCTGAACTTAAGTTCATAAAGTGCTGACACAGGTTTTCTACATTGCATGTTGCGAATGTCCTTGAAATATGCAACACAGCATTTAGGTTTACCAATTTTTCACAATCTATTACACAATGACATCTATATTATATATATTGTGTGCAATTTTTTGGTATATTATTTTTCACAACATTTCATGTCTAGTACAATTATTTTAAACCGAAACCTTCAAAATTGTGATTATAAAAAACGCTGATATACATTTTATGTATTGTTTGTTGCAAATGATACTTTAATATGCAACATAACATTTAAGCTTATCTTTTTTATAACACTATTGTCCTGAATTCAAGTTTATATTGCTTGTTGCAAACGTCCCTTTAATAAGCAAAACAGAGCATTTAGGCTTACCATTTTTTATAATTTATTATACAACAGCATCCACATTATATATATTGTGTGCATTTTTTGGTATATTTTTCAAAACATTTCATGTCTACTGTAATTATTTCAAATTTAAATTGTGATTATACTTTTTTCTTTTTAAACATGTGATGTTGTTAAATTGAAGATCTCACACTTTTTTTAGCCAAAGTTTACAGCTGTTTTAATTCCAAAATAATCATGACCATTCAATGCTGTTCAAATTCACACTAATTGTAACACCTGTCAAGCCCTCTATCCGGCTTTCTCAGTTGAATCATGTAATGTTTTCTATTGGTTTGTAACTTTTGTGACAACTTCCTTTTTAATCAAACAAATGTGTATAAATTGTTAAAATGTGTAACATTTTTTATTCGCTTTGATATCTGAAGAAACGACCCTTGGCGGTTGAGAAACGCGTTATAATAAAGCCTTTTAAATAATTCTTTTAAACCTGGAAGTTGTGCATTTCTTAAGAGTTCAAACCTAATTGAATAATACAGGGAAGCTGCTGACCCAAAAAAACGCTCACAGCACGATTCCCTAACCCAAGGATAAGCTCCGGGAAGGATCACATCCAACAGTGTACTAGCCACTGATTAAAGTGCTAGCAGGCGAGATAGTACTGGTCACAGCACAGTACCACAATTATTGGTAAGCATATTACCTCTCTGTCTTGTGTTATTTTTCCTTTTTTGAAACAATATTACGCTATGTGGCGCCCTCTTTATCTTCATTTCTAAACTATTTAATAGCTACCTAGTTAAAATAATTACAAAATATTTAACTTAGGGGGGTGTTAGTGTTAGGGTTAGACTTAGCTTTAGGGGTTAATACATTTATTATAGTAGCGGTGAGGTCCGGTCGGCAGATTAGGGGTTAATGCTTGAAGTTAGGTGTCAGCGATGTTAGGGAGGGCAGATTAGGGGTTAATACTATTTATTATAGGGTTTTTGAGGCGGGAGTGAGGCGGTTTAGGGGTTAATACATTTATTATAGTGGTGGCGAGGTCCGGTCGGCAGATTAGGGGTTAATAAGTGTAGGTAATGTAGTGGCGATGTTGGGGGGGGGCAGATTAGGGGTTAATAAATATAATATAGGGGTTGGCAGTGTTAGGGGCAGCAGATTAGGGGTACATAGCTATAATGTAGGTTGCGGCGGTGTACGGAGCGGCAGATTAGGGGTTAAAAGTGTAATGCAGGGGTCAGCGATAGCGGGGGCGGCAGATTAGGGGTTAATAAGTGTAAGATTAGGGGTGTTTACATTCGGGGTTCATGTTAGGGTGTTAGGTGATGACTTAGGAAGTGTTTCCCCATAGGAAACAATGGGGCTGCATTAGGAGCTGAACGCTGCTTTTTTGCAGGTGTTAGGTTTTTTTTCAGCTCAAACTGCCCCATTGTTTCCTATGGGGGAATCGTGCACGAGCACGTTTTTGAAGCTGGCCGCGTCCGTAAGCAACGCTGGTATTTAGGGTTGAAGTGGCGGTAAATTATGCTCTACGCTCCCTTTTTGGAGCCTAACGCAGCCCTTCAGAGAACTCTAAATACCAGCGTTGTTTAAAAGGTGCGGGGGGGGGGCATAGCTATGGAGCTCCTAGACTTTGACTAAATAAAGTACTCTTTTCCAGTGAAAATTCAAGCTAAATCCATGCCTGGATAAATATTAGCTGATCTAATAATACTCTGCCTGAGTTGAACGCTACGATTGATTTTATGTTCACATCTTTCGGCTGGAGGGAGCCGTTATACTTGGAGTAACCTTATACATAGGCTTCCCGCCTTTACTACAGGCCTAAGTCTGTGCGAGGCTGAACCTTAAGCTGCCCATAAAATGGAGGAAAACCGAGAGCTACTGTGTGCCCTGCTACATGATTTGGATAGGCAGATGACACACTGCTTCTCTGATCTATTAGAAGCATTGAAACCACCACTGAGGGGACAATCCGACAATACGCTAGCTAGCAAAATATCTGAAGTTGCGCAGAGGGATCAATCTACGGGTGCTTACCAGTGATGCATCCCCAGTTCCCGATACCCGACACTAGCGGCGACAACCTGGGTGATATCCAGGGAGATCAATCTGAACTGTCTCTCGTTGCCCACTCAGCTGCTACGGTAACATTGCTACGGCCCCCACAGCACACAATTCCGCAGCACACACTTGGCCCCAAGCCGGGTCTTGGCGTGATAGAGGCGCACGGCCTGCCTTTGTCCCTAGACTGTAAAGAGGTGACCGGTGACTACGGCAGGAAAATGGAGTCTGCACTGATGTTGCTCTCACAAGTGGATCCCCATCACTCGGCTCTTCTAACCGGACTTTTGCACAAGTATTTCCCTATTTATGAGAACGTGGTAGGATGCCAGATATGAAAATGTGGGGTTGGTTAAAGGAGGATATCTTGATAAGACTCTTACTTTTTGCGTTTATTAATTAGCCCCTGCAGAACTTCAAGTGTCTCAAGTAGGTTAATTAAACTAGCCCCCATGTCTCCTTTGGACTTTTTCATCCATATTATGCATTTCTTGGTCTTGCTGGACTCACTGCTCTGAAGATCTTTTATTCACCAGATACTTAGTGCAAAGTTATATTTTTAAATATCGTATCTGCATTATTTTGTTTAATGTATGGTATTATTTGTTATATTTGCAGCAAGGTGCAGATAAAATTTTGATAGCAGCTTAGGGAATTTTGTTTTTTATTGTGGTTTTCTCATGTATCTTCAGTTTCAGATATGTTTAAAATGTTTAACATATTTGCTAAGCTAGTTAGGCTGCCTGGTCATATGTTTTATGTACTATTGCCAATCCATACACTTATGTTGAATTATTATTTATATGCTTAGTATTAGTATTCTATGGCCTTATGTGAAGTGAAAAAAAAGGAAGGAAAAAAAGGGAGGGAAGAAAGAAAAAAGAAAAGAGGAAAAAAAGAGCTACTAAGTCCTAACTAAACTAACTCATTTTGACCCCTACCTAATTAAAATTTTATTTGTCAACATATAGTGTTCCTATTAGTGCAGATTGTTAAGCTTATGTATGCACTAAGTTGTCCTTAGGTGCTACGATTTCTGTACATTTCCATATTGTTCTTTGGCCTTTGTATCATGCTGGTGACTTATATTTCTCACAAATGATCCATATGGCACACATCACAGTTCGGCTTCAGTTCCAGGGACTGATTTAAGGACCATATAAATGGCGTTTAGTCAGTTACAGAATGAGAGCGGGGCAAACCCCTAGTTCCAAGGCATTGCCTCTACTGGGATTTTTATGTGTTGACAAAGCACACACTTTTATTAGTTTGTTATGTTCTTCTCAATATGTTCTATGTCGTTTATGCTCCATGGGTCATTAATCTTAATATTTAATCTAGCCCTGCATATCTACTGTCTATAGTTCCATGCTGCAAACAATTTAAATTTTACTCGTTATACTCCATGTTTTGTTGCATTTGAAGAATAGGCTATATTTTTCTTTTTATGGTCTTACATAAGGACTAGGCAAATTTTCTTTGAATATATTCAAGGTACTGCGTGACAGGTTCTGTCTAGATGGTCAGTATTAGTCTATGAGTTACCCTACTGCATATGTTAATATACATAAGGTTAAGAAATGCTATACAATTGCTATTCAGTGAGAGGATATGCAGTGTCTAATGCCTCTCAAATAAGGCATGCTTATGTTCTGTTTTTCATATGAGATATGAGACAGATATTCTACTAACACATAGTTCTTACTCCACAATAGAGCATTGGGATAACTTTCTGACTCAGAAATCTGCTTTTTTAGGTTCTCATTCTCGTATAATTAAAATTTATAGGCCACCCAAAGCCTTAGGATTACAATAGTACTTTACTGGTATAGAATTAAATCGGATACAATAGTTTTGCGTTCCTACTGCACATGTCATCTGCTGTCTTTTTTTATATATGTACTAGCAGTAATCTTTACTATAGTCATAATAGTATCCAAGGTTCTCTATATTTCATGGACCGCAAGCGTCCCTGACAGAGCTTTGCCCAGATAATAATAAAATAAATAATAAATAAATATAAATAAAATAAATAATAATAATAATAAACCCTCCTTAGAAAGATAGCATTATATTTAGTAGCCTGAATTGTGTCCGGCCCTAAACATATGGATATATAGATAGTTTAATGTTCTGTAACGCTATAGACCTAAGAGCACTCACGTTACCTGCTACTTTAGTCAGACATAGCCTAATTAACTTTCCTATGGCGAGAGACCTACTTAATGTCAACTAACCCTAGATGCATAGCCCCTTTATATCTCTATTAGCTAATGATGCTAAACGTTACCTATTTCGTATTAGGGGACTATTGGTATCCTGAATGAAGGCTAATGGATCGAAGAACTGGGTCATAATAGTTTATTCTATAATCTGGTATTTTCTAAGAATAGGTTTGTTTCACATGTTAAAAGTTTCTTAGGTGACCACACCGTACCTACACTGCCTAGCTACATAGTGGGCTCTGATTAGTCTGTGCCCTTTGTATGCCTACGTGACTTGGAGATGTTCTGAACCCCTCCTGCTATAGTCCAGCTCAATTTCTCTGTACTAGTTAGACAAGTATTATTATTGTAATAAGGTTGATATAGTGTCACATCTATGTTTATTGTCATTACTGCTTACTGTCCTGGAGGAAATTTACAGTTCACCCCTAGTTGTGTGTGCTTTCTATTAGATTCTAAGATATTTGTTTTTTTTTTGTTTTGTTTTGTTTTTGTGTGGTTTTGCCTATAAATGTGAATCTTCTGTTCCTCAATCTAAGCCCCTATCACATACCCTTAACTACTCATACTCATATAAAGCTCTGCCCCCCCCCCCCCGTCTCCCCATCATCTCCTCTATACGTATAGCGGTGCTTACCCACTGAATATCCCCCCCTATATATCTCAGCCCAAGAGTGGCTGACGCATAACCTAACTCTCCACAGCCTGATACCCCTGACTCTGATATTCTATTGATTGTTTTCTATAATACTGTGGAGATCATGTGTTAATAATATAACATAAAATTAAGTTATATTCCACCTCGCCTAAACTTTTGTCTATCTTCCTGTTAAGATTTGATATGTAATTATATTGTTGCATGCGTCTTTTTCTAAGAATGTCAGTTTATAGACAATGTATTATTTACTCTGATGTAACATTGGCCTTAGGGCGAATCTTGTTTGTTAATCTATGCTTTAACTTCAATAAAAAAATTATTAAAAAAAAAAAAAAAGGTGCGGGGGGAAAAAACCACACGTAGCTAACGCACCCCTTCTAACGCAAAACTCTAAATCTAGGCGTTAGTCTTTAATATCAGTTGCGCTTTGTGTAACAGAGTCTGTCAATATGTAATTATTTTGACAGCTAGATTTAGACCCGTTTTCTACATGTCGTTTCCGCTAGTACTTTATAGAATATGTTGATTTGCATATTATACATTATCGGCTAGATTACGAGTTTTTGTCGGTAAGGCTTGTGGGGCTAACAAGCCTTTTTTCCCACAGCTCACTTAAGACAACGCTAGTATTACAGGTTTTTTTAAACCTGGCGTTAGCCGCAAAAAGGTGAGCATAGAGCAGAATTTAGCTCCACATCTCACCTCAATACCAGCGTTGCTTAAGTCAGCGGTGAGCTGGCTAAATGTGCTCGTGCACGATTTCCCCATAGGAAACAATGGAGCTGAGCTGGCTGAAAAAAAACCTAACACCTGCAATAAAGCAGCGTCCAGCTCCTAACGCAGCCCCATTGTTTCCTATGGCGAAATGAAATTTATATCTACACCTAACACCCTAACATGAACCCTGAATGTAAACACCCCTAATCTTACACTTATTAACCCCTAATCTGCCGCCCCCGCTATCGCTGACACTTACATTATATTATTAACCCCTAATCTGCCGCTCCGGACACCGCCACCACCTACATTATACTTATGAACCCCTAATCTGGTGCCCCCAACATCGCCAAACCCTACATTATATTTATTAACCCCTAATCTGCCCCCCCAAACGTCGCTGCAACTATATTAAATTTATTAACCCCTAATCTTCCGACCCCCAGCGTCGCCGCTACTATATTAAATTTATTAACCCCTAAACCTAAGTCTAATCCTAAGTCTAACACCACCCAAATTAAATATAATTCAAATTAAACTAAATAAATTTACATAATTAATAAATTAATCCTATTTAAAACTAAATACTTACTGATAAAATAAACCCTAAGCTAGCTACAATATAACTAATAGTTACATTGTAGCTAGTTTAGGATTTATATTTATTTTACAGGCAACTTTGTATTTATTTTAACTAGGTAGAATAGTTATTAAATAGTTATTAACTTTTTAATAACTTCTTAGTTAAAATAAGTACAAAATTACCTGTAAAATAAATCCTAACCTAAGTTACAATTACACCTAACACTACACTATCATTAAATATATTACCTAAACAACCTACAATTAATTACAATTAAATTAAATAAACTAAATAACGAAAAAAACACAGTAAATTACAGAAAAAAAAGAATTACAAGAATTTTAAACTAATTACACCTAATCTAATCCCCCTAATAAAATAAAAAAGCCCCCAAAAATAATAAAATTCCCTACCCTATACTAAATTACAAATAGCTCTTAAAAGGGCCTTTTGCGGGGCATTGCCCCAAAGTAATCAGCTCTTTCACCTGTAAAAAAAATACAATACCCCCTCCAACATTAAAACCCACCACCCACACACCCAACCCTACTCTAAAACCCACCCAATCCCCCCTTATAAAAACCTAACACTACCCCCTTGAAGATCACCCTACCTTGAGCCGTCTTCACCCTTGGACCTTCAGAGGGGCAGAAGTCTTCATCCGATCTGGGCAGAAGGGGTCCTCCAAGCGGCAGAAGTCTTCATCCAAGCGGCATCTTCTATCTTCATCCATCCGGAGCGGAGCGGGTCCATCTTCAATCCAGCCGACACGGAGTCATCCTCTTCAAACAACGTCCTAACACTGAATGAAGGTTCCTTTAAATGATTTCATCCAAGATGGCGTCCCTTGAATTCCGATTGGCTGATAGGATTCTATCAGCCAATCGGAATTAAGGTAGGAAAAATCCTATTGGCTGATCCAATCAGCCAATAGGATTGAAGCTACTCACTATGAGTGAGTAATTTTTTTGATGCCGATAAGTGTTGCTTTTGTTTTAGTGTCTTTACAATCGGACTAACACACCCCCTTTATGACGTTCTTTACCAATTCTCATTTTGACAATGGCAACGTCCCCTTATTTAACCAATGACAGCTACACACGCAAGTGACTGACATGTCAGCACTAGACATGCGCAATAGACTCAGACGGACGCCACTGATTTCAAACACACAAAGCTACCTAAAACCTAGATCCACAGAGTAAGTAAAAAACTATCTCATTGCCTAAAAGAGTATACTACATATCTGAACTTACCAAGGCATTTGTTTCGCTTTTTGATTACAAATAGGAAGCGTATTCAGTGATTATACTTATTACTGAATGTAAATATCCACTTGGGAGTATCATTGTAGTAGAGAGTATTATTGCAGTGTCATTGTAGTCACATGGTTATCAAACACTCTGGACACATTTGTATAGGGGTTATACTGTTAATGCACAATATTATGATCCCTTATTTTCTTTTGAACTATGATAGTATGACACTATGTTTACAATGTGGATGCATGCATGTAACATTTTGTTTAACGAGTTTGATTGGCTATAACAGAGCTCACAGTCATCCTAGGCCACTCCCACAACAAGTGTTGTTAATTATTCCAATTAATTTGTTAGGTATATATAGCAAGTCTTTTTATAACTATTTTATTAAGCCTGATGAAACAGCCACTGGCTGAGAAACGCGTTGCTTGTTTTTAACTTTGTAAGTTTATTACTTTTAAACACTTGTTGGCTAAATCTGAATCACTTTGGATTAACTTTTTGGCCTCCTGGATCGTTTGGAGGCTTGGAGTTTCCTGCTTGGTCTTGAATAATTCTGTTGGGTGACTGAATTGATCCCATCCTGCTTTATTAGCATCACTGGAGATGCTACAACAAATGTGAGTGCATATTATACCTACTGTTTGCATTTGCCCTGGCTAAACTGTACTAGGCCATATAGGCACCCTTGTGTCTTTTGTGTCTTTCCATCACAGATCACAAATCTATCATAAGAAGTCGGTCTTCTGGGTGACTGTTATAGATCTCAGACTGCTCCTATTGCATCTGGAGTGCTATAATACATGTGAGTGTAACCATACACATTATTTTAATATCTTTGGATCAAACAATATTCGGCCATGTGGCGCATCTGTATCTTCTTGTTCTTCTAGACTGCTGTCGTTGGATCCAGGCTCGAGTCCTTCACAGATTGCTGCCTCCATCGATCATATCAACATAAGAGACTCTCATATATTTATATATACTGCTGATTTTAGTATTATTGGCTATAAACTAATATCTCTTTTTCCACAGATACTTTTTTTCTAAATTTTGCCATATTTTGCTGGTGTTATTATACTAATTGGTATTAATCAGCAGAATAGCTTGTATATGAATCAGGTATATTGTATATAGCCCGCTGTGGCAATTGAGTGGATAGTTCCATTTATAGTGTATCATTAGAGATTTGCAACATATATATATATACACACACACATTATAAATAAATATATATATATATGCACACACACACACACATATATATATATATATATATATATATACATATATACACACACATATATATATATATATATATATATATATACTGTATATACACACTATACACACACTTTATAAATAAATATATATATATATGCACACACACACACACACACACACATACATATATATATATATATATATATATATATATATATAAACACTTTATAAATAAATAAAAATATATTATATATATATATACACACACACTGTATTTATATATATATATATATATACATATATATATATATATATATGTGTGTGTGTGTGTGTGTATATATATATGTCTGTGTGTGTATATATATATATATGTCTGTGTGTGCATATATATGTGTGTGTGTGTGTGTGTGTACTGTGTGTATATATAAATAAATATATATATATTAGTTGTATAAAACAAATGTTTTGCAGAGACACATTACTCTGTATACCATCATATACTCACCTTGATTGTAAAATTAGGTGCTGCAAAGCTTGCTGTATCAATTTCATATTCCACCTTCCCCTCCGCATCTGTCATTAGTTTAGTTGTTTTTCCATCAACTTCCAGCTCAATCTCTTCATTAGCCATAGGCTGATTACTCTCATCCTTTAAGAGCGCCTGAAACACGAGATGTGTATATAAGCAATAAAGTCACCAGTCACTGTCACCTTCCCATAGACAATAGTACTGGCAGCGCTGCCTACACTCTGTATAATTACACATCTACAGCCTATAGTTCCCTTGTATATCATTATAGGTGCACTTAGCTTTCCAATACAGAAGCTATGAAACTTGCTGAGTTATGGGTACAATTTAGACATTTGTGTTATTACTGTAAGTTTGAGACTCACCACGACCATATAAGGAATCCCTCTTCTGTAATGCGGATTCATGGCCCCATAGTCAAACTGAATGCTTGCGAGTTCGCTTGTGACTGACACGTAGCGTCTCTCTCGGACTTGGTTCCCTACAAAAGAAATACAAGTTAACCTCTTGTCAGACATGGAGGATACAGACTCATCAGGAAACCTCGAGCCCACTAGAGCAAATAAAGGGCTTAAATACTTTATATTAAGTAACATTGTCACGGCTGCAGCAAGTTACTATATAACATATATACAGGCAAGCTACTCTATAACATATATACAGGCAAGTTACTCTATAACATATATACTGGCAAGCTACTCTATAACATATATACAGGCAAGCTACTCTATAAGATATATACAGGCAAGCTACTCTATAACATATATACAGGCAAGTTACTCTATAACATATATACTGGCAAGTTATTCTATAACATATATATAGCCAAGTTACTCTATAACATATATACAGGCAAGTTACTATATAACATATATACAGGCAAGCTACTCTATAACATATATACAGGCAAGTTACTCTATAACATATATACAGGCAAGTTACTCTATAACATATATACTGGCAAGCTACTCTATAACATATATACAGGCAAGTTACTCTAAAACATATATACTGGCAAGTTACTCTATAACATATATACAGGCAAGTTACTCTATAACATATATACAGGCAAGTTACTCTATAACATATATACAGGCAAGTTACTCTATAACATATATACTGACAAGTTACTCTTTAACATATATACAGGCAAGTTACTCTATAACATATATACAGGCAAGTTATTCTATAACATATATATAGGCAAGTTACTCTATAACATATATACAGGCAAGCTACTCTATAACATATATACAGGCAAGTTACTCTATAACATATATACAGGCAAGTTACTCTATAACATATATACTGGCAAGCTACTCTATAACATATATACAGGCAAGTTACTCTATAACATATATACAGGCAAGTTACTCTATATACAATATATACAGGCAAGTTACTCTATAACATATATACTGGCAAGCTACTCTATAACATATATACAGACAAGTTACTCTAAAACATATATACAGGCAAGTTACTCTATAACATATATACAGGCAAGTTACTCTATAACATATATACAGACAAGTTACTCTATATACAATATATACAGGCAAGTTACTCTATAACATATATACAGACAAGTTACTCTATAACATATATACAGGCAAGTTACTCTATAACATATATACTGACAAGTTACTCTATAACATATATACAGGCAAGTTACTCTATAACATATTTACTGACAAGTTACTCTATAACATATATACAGGCAAGCTACTCTATAAAATATATACAGGCAAGTTACTCTATAACATATATACAAACAAGTTACTCTATAATATATATAAAGGCAAGTTACTCTATAACATATATACAGGCAAGCTACTCTATAATATATATACTGGCAAGTTACTCTATAACGTATATACTGGCAAGCTACTCTATAATATATATACAGGGAGTGCAGAATTATTAGGCAAGTTGTATTTTTGAGGATTAATTTTATTATTGAACAACAACCATGTTCTCAATGAACCCAAAAAACTCATTAATATCAAAGCTGAATAGTTTTGGAAGTAGTTTTTAGTTTGTTTTTAGTTATAGCTATTTTAGGGGGATATCTGTGTGTGCAGGTGACTATTACTGTGCATAATTATTAGGCAACTTAACAAAAAACAAATATATACCCATTTCAATTATTTATTTTTACCAGAGAAACCAATATAACATCTCAACATTCACAAATATACATTTCTGACATTCAAAAACAAAACAAAAACAAATCAGTGACCAATATAGCCACCTTTCTTTGCAAGGACACTCAAAAGCCTGCCATCCATGGATTCTGTCAGTGTTTTGATCTGTTCACCATCAACATTGCGTGCAGCAGCAACCACAGCCTCCCAGACACTGTTCAGAGAGGTGTACTGTTTTCCCTCCTTGTAAATCTCACATTTGATGATGGACCACAGGTTCTCAATGGGGTTCAGATCAGGTGAACAAGGAGGCCATGTCATTAGATTTTCTTCTTTTATACCCTTTCTTGCCAGCCACGCTGTGGAGTACTTGGACGCGTGTGATGGAGCATTGTCCTGCATGAAAATCATGTTTTTCTTGAAGGATGCAGACTTCTTCCTGTACCACTGCTTGAAGAAGGTGTCTTCCAGAAACTGGCAGTAGGACTGGGAGTTGAGCTTGACTCCATCCTCAACCCGAAAAGGCCCCACAAGCTCATCTTTGATGATACCAGCCAAAACCAGTACTCCACCTCCACCTTGCTGGTGTCTGAGTCGGACTGGAGCTCTCTGCCCTTTACCAAACCAGCCACGGGCCCATCCATCTGGCCCATCAAGACTCACTCTCATTTCATCAGTCCATAAAACCTTAGAAAAATCAGTCTTGAGATATTTCTTGGCCCAGTCTTGACGTTTAAGCTTGTGTGTCTTGTTCAGTGGTGGTCGTCTTTCAGCCTTTCTTACCTTGGCCATGTCTCTGAGTATTGCACACCTTGTGCTTTTGGGCACTCCAGTGATGTTGCAGCTCTGAAATATGGCCAAACTGGTGGCAAGTGGCATCTTGGCAGCTGCACGCTTGACTTTTCTCAGTTCATGGGCAGTTATTTTGCGCCTTGGTTTTTCCACACGCTTCTTGCGACCCTGTTGAATATTTTGAATGAAACGCTTGATTGTTCGATGATCACGCTTCAGAAGCTTTGCAATTTTAAGAGTGCTGCATCCCTCTGCAAGATATCTCACTATTTTTTACTTTTCTGAGCCTGTCAAGTCCTTCTTTTGACCCATTTTGCCAAAGGAAAGGAAGTTGCCTAATAATTATGCACACCTGATATAGGGTGTTGATGTCATTAGACCACACCCCTTCTCATTACAGAGATGCACATCACCTAATATGCTTAATTGGTAGTAGGCTTTCGAGCCTATACAGCTTGGAGTAAGACAACATGCATAAAGAGGATGATGTGGTCAAAATACTCATTTGCCTAATAATTCTGCACTCCCTGTACTGGCAAGTTACTCTATAACAAATATACAGGCAAGTTACTCTATAACATATATACTGGCAAGTTACCCTATAAGATATATACAGGCAAGTTACTCTATAACATATATACAGGCAAGTTACTCTATAACATATATACAGGCAAGCTACTCTATAACATATATATTGGCAAGTTACTCTATAACATATATACAGGCAAGTTACTCTATGACATATATACAGGCAAGTTACTCTATAACATATATACTGGCAAGCTACTCTATAACATATATACAGGCAAGTTACTCTATAACATATATACAGGCAAGTAACTCTATAACATATATACAGGCAAGTTACTCTATAACATATATACTGGCAAGCTACTCTATAAAATATATACAGGCAAGTTACTCTATAACATATATACTGGCAAGTTACTCTATAACATATATACAGACAAGTTACTCTATAACATATATACAGGCAAGTTTCTCTATAACATATATACTGGCAAGTTACTCTATAACATATATACAGACAAGTTACTCTATAACATATATACAGGCAAGTTTCTCTATAACATATATACTGGCAAGTTACTCTATAACATATATACTGGCAAGTTACTCTGTAACATATATACTGCCAAGCTACTCTGTAACATATATACAGGCAAGTTACTCTATAACAAATATACTGGCAAGTTACTCTATAACATATATACTAGCAAGTTACTCTATAACATATATACAGGCAAGTTACTCTATAACATATATACTGACAAGTTACTCTATAACATATATACAGGCAAGTTACTCTATAACATATATACAGGCAAGTTACTCTATAACATATATACTGACAAGTTACTCTATAACATATATACAGGCAAGTTACTCTATAACATATATACAGGCAAGTTACTCTATAACATATATACAGACAAGTTACTCTATAACATATATACAGGCAAGTTACTCTATAACATATATACATACAAGTTACTCTATAACATATATACAGGCAAGCTACTCTATAACATATATACTGACAAGTTACTCTATAATATATATACAGGCAAGTTACTCTATAACATATTTACTGACAAGTTACTCTATAACATATATACAGGCAAGCTACTCTATAAAATATATACAGGCAAGTTACTCTATAACATATATACAAACAAGTTACTCTATAATATATATAAAGGCAAGTTACTCTATAACATATATACAGGCAAGCTACTCTATAATATATATTCTGGCAAGTTACTCTATAACATATATACTGGCAAGTTACTCTATAACATATACACAGGCAAGTTACTCTATAACATATATACTGGCAAGTTACTCTATAAGATATATACAGGCAAGTTACTCTATGACATATATACAGGCAAGTTACTCTATAACATATATACTGGCAAGCTACTCTATAACATATATACAGGCAAGTTAATCTATAACATATATACAGGCAAGTTACTCTATAGCATATATACAGGCAAGTTACTCTATAACATATATACTGGCAAGCTACTCTATAAAATATATACAGGCAAGTTACTCTATAACATATATATAGGCAAGTTACTCTATAACATATATACTGGCAAGCTACTCTATAACATATATACAGGCAAGTTACTCTATAACATATATACTGGCAAGTTACTCTATAACATATATTCAGGCAAGTTACTCTATGACATATATTACTCTATAACATATATACAGGCAAGTTACTCTATGACATATATACAGGCAAGTTACTCTATAACATATATACTGGCAAGCTACTCTATAACATATATACAGGCAAGTTACTCTATAACATATATACAGGCAAGTTACTCTATAACATATATACTGACAAGCTACTCTATAAAATATATACAGGCAAGTTACTCTATAACATATATACTGGCAAGTTACTCTATAACATATATACAGGCAAGTTTCTCTATAACATATATACTGGCAAGTTACTCTATAACATATATACTGGCAAGTTACTCTATAACATATATACAGGCAAGTTTCTCTATAACATATATACTGGCAAGTTACTCTATAACATATATACTGGCAAGTTACTCTGTAACATATATACTGGCAAGCTACTCTATAACATATATACAGGCAAGTTACTCTATAACAAATATACTGGCAAGTTACTCTATAACATATATACTAGCAAGTTACTCTATAACATATATACAGGCAAGTTACTCTATAACATATATACTGACAAGTTACTCTATAACATATATACAGGCAAGTTACTCTATAACATTTATACAGGCAAGTTACTCTATAACATATATACTGACAAGTTACTCTATAACATATATACAGGCAAGTTACTCTATAACATATATACAGGCAAGTTACTCTATAACATATATACAGACAAGTTACTCTATATACAATATATACAGGCAAGTTACTCTATAACATATATACAGACAAGTTACTCTATAACATATATACAGGCAAGTTACTCTATAACATATATACAGGCAAGTTACTCTATAACATATATACAGACAAGTTACTCTATAACATATATACAGGCAAGCTACTCTATAATATATATACTGGCAAGTTACTCTATAACATATATACTGGCAAGTTACTCTATAACATATATACAGGCAAGTTACTCTATAACATATATACTGGCAAGTTACTCTATAAGATATATACAGGCAAGTTACTCTGTAACATATATAAAGGCAAGTTACTCTATAACATATATACAGGCAAGTTACTCTATAACATTCTATAACATATATACTGGCAAGTTACTCTATAACATGTATAGAGGCAAGTTACTCTATAACATATATACAGGCACGTTACTCTATAACATATATACAGGCAAGTTACTCTATAACATATATACTGACAAGTTATTCTATAACATATATACAGGCAAGTTACTCTATAACATATATACAGGCAAGTTACTCTATAACATATATACTGACAAGTTACTCTATAACATATATACAGGCAAGTTACTCTATAACATATATACAGACAAGTTACTCTATATACAATATATACAGGCAAGTTACTCTATAACATATATACAGACAAGTTACTCTATAACATATATACAGGAAAGTTACTCTATAACATATATACAGGCAAGTTACTCTATAACATATATACAGACAAGTTACTCTATATACAATATATACAGGCAAGTTACTCTATAACATATATACAGGCAAGTTACTCTATAACATATTTACAGACAAGTTACTCTATAACATATATACAGGCAAGTTACTCTATAACATATATACTGACAAGTTACTCTATAACATATATACAGGCAAGTTACTCTATAACATATTTACTGACAAGTTACTCTATAACATATATACAGGCAAGCTACTCTATAAAATATATACAGGCAAGTTACTCTATAACATATATACAAACAAGTTACTCTATAATATATATAAAGGCAAGTTACTCTATAACATATATACAGGCAAGCTACTCTATAATATATATACTGGCAAGTTACTCTATAACATATATACTGGCAAGTTACTCTATAACATATATACAGGCAAGCTACTCTATAATATATATACTGGCAAGTTACTCTATAACATATATACTGGCAAGTTACTCTATAACATATATACAGGCAAGTTACTCTATAACATATATACTGGCAAGTTACTCTATAAGATATATACAGGCAAGTTACTCTATAACATGTATAAAGGCAAGTTACTCTATAACATATATACAGGCAAGTTACTCTATAACATTCTATAACATATATACTGGCAAGTTACTCTATAACATATATAGAGGCAAGTTACTCTATAACATATATACAGGCACGTTACTCTATAACATATATACAGGCAAGTTACTCTATAACATATATACTGGCAAATTACTCTATAACATATATACTGGCAAGTTACTCTATAACATATACACTGGTAAGTTACTCTATGACATATATACAGGCAAGTTACTCTATAACATATATACAGGCAAGTTACTCTAAAATATATACACTGGTAAGTTACTCTATGACATATATACAGGCAAGTTACTCTATAACATATATACTGGCAAGTTACTCTATAACATATATACACTGGTAAGTTACTCTATGACATATATACAGGCAAGTTACTCTATAACATATATACAGGCAAGTTACTCTATAACATATATACTAGCAAGTTACTCTATAAAATATATACAGGCAAGTTACTCTATGACATATATACAGGCAAGTTACTCTATGACATATATACAGGCAAGTTACTCTATAAAATATATACAGGCAAGTTACTCTATGACATATATACAGGCAAGTTACTCTATGACATATATACAGGCAAGTTACTCTATAACATATATACTGGCAAGTTACTCTATAACATATATACACTGGTAAGTTACTCTATGACATATACACTGGTAAGTTACTCTATGACATATATACAGGCAAGTTACTCTATAACATATATACAGGCAAGTTACTCTATAACATATATACAGGCAAGTTCCTCCAATTGATGGATGCTGTAAGAGAATTGAGTTACCTGTTCCTTCCTCAGTCACAACAAGGTCCAAGTTGAAGCTTGACTGAAAGTTTGATAACTCCAGACTAAAGAGACGGAGGTCAACTTCTCCCCTGAAAGTCCCATCTGGACCCAACTGCAGAGAATAGTATTGACTTGTTAGTGATTCTGACAGCATTTAGTGGTCTTTAGATCATATTTATATTACAGTATTGACTTGTGATTCTGACAGCATTTAGTGGTCTTTAGATTGTATTTATATTATAGTATTGACTTGTTAGTGATTCTTACAGCATTTAGTGGTCTTTAGATCATATTTATATTATAGTATTGACTTGTTAGTGATTCTGACAGCATTTAGTGGTCTTTAGATCGTATTTATATTATAGTATTGACTTGTTAGTAATTCTGAGTGCATTTAGTGGTCTTTAGATCGTACGGTATTTATATTATAGTATTGACTTGTGATTCTGACAGCATTTAGTGGTCTTTAGATTGTATTTATATTATAGTATTGACTTGTTAGTGATTCTGACAGCATTTAGTGGTCTCTAGATCGTATTTATATTATAGTATTGACTTGTTAGTGATTCTGACAGCATTTAGTGGTCTTTAGATCGTATTTATATTATAGTATTGACTTGTTAGTGATTCTGACAGCATTTAGTGGTCTTTAGATCGTATTTATATTATAGTTTTGACTTGTTAGTGATTCTGACAGCATTTAGTGGTCTTTAGATCGTATTTATATTATAGTATTGACTTGTTAGTGATTCTTACAGCATTTAGTGGTCTTTAGATCATATTTATATTATAGTATTGACTTGTTAGTGATTCTGACAGCATTTAGTGGTCTTTAGATCGTATTTATATTATAGTATTGACTTGTTAGTAATTCTGAGTGCATTTAGTGGTCTTTAGATCGTACGGTATTTATATTATAGTATTGACTTGTGATTCTGACAGCATTTAGTGGTCTTTAGATTGTATTTATATTATAGTATTGACTTGTTAGTGATTCTGACAGCATTTAGTGGTCTTTAGATCGTATTTATATTATAGTATTGACTTGTTAGTGATTCTGACAGCATTTAGTGGTCTTTAGATCGTATTTATATTATAGTATTGACTTGTTAGTGATTCTGACAGCATTTAGTGGTCTTTAGATTGTATTTATATTATAGTATTGACTTGTTAGTGATTCTGACAGCATTTAGTGGTCTTTAGATCGTATTTATATTATAGTATTGACTTGTTAGTGATTCTGACAGCATTTAGTGGTCTTTAGATCGTATTTATATTATAGTTTTGACTTGTTAGTGATTCTGACAGCATTTAGTGGTCTTTAGATCGTATTTATATTATAGTATTGACTTGTTAGTGATTCTGACAGCATTTAGTGGTCTTTAGATTGTATTTATATTATAGTATTGACTTGTTAGTGATTCTGACAGCATTTAGTGGTCTTTAGATCTTATTTATATTATAGTATTGACTTGTTAGTGATTCTAACAGCATTTATATTACAGTATTGACTTGTGATTCTGACAGCATTTAGTGGTCTTTAGATCGTAATTATATTATAGTATTGACTTGTTAGTGATGCTGACCGCATTTAGTGGTCTTTAGATCGTATTATATTATAGTATTGACTTGCTAGTGATTCTCTCAGCATTTAGCGGTCTTTAAATTGTATTTATATTACAGTACTGATTTGTTAGTGATGTTGACAGCATTTAGTGGTCATTTTATCAAATGTATATTATAGTATTGACTTGTTAGTGATCCTGACAGTATTTAGTGGTCTTTAGATAATTTTTATATTACAGTATTGACTTGATAGTGATGCTGACAGCATTTAGTGGTCTTTAGATCATATTTATATTATAGTATTGACTTGTTTGGGATTCTGCCAGCATTTAGTGGTCTTTAGTTCATATTATATTATAGTATTTACTTGTTAGTTATTCTGACAGCATTTAGTGGTAGTGATGTCGCGAATAGTTCGCCGGCGAACATAGCTTGTTCGCGTTCGCCGCGGCGGGCGAACATATGCGATGTTCGGTCCCTCCCCTATTCGTCATCATTGAGTAAACTTTGACCCTGTAACTCACAGCCAGCAGACACATTCCAACCAATCAGCAGCAGACCCTCCCTCGCAGACCCTCCCACCTCCTGGACAGCATCCATTTTAGATTCATTCGGAAGCTGCATTCTTAGTGAGAGGAGGGACAGTGTAGCTGCTGCTGATTTAATAGGGAAATCGATAGCTAGGCTAGTGTATAAAGTGCCCACTACAGTCCTGAAGGACTCATCTGATCTCTGCTGTAAGGACAGCACCCCAAAAAGCCCTTTTTAGGGCTGGAACATCAGTCTGCTTTTTTTTTTTTCCTCTTTAATCTAATTGCAGTTGCCTGCCTGCCTGCCAGTGTGTGTGTCAGGCTCACAGCGTATACTGTGCCCACTTGCCAAGTGCCACCACTCATATCTGGTGTAATAGTAGTGTACATTTAAAAAAAACAACCCTTTTTTGACTGTGAAATAATAGCAGTCAGTGGAGGGGGCGGGATCGTGGGCAGGGATGTACGGGGACGCGCACGGATGCACGTGCGTGTACAGGAGGGCGGGGGCGGGCGCGTGCATGGGGAGGGAGCGGGTGGGAACCGCTACACTACAGAAATAGTTGGTGTAAATTTTTTTTAAAAAAGGAATAAAAAAAAAAAAAAAAGATCAGGCAGGTGGTGGGGGTTGGTCTGTGGGGGGGGGAAGCTACACTACAGAAAAAAAAAAAAAAGAAAAAACTACTTTTTTTGCAAACTGGGTTCTGGCAGACAGCTGCCAGTACCCAAGATGGCCACCAATAAGGCAGATGGGGAGGGTTAGAGAGCTGTTTTGGGGGGATCAGGGAGGTTGGGGGCTAAGGGGGGATGCTACACCACAGCATATGTAAATATGCTAAAATAAAAAAATGTAAAAACCTTTTTTTTTAGAACTGGAAGACTTTCTGCCAGTACTTAAGATGGCAGGGACAATTGTGGGGTGGGGGAGGGAAGGGAGCTGTTTGGGAGGGATCAGGGGGTGTCAGGTGGGAGGCTGATCTCTACACTAAAGCTAAAATTAACCCTGCAAGCTCCCTACAAACTACCTAATTAACCCCTTCATTGCTAGTCATAATATACGTGTGATGCGCAGCAGCATTTAGCGGCTTTCTAATTACCAGAAAGCAACACCAAAGTCATATATGTCTGCTATTTCTGAACAAAGGGGATCGCAGAGAAGCATTTACAACCATTTGTGCCATAATTGCACAAGTTGTTTGTAAATAATTTCAGTGAGAAACCTAAAATTGCGAAAAAATTAAAATTTTTTTTAAATTTGATCGCATTTGGCGGTGAAATGGTGGCATTAAATATACCAAAATGGGCCTAGATCAATACTTTGTGTTGTCTACTACACTACACTTAAGCTAAAATTAACTCTACAAGCTCCCTAATTAACCCCTTCACTGCTGGGCATAAAACACGTGTGGTGCGCAGTAGCATTTAGCAGCCTTCTAATTAACAAAAAGCAATGCCAAAGCCATATAAGTCTGCTATTTCTGAACAAAGGGGATCCCAGAGAAGCATTTACAACCATTTATGCCATAATTGCATAAGTTGTTTGTAAATAATTTCTGTGAGAAACCTAAAGTTTGTGAAAAAGTGAACAATTTTTTTTTTATTTGATTGCATTTGGCGGTGAAATTGTGGCATGAAATATACAAAAATGGGCCTAGATCAATACTTTGGGATGTCTTCTAAAAAAAAATATATACATGTCAAGGGATATTCAGGTATTCCTGACAGATATCAGGGTTCCAATGTAACTAGCGCTCATTTTGAAAAAAAGTGGTTTTGAAATAGCAAAGTGCTTCTTGTATTTATTTCCCTATAACTTGCAAAAAAAGCAAATAACATGTAAACATTGGGTATTTCTAAACTCAGGACAAAATTTAGAAACTATTTAGCATGGTTATTTTTTGGTGGTTGTAGATGTGTAACAGATTTTGGGGGTCAAAGTTAGAAAAAGTGTGTTTTTTTCCATTTGTTCCTCATATTTTATAATATTTTTAATAATAAATTATAAGATATGATGAAAATAATGGTATCTTTAGAAAGTCCATTTAGTGGCGAGAAAAACGGTATATAATATGTGTGGGTACAGTAAATGAGTAAGAGGAAAATTACAGCAAAACACAAACACCGCAGAAATGTAAAAATAGCCCTGGTCCTTAAGGGAAAGAAATTGAAAAATAGCCTTGGTCCTTAAGAGGTTAAAAAAAAACTAGAAATTTGACTGTGAAATAATAGCAGTCAGTTTCCTTCACACGTGTGCGTTTCAGTGCCTGCCTGCCAGGGCACAGTGTCACACCAGTGCAACTCATATCTGGTGTAACAGTAGTGTACATTTAAAAATAAAAATAAAATTTTGACTGTAATAGATTGAATAGCAGTTAGTTGTCTGTAAGCGTGTGTGTCAGGCCTACAGCGTCTACTCTGCCAACTTCTGCCAGTGCACAGTACCACTCATATCTGTTACAGTATCTTGCACGCATAGTACCACTAATCGAAAAAAAAATGACAGGCAGAGGCAGGCCACCCCGCAGGGGCCGTCGTGGTTAGTGGTGCTGTGATTCCCTTTGGCCCTAGAATAATGCCCAGTGTTCAGAGGCCACGTACCCTGAACTCGAAAAGTTCTAAGGACATAGTTGACTGGCTAACACAGGACACCCAATCTTCTACAGCTTCCGCTCGGAACCTTGACGCACCATCCTCCTCCAGCTTAGCTTCGGGCACCTCTCAAGTTACCACTCGCCCGCCTGCCGCCACCACCAACACTAGCACCACAGCCGCTTCACTTGATCTGTCAGAGGAGTTATTTACACATCAGTTGGAAGAAAGTGATGCGCAACCATTATTGCCAGAGGATGTAGATAACAGGGGAATGTCTCAGTCAGGCAGCATTACACACATGGACGTACGGTGTGATGATGATGATGTTGTACCCGCTGCAGGAGTTTGGTCTGTCACTGTGAAGCAGGCGTAACCCTTACACTACCTGATCGATAAAACATCTGATGTTTTAAAGCACGTTATTCCAAACAATTTAGGAATGTTAGGTGATTTATACCCTTTATGGATTAAAACCAGACTCTGCATCAACTATATCATTTTCCATGGGAGTTTTGCCATGGATGCCCCTCCGGCATGCCACAGTCCAGGTGCTAGTCCCCTTGAAACAACTTTTCCATCACTATTGTGGCCAGAAAGAGTCCCTGTGGGTTTTAAAATTCGCCTGCCTATTGAAGTCTATGGCGGTTCGCCCGGTTCGCCCGTTCGCGAACATTTACGGAAGATCGTGTTTGCCGTTCGCGAACGGAAAATTTTATGTTCGCGACATCACTATTTAGTGGTCTTTAGATCGTATTTATATTATAGTATTGACATGTTAGTGATTCTGACAGCATTTAGTGGCCTTTAGATCGTATTTACATTATAGTATTAACTTGTCTGATTCTGACATCATTTAGTGGTCTTTAGATCATATTTATATTATAGTATTGACTTATTAGTGATGCTGACCGCATTTAGTGGTCTTTATATCGTATTATATTATATTATTGACTTGTTATTTATTCTGACAGCATTTAGTGGTCTTTAGATCGTATTTATATTATAGTATTGACTTGTTAGTGATTCTGACAGCATTTAGTGGCCTTTAGATCGTATTTACATCATAGTATTGACTTGTTAGTGATTCTGACAGCATTTATTGGCTTTTAGATCGTATTTATATTATAGTATTTGTCATGGATACCAGACAGCTAAGGCTACCCACACCCCCCTACTTCAAGTCTCACTCCCCGTTACATTAGGTTTGGCCATTTCATGGCTTATGGGATCTCCCAGATGCGTGCTATGTGTTGTTTTGCTGTGTACACTTGGTCATGAAAGAGCTGATCTATGACCGGGAAAAACCCTCCTAGGCTGGACGGGCTACTGGAACTCCCAGTCAGCCACCTTACAATGGACACCCGCCTGACCCCTCTCAGACTGGCAGGGCTCCTGGAACTCCTGGTCGGCCACAGAACAGCAGGACACCCACTAACCTTACCCCTGTTTGGTCCAGCGGCCCTTTGCCCAAGAGCTCCGCTCTTTTGGGGATTTGTAGCCCCTAGGGAGGACAAGAGGTGGGGGGATTACCAGAGGGAAGCTCCTTTGGGAACCGGGGGTTTTGGATTCCCCAATCCCCATAACTTCAATGGGCTGTATCTCCGTCCCCAGTAATGAATCCTGACGCTTTTTGGACTGTTGCATCTGGGGACCGAGAGCTTTCAAATGACACCCTGGAAGTGCTCCCCAGGATCACCCTGAAATCGTCTCACCTGGGTCCTGGGATTCTGTGGGACTATGGTCTGTCTGGCTGGGCGGGAATGGTGGGAAAATTGTGGAATTGTTCAGTGTCTTATCAAGAGGAGCTTTGTGTATAAAAGGAGTGTATGTTTTACAATAAAATCAGTTCCTGTTTCACCTGAATGCTAGTATGTCTAGTTATTTGGGTGGACTCCTGCTAAAATCACTTTCCTGGACTACATAGCAGCCTGTATCTGGAGTCTGCCACAGGGTGGGATCCTGAATACTGGTGCTGTCGGGCATCAGGGGTGGCTACAGCCTGTGGTCACGTGCCAGCTACATAGCTGCAGTCGTCAGGGAGGAAGCAGGACCCGTTTGGCAGAGCTACTCAGTTGGGGTAGCCGGGGTAACCGTCACATTGGCTGCCAGCGGTGGGATCTGCTTCTTCTACATTATTCCTGCTGACAGAGGAGAAGGGCCACAGTAGCCGGTAACTATCGAAGTCGAATTTCTAAGTAGAGTACAGGAGGCACTGGCCCAGCTGGACGGTCCTATTTACCTACAGGACGAGCTGGAACAGAGGGACCTGATCCTCCGGGACCTCTGGTGGGAGACTCTTCAACAGGAGTGGGACAATGGAAAGGTCCTCCCCATGAAGGATTATGGGTTCCAGGGATCTTGAGAGTGCCTTTCCTGGGAAAACAGCCAAATAGGAATGACTATCTGTTCTACATAGACTGGTCCAGCAAGAGATGTGGGTGGAGGATGGCTATCGGGCCCTCCAATGGCTCGCTATCCAAGCGCAGCCATTGCTGGAGGATGGCTCCCCCACAGAGGGCTCTGGCTTCGGTGGCCCTGGATTGCTATTTACAAAAAGGACAGAGGACCCACAGTTTGGGAGCGAGATGGACCAGGTTCTGGAGGATATCTCGGAGCTCCAAGAAGAACTGCTGGATCTCTTGGAGGAATCCTAGCTACTAGATGATCTGGATTTTATAAGTGACCAGGAAGAGGCACTGGTCGAGGAATACAAAAGGCTGCTAGATCTCGTTAAGCAGCGTGCCAAGGCTATACAGATCTGGGGTGCAGCGTCTGGGATTCATGAAGCTCGACCGTGGAGGAGGAGCAACAAAGGATAAGGGAACCAGGGCTGCTGGATCCTGATCAGCAGTCTGGCTCCGAGCTTATGGTTTTGGACCAGGGAGTCACCATAGCAGAACAGCTGGCAACAGGGCAGAGAGCCGCTGGCTTCTGCCCAGCACCTGAAACAGCTCCAGGAAACCAGGGAGAGGAGGTAGGCGTCCTCCCTCCCCTTACACAGAACCCCTTCCCAGAAGAGGAGACAGTCGGTCTCTCTCTCCCCAGCAGCAGAGCCAGGAGCAGGGAGAGGAGACAATTGGTGTCTCTCCCCAGCAGCAGAGCCACCCCCTGGGAGCGGAGGTAGTCGTCCTCCCTCCCCATAAACAGAACCCCTTCCTGGGAGAGGATACAGTCGGTCTCTCTCCCCAGTGGCAGAGCCAGGAGCCGGGAGAAGAGACAGTCGGTCTCTCTCCCCAGCAGCAGAGCCATTCCCTGGGAGCAGAGGTAGTCATCCTCCCTCCCCTTATGCAGAACCCGTTCCTGGGAGAGGAGACAGTTGGTCTCTCTCGCCAGTGGCAGAGCCAGGAGCAGGGAGAGGAGACAATCAGTCTCTCTCCCCAGCAGCAGAGCCATCCCCTGGGAGCGGAGGTAGTCATCCTCCCCTTACGCAGAACCCCTTCCTGGGAGAGGAGACAGTCGGTCTCTCTCCCCAGCAGCAGAGCCAGGAGCAGGGAGAGGAGAAAGTCAGTCTCTCTCCCCAACAGCAGAACCATCCCCTGGGAGCGGAGGTAGACATCCTCCCTCCCCTTACGCAGAATCCCTTCCTGGGAGAAGAGACAGTCGGTCTCTCTCCCCAGCGGCAGAGCCAGAAGCAGGGAGAGGAGACAATCAGTATCTCTCCCCAGCGGCAAAGCCATCCCCTGGGAGCGGAGGTAGTCATCCTCCCTCCCCTTACGCAGAACCCCTTCCTGGGAAAGGAGACAGTGGGTCTCTCTCCCCAGCGGCAGAGCCAGGAGCCGTGAGAGGAGACAGTCGGTCTCTCTCCCCACCGGCAGAGCCATCCCCTGGGAGTGGAGGAAGTCATCCTCCCTCCCCTTACACAGAACCCCTTACTGGGAGAGGAGACAGTCGGTCTCTCTCCCCAGCGGCAGAGCCAGGAGCTGGGAGATGAGACAGTCTGTCTCTCTCCCCAGCGGCAGAGCCAGGAGCTGGGAGAGGAGACAGTCTGTCTCTCTCCCCAGTGGCAGAGCCATCCCCTGGGAGTGGAGGTAGTCATCCTCCCTCCCCTTACGCAGAACTCCTTCCTGGGAGAGGAGACAGTCGGTCTGTCTCCCCAGCGACAGAACCAGGTAAAGGAAGAGGAGACAGTCGGTGTCTCTCCCCAGCGACAGAGCCATCCCCTTGGAGTGGAGGTAGTCATCCTCCTTCCTAGGAGAGGAGACAGTCGGTCTCTCTCCCCAGTGGCAGAGCCAGGAGCAGGGAGAGGAGACAGTCGGTCTCTCTCCCCAGCGGCAGAGCCATCCCCTGGGAGCAGAGGTAGTCGTCCTCCCTCCCCTTACGCAGAACCCCTTTCTGGGAGAGAAAACAGTCAGTCTCTCTCCCCAGCGGCAGAGCCACCCCCTGGGAGTGGAGGTAGTCATCCTCCCTACCCTTACACTTAAACCCTTGCAGGGAGAGACAGATGTCGATAACTCTACCCAGCAGCAGAACCCCTTCCCGGGGGAGGAGACAGTTGGTCTCCCCCGCCAGCGGCAGAGCAGTTTCCCATGGAGCGGAGGTAGCAGACCTCCCTCCCTAGTGGTAGATCTCCTTCTCGGGAGAAGAGACAGATGGCCTCTCCCCTCAGTAGCTTGGCAGGGTCTCTACTCTTTTCTCGTCCCAAAGTATTTCTCACAGGGGGTAGCCGCTCATGCAGTTGGTGCCACAAGTTTGGACACCCGTGTTTTTCCAGCCCCGCCAAGGAGCAACTTCCACCTATGACTGGGAAACTGGCACTGGCTTTATTTGTGGGTGAGTCAGCTGGTACTCAAAAGAGTGTCACAGAGGGAGGCAGTGTGGCCATGGAACTTAAGGACACTGGAACTTGTGGGAGAACAACTGTTTGGGAGCCGGCCTTGGCAAACTTGTTTGGGACTTTGCATCGTGTGACTGTCCCTGCACCTAAGGCGCAGAGGATAGACGCCAGCAGGAACCCCCCAGGAGGCCCCAAGCCCAGGAGAGCAGGCGGACAGACTTTGCCGCAATTCAACCCGATCGGGTTGATTGACACCTCCCTGCTGGCCGCGAGTCAGCAGGGGGCGGCGTTGCACCAGCAGCTCTTGTGAGCTGCTGGTGCAATGTTAAATGCGGAGAGCGTATTGCTCTCCGCATTTAGCGAGGTCTTGCGGACCTGATCCGCAATAGCTCACCGCAATAAACTTCCTAACCTATTAACCCCTATACAGCCAATAGCCCACCGCAATAAACTTCCTAACCTATTAACCCCTATACCGCCAATAGCCAGCCGCAATAAACTTTGTAACCTATTAACCCCTATTCCGCCAATAGCCAACTGCAATAAACTTTGTAACCTATTAACCCATATACTGCCAATAGCCCACCATAATAAATACTGTACATACTGTTAGGTTATAAATAGTTATTTTCTCTTTGATTCTATTTAACATCATATTATACATATTATCAGTATGCTGCCATTTTGATTATTATTTTTGGAATTATTTTATCATGTAAATTTTTGTTGTTGTTTTAAATATGTGAGATGTTAAGAATAGATTATTCCTCCTTAGCAAAGGTGAGTGCACCAATGCTGACACTTTATATCACTACCTGCTGATTACCGGTACATACTCACCTATAAAACTGTCCATGCGCTCTCACTAATTAAGTAAGCACTATAGTGCGCTGTACAAAACGCGTTAGCTCGTTCTTAGTCCTATGTTATATGCACTTTGCTTTTTATGAAAAAAAAAATAACTTTAAGCTTTAATCCTTTCTCTGGACTTTTCAATTGCTGTTTCTGCTTGAGAGGATCTGTTTGGAGGTTACTGTGATGAATTGATAATATTTCTTTATATGTTTGTCAGGTGTGTCCCTTTTAACCAATAGCTATTGGAGTTGGTCTCATCATCCAGAGCAGATATACATCAGTATTATTTATTTATATACATCAGTATTATTTATTTATATACATCAGTATTATTTATTTATTTATATACATCAGTATTATTTATTTATATACATCAGTAGTATTTATTTATATACATCAGTATTATTTATTTATATACATCAGTAGTATTTATTTATATACATCAGTATTATTTATTTATATACATCAGTAGTATTTATTTATATACATCAGTATTATTTATTTATATACATCAGTAGTATTATTTATATACATCAGTATTATTTATTTATATACATCAGTATTATTTATTTTAAATGGTTTTGACTATATAATGCATATGTTTCAGCATCTCTCATATGCACAAGCTGCTTTTTTTTACAATTTGCCTTTAACAACCCCTCACCTGCCCTGTGATATTAGCGCAGACGCCGTCCTTGTTTCTGTAACAGTTTTGCATTCTACCATAAGCCCCTGAATTCCTGCAACATCTGACTGTGACAGAGCCGGGTACTGGTTGCCCATACGTGTACCTGGGAGAGGACAATAGAAACTATTTACAGAAATTATTATATAAAAACAGCAACGTTAGTATTTATACAAATGACAAAAGGTTACGTACGTGGCAGTGACATTAAACGTCAGAGTCTCGTCTAATATACTGAGGGTGTTTGGTGAAGAAACAGAGATGCTGTATCTGGGTAACACTGCAATAGATGTAACAGGAAAATGAGTCAGATTGGTGTGAGGTTTAGGCAAAGAAGATATAAGAACAGATTACAAATGTATTTGTCTTCATTGTCATCATTAGTTTTATTTATTTATTCCATGGACTCTCCTATGATAAACTCCTATGATAAATCTATCACAATGTTTTTGCCTTAGGTTGGTACTTTATTAATTATAATAATTTATAATTGATAATGTAATACAACAGCTGGAGCAAGACTGAGAAGAAACAGATATTTAACTGCAGAGAAGACCCCTTAACGTAAAAGAGTCAATACAATAACATAAATATATTTGTGTGTGTTTGTGTGCGGCGAAGATACATGTTTTATGTCACATGTGAAACTTACACCCAGGTATTTGATCAAGTCTGGAGCAGATCTAACACTATGTGGAATATCACAATCTCATACATTTATACAGAAATAGAACGTACCAATTTCCTCTACAGAAAACCCCTGCCCCACTGCAAACCCAGATTCTCTCTCAGCTGTGATTCTGTAGTAACCAAGAGTAGCATCCGGAATTAACTGGATTTCCAGTGACACAATGCCGTGCTCAGACTCCTGATCCAACCACTGGGCAATGCGACTTCCTAAAGGATCCTACAAAAGAAGATTAAGATCAGCAGCAAATCAAACAGCGATTGGAGACACCCCAGAAATACTGTGCCCCCTGGCACACGCAGTAGGGAGAGAGGAAGAGGGATATCATGGTAGAAAGGTCTCTATTTTGCCATATTGCATCCTGATGACTGGACTTTGTGTACATAATGATGGAGGAGAAAACAATGTGTGCAGAGATATAAGGGAAGGGTTCCGAGGATAATAAATAATAAAGTTTATCATTGAATAGACAAAGGCTAGGTTTAAATGCACATCATCTGACTCCTTGCCAGAAAAGGGGGTTTCAGCCATGATTTGATGTCACAGGGAAAGTAACAGGGAACTGGATCAACTATCTGTGGGTTCTTCAAAATGTTTCTAATAAAGAAAAATGTACTTAAGGCTCTCTTTAATCTTTACGTGTAATAGGGCATCTCATTATTTATTTGATTTATTATTAAACACACAAGCCGAATAAGCCAAAATATTCTTGTTAGGTCTGCAGCACCCGAGATGCACGTTTTGTGCCTATTAGCCGGTGAACATTAGTAGAAAGTGTATTCTTTATCGGGCAATAAAAATACTTTCTTAAGGTTTTTTAAAGCTACAAAAATAATCTGAACACAAGAAACTACTAAGATGTGGGATATTGAACTATTTGTTTCAGAGGAACACGTTGTTTAGGTGCTATACTAAATATACATCACCTATAATATGGATAATTATCACTAAATAAGCAGCAATATGTAGAAATAGGTTCTTATTTGTGTAAGTAATATGTATTTGCTTACCATCAGATAGACTACAGGGTACTGAAAGAGAAAAAAAATCAGTATTGTTAATCTTTGCAAAACCTGCATGTTCTACATATTCTATGTATTTTCATTTATTACCAAACAGAACAGACACCCAAATAACCACATTCAGCATCAGTGAGCAGAAAACAGACAACAGAAACCGGTTATACAAAAATCAGATGTTCGTGGGGCCTATTTAACAAATGTCTGTCCCACATGATCCGATCAGCGGATCAGGTCCGACAGACATCGCAGAATGCGCAATACGCTCTCCGCATTCAGCATTGCGCCAGCAGCTCTTGTGAACTGCTGGTGCAACGCCGCCCCCTGGAGATTTGCGGCCAATCAGCCACTAGCAGGGAGTGTCAATCAACCCAATTGTATTTGATCAGGTTGATTTCACACTATCTCTGTCCGCCTCTTCAGAGCAGGGGGGCAGGTTATTTAGCAGTGGTCTTTAGACAGCTGCTTCATAACTGGTGTTTCTGGCGAGTCTGAAGGCTCGCTAGAAACACGGCTCCTCAAGATCCACACGGAGCTTGATAAATGGGCCCCATGCCTCAATTTTATTAGTTTAGGAAACCACAACATTTATTTCATGATTTGGATAGAACGTGCAATTTTAAACAACTTTCCAATTTACTTCTATAATCAAAATTGCTTCATTCTCTTGTTATCCTTTGCTGAAAGAACAGCATTGCACTACTGAGAGCTAGCTGAACACATCTAGTTAGCCAATCACAAGAGACAATTGTGTGCAGGCACCAATTAGCAGCAGCTCCCAATAGTGTAGAATATGTGCATATTCGTTTCCAAAAAGGGATAACAAGAGAACAAAGCATATTTGAAAAGTGTTTTAAAATGACATGCTCTATATGATTTGTGCAAGGTTAATTTTTACTTTTCTATCCCTTTAAGCATCTGAAATGTTACCATGGTGCATACATTTCAGTAGTATATACAGTTACATTAAATGGGTTGCCAGTAACTAGTTTCCTGAAATGAAATGTTTAACCTATAATGTGATAATGATGTCATTTTTAGTTTGAGGGATAAGTGTGAATGACCAATGGGACACTCTCCATGAACCTTAGGTTTATACCTTGATATCATCATCAGCTCACACACAGCACAGACATGGCAACTGCATTCACCAGAAAGCAGAGGATCCCTCATTAAGATACAACACCCCTCAGGGTATTCACTCCTTTCCCAACACACAGGCTACACACATCCCAGAGCAATCCTGTCAAGTTTATAGGTATAGTACTAACCCTGGGACATAGGTCCACATGAGAGGAGAGAGAGGAGAGAGAGAAGAGAGAGAGGGAGAGAGGAGAGAGAGGAGAGAGAGGAGAGATAGGAGAGAGAGGAGAGAGAGGGAGAGAGGAGAGAGAGGAGAGAGAGAGGAGAGAGAGAAGAGAGAGGAGAGAGAGGAGAGATAGGAGAGAGAGGAGAGAGGATAGAGAGAAGAGAGAGAGAGAGAAGAGAGAGGAGAGAGAGAGAGAGAGAGAGAGAGAGAAGAGAGAGGAGAGAGAGAAGAGAGAGAGGAGAGAGGGGAGAGAGAGGAGAGAGAGGAGAGATAGGAGAGAGAGGAGAGAGGAGAGAGAGAAGAGAGAGAAGAGAGAGAAGAGAGAGTAGAGAGAGGAGAGAGAGAGAGAGAGAGAGAGAGAGAGAGAGAGAGAGAGAGAGAGAGAGAGAGAGAGAAGAGAGAGTAGAGAGAGGAGAGAGAGAGAGAGAGAGAGAGAGAGAGAGAGAGAAGAGAGAGGAGAGAGAGAAGAGAGAGAAGAGAGAGGAGAGAGGGGAGAGAGAGGAGAGAGAGAAGAGAGAGAAGAAAGAGGGGAGAGAGGAGAGAGGGGAGAGAGAGAGAGAGAAGAGAGAGGAGAGAGAGGAGAGAGAGAAGAGAGAGGAGAGAGAGAAGAGAGAGAAGAAAGAGGAGAGAGAGGAGAGAGGGGAGAGAGAGAAGAGAGAGAAGAGAGAGGAGAGAGAGAAGAGAGAGGAGAGAGAGAGGAGAGAGAGGAGAGAGAGAAAGGAGAGAGGAGAGAGAGAGAAGAGAGAGGAGAGAGAGAAGAGAGAGAAAAGAGAGGAGAGAGGGGAGAGAGCGGAGAGAGGAGAGAGAGAGGAGAGAGAGGAGATAGAGGGGAGAGAGAGGAGAGAGAGGGGAGAGAGAAGAGAGAGAAGAAGAGGAGAGAGAAGAGAGAGGAGAGAGAGAGAGAGGAGAGAGAGAGGAGAGAGAGGAGATAGAGAGAGAGATAGAGAGAGAGGAGAGAGAGAGGAGAGAGAGAAGAGAGAGGGGATAGAGAGGAGAGAGGGGAGAGAGAGAGGAGAGAGAGAGATGGAGAGAGAGAGGAGAGGAGAGAGAGGGGAGAGGAGAGAGGGGAGAGAGAGGAGAGAGGGGAGAGAGAGAAGAGAGAGGAGAGAGAGAGAGATAGAGAGAGAGGAGAGGAGAGAGAGGAGAGAGAATATAGAGGAGAGAGGGGAGAGAGAGGAGAGAGTGGAAAGAGAGGAGAGAGAGGAGAGAGAGAGAGATAGAGAGAGAGAGTAGAGGAGAGAGAGAGAGAGAGGAGAGAGAGAAGAGAGAGAAGAGAGAGGAGAGAGAGGAGAGAGGGGAAAGAGAGGAGTGAGAGGGGAGAGAGAGGAGAGAGGGGAGAGAGAGGAGAGAGGGGAGAGAGAGGAGAGAGAGATATCATACAATACTGTTGCATACACATTATATTATAGCACTTTAATAGAACTTAAAAGGACAGTCTAATCAAAATTAAACTTTCATGATTCAGATAGGGCATGTAATTTTAAACTACTTTCCAATTTAATTTTATCATCAAATTTGCTTTGTTCCCTTGGTGGTATTTTTGAAAAGCTAAACCTAAATAGGCTCAAACTGATTTCTAAACCGTTGAAAACCGTATTTCAGCTCAGAGCATTTTGAAAGTTTTTCCCAGTTAGACAGTACTAGTTCATGTGTGTCATACAGATAACATTGTGCTCACTCCTGTGGCGTTATTTAGGAGTCTGCACTGATTGTCTAAACTGCATGTCTGTCAAAAGCACTGAGATAGGGGGGCAGTCTGCAGAGGCTTAGATACAGGGTAATCACAGAGGTAATATGCATATTAATATAACAGTGTTGGTTATGTAAAACCAGGAAATGGGTAATAAAGGGATTATCTATCTTTTTAAACAATAACAATTCTGGTGTAGACTGTCCCTTTAAGAGAAACTAGTGCAAAATGGTAATTTAATTGTTGCTGACTGCAGAAATATATCCAGTTTTCAAGACATATACATGGTAATACAGATCTTATTTTTCATGGCTAGACTACAACTGTGTGTAACATGAGTTTCAACTGATTTATGTCCTTTGTATTACAAATAATCACTGCAGAACTCACATAGGCCCTGATATTCAAAAATTCTCCAGCTCAGAGAGAAAATGGAGTTCAGACTTCACAAAGGCTTAACTCACTAGGGCCTCTATTTATCAAGCTGTCAACCGCAAATACGCTGGAATTCCGCAGAGTATTTGTGGCAAGCCTGATTCACCTTAGTTATCAAAGGCTAGAGACCAGCAAAAGTAGAATTTAGTGAATTAACATACGATCCGCCGGACTCAGTCCGACACAGATCGATGGTTACGTCACTCCAGATGTTCCGAACGCAAGTTCAGCACAATCTGACTACTTTTGGAAGTTACCAAGATCCTACCAGGTACGCTTGCCACTTTTCCGACCCAGCGTACCTGGTTTTCCATCCGCCGCCCTGTAGGCGGCAGATGCCATAGGAATTAATGGGAGTCTGACAGCAGCGAAAGCTCATGTTCGCTGCAGCCCGATATCCCATTGATTTCTATGGAAAAAGTATACACCTAACACCCTAACATGTACCCCGAGTCTAAACACCCCTAATCTGCCCCCCCTACACCGCCGCAACCTACATTATACTTATTAACCCCTAAACCACCGCTCCCGGACCCCGCCGCAACTATAATAAATATATTAACCCCTAAACCGCCGCTCCCGGACCCCACTGCCACCTACATTATACCTATTAACCCCTAATCTGCCGCCCCCTATACCGCCGTCACCTACATAAACCTATTAACCCCTATCCTGCAGATCCCGTACCCCGCCGCAACTAAATAAATTGTTTAACCCCTAAACCGCCGCTCCCAGAGCCCACCACCACCTACATTATATATATTAACCCCTATCCTGCCCCCCCTACACCACTATAATAAAGTTAGTAACCCCTAAACCTAAGTCTAACCCTAACACCCCCTAACTTAAATATAATTTAAATAAATCTAAATAAATATTACTATTATTAACTAAATTATTCCTATTTAAAACTAAATACTTACCTATAAAATAAACCCTAAGATAGCTACAATATAATTAATAATTACATTGTAGCTATTTTAGGATTTATTTTTATTTTACAGGCAAGTTTGTTTTTATTTTAACTAGGTACAATAGTTATTAAATAGTTATTAACTATTTAATAACTACCTAGCTAAAATAAATACAAAATTACCTGTAAAATAAATCCTAACCTAAGTTACAATTACACCTAACACTACACTATCATTAAAATAATTACAAAAATTAACTACAATTAAATAAAACTAATTACAATTCAATAAAATTAACTAAAGTACAGAAAAAACAAAACACTAAATTGCAGAAAATAAAAAAATTACAAGAATTTTAAACTAATTACACCTAATCTAAGACCCCTAATACAATAAAAAAGCCCCCGAAAATAATAAAATTCCCTACCCTATACTAAATTACAAATAGCCCTTAAAAGGGCCTTTTGCTGGGAATTGCCCCAAAGTAATCAGCACTTTTACCTGTAAAAAAAGAAATACAACCCCCCCACATTAAAACCCACCACCCACACACCCAACCCTACTCTAAAACCCACCCAAACCGCCCTTAAAAAAAAACCTAACACTAACCCCCTGAAGATTACCCTACCTTGAGACGTCTTCACCCAGCCGGGGACAAGTGGATCTCCAGACCGGCAGAAGTCTTCATCCTATCCGTGCAGAAGAGGACATCCAGACTGGCAGAAGTCTTCATCCAGGTGGCATCTTCTATCTTCTTCCATCCGGAGCGGAGTGGGTCCATCTTCAATCCATCCGACGCGGAGCATCCTCTTCCATCGATGTCCTAACACTGAATGAAGGTTCCTTTAAATGACATCATCCAAGATGGCGTCCCTTGAATTCCGATTGGCTGATAGGATTCTATCAGCCAATCGGAATTAAGGTAGGAAAAATCCTATTGGCTGATGCAATAATCCAATAGGATTGAGCTTGCATTCTATTGGCTGATTAGAACATCCAATAGAATGTGAGCTCAATCCTATTGGCTGATTGGATCAGCCAATAGGATTGAACTTCAATCCTATTGGCTGATTGCATCAGCCAATAGGATTTTTCCTATCTTAAAGGGACATGCCACCCACATTTTTTCTTTTATGATTTAGAAAGAGAATGCAATTTTAAACATCTTTCTAATTTACTTATATTATCTAATTTGTTTTATTCTCTTGATATTCTTTGATGAAAAGCATATCTAGATATGCTCACTAGCTGCTGATTGGCTGCTGCACATAGAAGCCTCGTGTGATTGGCTCACCATGTGCATTGCTTTTTCTTCAACTAAGGATATTTAAAAAATGAAGCAAAATAAATAATGGAAGTAAATTGTAATGTTGTTTTAATTTCTATTCTCTATCTGAATCATGAAAGAAAGATTTTGGGTTTAGTGGCCTTTTAATTCCAATTGGCTGATAGAATCCTATCAGCCAATTGGAATTCAAGGGACGCCATCTTGGATGACGTCATTTAAAGGAGCCTTCATTCAGTGTTAGGACGTTGATGGAAGAGGATGCTCCGTGTCGGATGGATTAAAGATGGACCCACTCCGCTCCGGATGGAAGAAGATAGAAGATGCCGCTTGGATGAAGACTTCTGACGGTCTGGATGTCCTCTTCTGCTCGGATAGGATGAAGACTTCTGCCAGTCTGGAGGTCCACTTGTGCCACGCTGGGTGAAGACGTCTCAAGGTAGGGTGATCTTCAAGGGAGTAGTGTTAGGTTTTTTTAAGGGGGGGTTTGGGTGGGGTTTAGAGTAGGGTTGGGTGTGTGGGTGGTGGGTTTTAATGTTGGGGGGTTGTATTTCTTTTTTTACAGGTAAAATAGCTGATTACTTTGGGGCAATGCCCCGCAAAAGGCCCTTTTAAGGGCTATTTGTAATTTAGTATAGGGTAGGGAATTTTATTATTTTGGGGGGCTTTTTTATTTTATTAGGAGGCTTAGATTAGGTGTAATTAGTTTAAAATTCTTGTGATTTTTTTTATTTTCTGTAATTTAGTGGGGTTTTTTTGTACTTTAGTTAATTTTATTTAATTGTAATTAGTTTTATTTAATTGTAGTTTATGTAATTATTTTAATGATAGTGTAGTGTTAGGTGTAATTGTAACTTAGGTTTTATTTTACAGGTAGTTTTGTATTTATTTTAGCTAGGTAGTTATTAAATAGTTAATAACTATTTAATAACTATTGTACCTAGTTAAAATAAAAACAAACTTGCCTGTAAAATAAAAATAAATCCTAAAATAGCTACAATGTAATTATTAATTATATTGTAGCTATCTTAGGGTTTATTTTATAGATAAGTATTTAGTTTTAAATAGGAATAATTTAGTTAATAATAGTAATATTTATTTAGATTTATTTAAATTATATTTAAGTTAGGGGTTGTTAGGTTTAGGGTTTAATAACTTTATTATAGTGGCGGCGGTGTAGGGGGGTGCAGGATAGGCGTTAATATATATAATGTAGGTGGTGGTTGGCTCCGGGAGCGGCGGTTTAGGGGTTAAACAATGTATTTAGTTGCAGCGGAGTCCGGGATCGGCAGGCTAGGGGTTAATAACTTTATGTAGGTGGCGGCGGTATAGGGGGCGGCAGATTAGGGGTTAATAGGTATAATGTAGGTGGCAGCGGGGTCCGGGAGCGGCGGTTTAGGGGTAATATATTTATTATAGTTGTGACGGGGTCCAGGAGCGGCGGTTTAGGGGCTAAAATATTTATTATAGTTGCGGCGGGGTCCGGGAGCGGCGGTTTAGGGGTTAAAAGCTTTATTTAGTTGTGGGGGGCTCCGAGAGCGGCAGTTTAGGGGTTAATAACTTTATTTAGTTGTGGGGGGCTATGGATAAAACAGTATAGTATAGTGTGGGTGCTTAGTGACAGTATAGCAAAAAAGCTGTGAATAAGCCGAAGAGCAGCGAGATCGATGACTGTTAGTTAACAACAGTCCGCTGCTCATCGCTCCGTACTTGGTGCGCGGCTTTTTGACAGCTTTCTTGATAAATTTGGCGAACGTATTCAGGTCCACGGTGGCATTTTTAGGCGAGCTTAGGCGTGCGTATTGGTGCCGGTGAATGCAGGTAAGTAGACAGCTTGATAAATAGAGGCCTAGAGCTCTTCATTATATGAGAGTTTTGTTAGATTTACACTTTGTGCTTTTTATTTTATATTGCTAACTATACATTTCAGAATGGGTCCATTCAGTATTATAGCATTTACACTTTGCACTTTCTCATTTATATCTTAATACAGTTGGATTTACCTCTAGCAGTGATTTTACCAATACTGATTATGTTTTAAAAGTTCCTGGGTTACTTTAATAACTTAGGGTCATACTTTGTATATTTATGTGTAGCTTTTACAAATTACATTGCACCTTGTATTTGCTGCATTGCAAACTAAAACTGCCAGGGTGAGATTACACATGCGGCGCAAGCTTCAGCGTAACTGCTGAAACCCACGTCGCTTGTAATTTCACCTCGCACATTGGAGAATCACATAAACTGTGCCTGCAGTTCATATACTGCCGTAAGTTGGATAAACTGGCGATGTCCATAAATGTTAGTAAATATACATTTCTGGAGTTGCCAGTGAATTATGGCAGTTTAGAAACTGCCAGCGCATAAAAAAAAATGTTAAATCTCCCGTAACAGTCTAACCCGCCTCCCAAAAATAAACCCAACACATCAAAACCCCTATATCCGCCATCACCCAACATCGCAACTAATAATAAAAGTATTAACCCCTAAACTGACAACCCCTCAAAACACAATAAACCGAATTAAAATATTAACGCCTAATCAGCCATTCACCCACGTCACAATCTAATAAATGTATTAACCCCTAATCCGCCATCCCCCTACATCACAATCTACCTAATAAATGTATTAACCCCTAATCCGCCATCCCCCCACATCGCAATCTACCTAATAAATGTATTAACCCTTAATCCGCCATCCCCCCACATCACAAAATGCCTAATAAACAGGTAGATTATGAGTTGTGCGCTATAGAGGGTAGTTAACAAATGCAACAAAAGTTGCGTCATTTCACCCTCTATAGCACTGTCATTCCGAGTTTTTATAAAGTCGGCTTGTGCGTGCGATATGGTTGTGTTAAGCTTCATACCACACAAAATCCAAGTGCTGCTTTGACGTGCTTGTGCACGCTTTCCCCATAGACCTAACACCTGCGATCGCGGAATGAAAAACTCTGTATGTAACGCAACCCCATTGATGTCTATGGGAATAAAAAGTTACGTTTAAACCTAACACCCTAACATAAACTCCAAGTCTAAACACCCTTAATCTGCTGCCCCCGACATCGCCGACGCCTACATAATGTTATTAACCCCTAATGGCTGTTCAAATCAGCCAATAGGATTTAAGCAGCTCTCGGCCAATAGCAATGAGAGCTCCTTAAATCCTATTGGCTGATTTGAACAGCCAATAGGAATGAGAGCTGCTTAAATCCTATTTGCTGATTTGAACAGGCAATAGGATTTTAGCAGCCCAAATTCCTATTGGCTGATTTAAATTTTTCAGACAATAGGAATGCAATGGTACCCCCAGTATAAAAGGGGTACCTTGCATTTGAATCCTCAGTGTGTAGCGGACGATCGCATGAAGAGGACCTCCACGTCGAATCGATGGACCTCTGCCTGGATCTCCACCTTGGACCTCCACCTTGGACCTTCGCCTGGACCTATGCATTGGACCTTCATCTGGACCTCCGCCTCCGCGCATTGACCGCTCCATCTCTGCAGTGAAGAAGAAGATGCCGGTCCCACGATGGATGAAGATGGAGCATCCTGGATGAAGATGGAGTCGCCTGGATGAGGATGGAGAAGCCGGGATGAAGGTTGTTCAAGCGGGACTTCAGCAACTGTGAGTACCTAAAGAGGGGTTAGTGTTAGATTTTTTTAAGGTTTTTTGGGGTGGGTTTTTTTTTTTATTAGGGTTTGGGCATTTCTTAAAAGAGGTAAATGACCTTTTAAGGGCAAGAAAAAGAGCTGAATGCCCTTTTAAGGGCAATGCTCATACAAATGCCCTTTTCAGGGCAGTGGGTAGATTAGGTTTTTTCAGATAGTTTTTTTATTTTGTGGGTTTGGGGGGTGGGAGTTTGTAATGTTAGGGGTCTTTGTATTTTTGTTTAGAAAAATAGCTGATTTCTTTTGGGCAATGCCCTACAAAATGCCCTTTTAGGGGCTATTGGTAGTTTATTATAGATTAGGTTTCTTTTATTTTGGGGTAGTTTTTTTAAAATGGGTATTAGAATAGGAATAATTGTTATTATTTTGGATAATTTTTTTTTTTTTTTTTAGAATAGGCATTTTTTATTTTTAATGGGCAGCAAAAGAGCTGAATGCCCTTTTAAATGGACAGTCTACACCAGAATTGTTATTGTTTAAAAAGACAGCTAATCCCTTTATTACCCATTCCCTAGTTTTGCACAACCAACACAGTTATATAAATACACTTTTTACCTCTGTGATTATCTTGTAACTAAGCCTCTGCAAACTGCCCACTTATTTCAGTTCTTTTGACAGACATTTTAGCCAATCAGAGCTGGCTCACTGGAACTCCACATGCGTGAGCATAGTGTTATCTATATGACACACATGAACTAATACCCTCTAGTGGTGGCAAACTGTCAAAATGCCCTGAGAGAAGAGGCGGCCTTCAAGGGCTTAGATATTAGCATATGACCCTCCTAGGTTTAGCTTTCAACTAAGAATACCAAGAGAACAAAGCAAAATTGGTGATAAAAATACATTGGAAAATTGTTTAAAATTGCATTCTCTATCTGAATAATGAGTTTATTTTGGGCTAGACTGTCACTTTAAGGGCAATGCCCATACAAATGCCCTTTTCAGGGCAATGGGTAGATTAGGTTTACTTTATTTTTATTTTGTGGGTTTGGGGGGGTGGGGGTTTGTATACTATTATGGGGGGTTTGTTTTTCTTTTATAGAAAAATACTTGCTTTATTTAGGGCAATGCCCCACAAAAGGCCCTTTTAAGGGCCCTTGGTAGTTTATTATAGATTAGGGTTTTTTTTATTTTGGGGTGGGACAGGGTATTAGAATAGGAATCATTTTTATTGTTTTGGATAATTTTATTTGTTATTTTTTGTAATGGTAGGTTTTTTTTTATTTTAGTAATGGTAGGTTTTAATGTAAGGCAGCCTAGGTTTTATTTCACACGTAAATTTGAATTTATTTTAACTAGGTAGTAAATAGTTAATAACTATTTACTAACTAGTCTACCTAGTTAAAATAAATACAAACTTTCCTGTGAAATATTAGTTATATTGTAGCTAGCTTAGGTTTTATTTCACAGGTAAGTATATAGTTTTAAATAGGAATTATTTAGTTAATAATTGTAATTTTAATTTAGCTCTATTTTAATTATGTTAAAGTTAGTGGGTGTTAGGGTTACAGTTATGTTAGGGTTAGATTTTGGGTTAGGGTTACGGTTAGGGATACGGATAGGTTTAGGGGTTAATATAGTTTAATTTAGTTTGTTGCAATGTGGGGGGCTGACGGTTTAGGGTTTTAATAGGTTTATTTAGTGGTAGTGATGTGGGAGGCCAGAGGTTTAGGGATTAATAACTTTATTTAGTGGCTGCGATGGGGAGCGGGGGATAGGGGTTAATAACTTTAGCATAGTGTGGGCGATGTCGGGGAGTGGCGGAATAGGGGTTTATACATTTTATTAGTGGCGGCAATCTTGGGAGGGGCAGATTAGGGATTGATAACTTTAACATAGTGTTTGCGATGTGGGAGGGTCTTGGTTTAGGGGTTAATAGGTAGTTTATGGGTGTTAGTATACTTTGTAACAGTTTAGTTATGAGTTTTATATAACAGTTTTGTTGCGTAAAACTCATAACTACTGTTCTCAGATGGCGTTACGGATCTTGACGGTATAAGGTGTAACGCAAGCCTCATTGCAAAACTGGTGATGGCAGCGCTATGGAAATCCCATGCAAAAACGTCATTGTTTCGAGTGCGGGACTGACATTGCGTTACAGGCTAAAAGGCTTGTGGAACAGCTATACCGACAAGACCCGTAATGGATGCGTTACTGTTTTAATGCTGAAATTGCCATTTTTTCAGTGTTAAAACACAAACGCACAACTCGTAATCTACCTGAAAGTGCCTAGTAAAATTTTTTTATCCCAGAGAGCTTAATTGCTTTCTATGGAAGGCATCTTTCATATCTCTGGAATTTACAGGTTCCTCCCCTTTTCCTAGAAAATTCATTGAGTTTTGCCTCTGTGAAGTCAACTCTATAATTTCTCTCCAAACTAGAGAATGTTTGATTATCTGGCCCATAGAAAGTAATGATGTTCTCTGGGAAACTGAAGCTGACAGTTTTTCAGTTTTAATTTAAATTAAAGACATGCAAATCTAATTTGTAAAAGATACACAGAAATATACAAAATATGAGCCTAATTGGTTAACATTCCACAGAAACTATGAAGGCATAATCAGAATTTGTAAAATCACAGTCCTAAATATAAAGATATAAAATAGAAAGCACAAAGTGTAAATGCAGCAAAACTCTCATGTTATGCAGTGCTATTTATATTGCACTGGGCTTGTCTCTCCCTCACATACAGTAAAACCAAATCTGCCTTTTGAAAATGCCATTAGGGATCTTGCAGTGCTGGAGAATCATTTTATATCATCTCACCTGAGCAGAGAGGTTTTGAATATCAGGGCCCTAGAGCCCAATGATCTAAAGGTCTCTGGGCTGACACGATTTGTATGGGGGGGAGATACATACATTACCAAAGTGCACAATAAAATGTGTATTTTAAACATCATACCAAATGAGTGATTCATCTATTCACACACAAATACGCACACAAAACATTGTATTGTTAAGGTGCATTAAGAATAGTAAAATCGTATCGTATCAAAAGCATAAAGTTTGTATGTAAATTTCACAGAAATAAACCATATTAAATATACAAAGTGTAATATGTAATTTAACCAGACTAGATGTGCACAAATCAATTCAAACATAAATACAAAGCATAATTGTTGGGGGATTTTTTTTTAAATGGGCTGAACATGGGTGTATATGAAATTGTCTGTCTAATCCCAGCATCCCAGTAATTCTATAAAGATTTTCACACTAAAGATCTCGCAGTCCCTTTCCAGCGAGCTCAATTACTATCAATAGGAAACATCTCGCAACTCACAAGGACTCCACCTTTTTTACGATAAATCCACCATGGCAGCCCCCTGCGAGGGCCGGTGTGAAAAAAGAGTGTTGCACGAGCGATATAGTTTTTTTGTTACTTTTTGTGCGCAACTGAACCAGCAACATATTACGAGTTGAAAGTAAACGCATTCACTCTATCTGCACTCTTCAAACCCTGCTTTACTGATCTTGCTAACTTCACTCTTCCCTTTACAAGGAGCGCCATTACTTTTCTATAGGACACATCTCACCACTCTCAGGGACAAACCCTTTTTTAGATAATTCCCTGAGGGCAGCCCCTGCGAGAGTTTGTGCAGATTTCATGTCTGGCTTGGTGAAGTTTAGATCATCGGCCCTAGAGCCTATATTAGGTTATGGAGCCAATCTGCCAGCCTCACCCCTCTCTCCGATCTTCATCATTAAGATCCATGAGTAAAACATATAGGAGGTATTGGGAGACTGGAGAGGTTTAGCAATGTAAGGAATAGTCTCTGTATTATGGCCAAGCACTACCAGCGACACGTGAGCCTACAGGAGATCCATTCTAGCATCACTAGATAGCAGTAAAGACACAAACACATTACCTTGGTTTTCACTGGTTTTAGCTGAGAATCTAAGGAAATGAGACGACACCGCACTGGGAAAGAAGGAAAAAAATATTATTATACAAGAGGCTCTGAAAATGAGGTTTAGTTTTAACACCGTCATACAGAGCACTGGTTTATAGACAGGACACTGTAGAAAACAATCTGCTGTGTATCATAACAAACAATTTTACAAAAAGGAGGAGAATAAAAGCCTTATTGCCCCAGGTGCAGGTGTCATGTAAATGCTGCCTTCCATCTTCCATTAGAGGGCTGTCACCTATTGACAATGTACTGGCACTGCAAGGCATAGGTTATAGAAACTGTGCACTGTGCAGCCCTCTCTGGCAGTCAAGGGGTTAATCACATGGTACATGAAGCCATCTGTACTCTAGTATTAGACTCATCAAATCTGTTTTCATAATAATGGCTTTACAATGTCTGTCTGAGTGGTGTTCATTAAATAATGTGAGTAAATATAAATATATTGACTATGACAGCAATTTAACTTGTCCTTGCTTAAGTTTTAAAGAGCAAATTAAAGATATACAATGGTGCCATTCTCACAAAGCACCAGCGCTTGCCCTCTTAGCAGATGCAGTGTTTGAATATAGTTGTACAGGGCTTGCATGTACTTATGCCCCATAACATTATAAAGGTTTATTAAAAGCAGTTTTGATAACACTTGTTTCTTGCAAACGGTTTCTATTTATAAGCAAGCATGTGTGACATAATACACATAATACACGTTATACACATGGAAGGGTTATACTATCCTCCGAGGGTCTTACACAGTCATTGGATTGCTTGTGCATCTAAACAGAGCATATAAAGCTAAGACTTCATGGGAATGCAAAAACGGAAGCTTCCTTAATGACCTCACATGACCATGGATTTTTTAGTTTACTCTATAACCAGCAAATGACTTGTATGTGATATATTCACGTTGTATTCAGACTTTTTCTTTCATATACAGCAAACAAACAGCAAATCCTAGATGTTTTTCCAATTACTCCTTCTAGACACTTTACCAAGTTGCTCACCTGTGTTCCCAGGTTTGTAGAGGGGTTTGTCCATTTGTATCATATAAATATCTTCCATTTTATCAATCCCAATTGACTTGCGCTCCACAAATTTGACACTCTCACCAATCGCAGAAAATATCACAAAGACGGGTCCGGGGTCTTGGATGGTGGGGACCTAGGAGGGAGCAGAGGAGAGATGAGGAATGAGTGTGATGGCTCTGCATCTAAATCCCTATATACAAGTTAGGGGTGGCCTAGGAGAGCTCATTACGGTGGTTTCTAAATATTAGTCTTCCCACTAGCAGATAAACATTCAGGGCTAGATTACAAGTTGCGCTTGACTGCCCTTCCTCAGTGCGCCAGTTTGATCTTACAAGTCCATGGTAAAGCGCGCTAACCAGAAAAGGGTTAGCTTGCCGACTTTGCTCAAGTGTAGCCTAAACTTTTTTTTAAATAAAGTATCACACACATATATACACTTTTTAATAAAAAATATATCATTTTAATATTGAGAAATATGTTTTAAAAGGGTTAAAAGGAGATGGTATATGGCAAGTGTTTGACTGGAAAGTGCTCCAATGCATATAAAATAGTTATGTCTAAAAATGTGTATATGTATATATATACATACATATATATATATATATATATATATACACACACATATATACATTATACATATGTGTGTGTGTATGCATCTGTATTTATGTGTTTATATGTGTAAATATGTATGGGCACACATACATACAAACTTATACATATAAACACATAAACACACATGTATACACTTATATTGACATAAATATACATTTTTGAGACCTTCCCAGTCAAATACCCCGAAACATGCAATATCATTTTTATTCAGTCTTAATGTGTTTTGAATAGAAATACTTTAAATTCCAATGTTTTTTTACATAGAAAAAATGTCCTTTTTATTTTTAAATAGATATTTCTAATTTTATATATATATATATATATATACTGTATATATATATATATATATATATATATTCATATTTTTTTTTAATCATTTATAAATTTATAGAAATATATATTTTAAAATAAGAAAAAACAATTAATGTATTCATAACTGCATTTGGGTTGTGCGCGGTTAGTCTAACGTGGTGTTGAAATATATGGGGGGAATTTAACATGGTTGCGATATCCGAAGTACTGAAGTTAGAGTGCATGATACATTTAGTTGCTCACTTTCTACTTTCAACTTGTAATACTCGCACTAACCTGGTTGCGTTAAAATTCTACTTTGAGCGCAGTTAGTGCACTACTTGTAATCTAACCCTCAGTATTTTATCTAAACTAAGGGTCTTCATGCTGTATTCAGGACCTGCAGACAAGCCAGGAGATAACACTAGTTTGTCACAGGTGTGTCAGTATTACTGTGCTCGTACTACTACTATAACACGGAGATTACAAAATCCTATCTGCACAAGTGCTTATGGTCAGGATTATAAAAAAGTCATCTAACATGAACCAGCCCATATCATGTTTTCCTTCCTCTCCAAAACAAAATGGAAATAATTATAATTTCATCTAATTATGAATAAATGTTGGGGGGCATTACATCATAACTATTTTGCACAGCACTGAGGTTTGGGTAGTAATACTAAATAAATGGGTCCATCCCAAGTCCATCTCTGTAGAACCACTGTTTATTGTACTTAGTAGAAATCCTTGCTCTGTTTAGTTTATGAGGCGTACTTATCAAGCCGTCAACTGTGCTGCAATCGCCGGCACCAATACGCTCGCCTGTCATCGCGGTCGCGGACCTGAATACGCTCTCCATATTTATAAAAAAAGCTGTCAAAAAGCTGTGCACCATGTACGAGGCAATGAGCAGCGGACTGTTGTTAACTAACAGTCATCAATTTCGCTGCTATTCGGCTTTTTCCCAACTTTATTTATACCCTGTCACTAAACACCGCCACTGTACTAAAATGTTTAACCCCTATCACCCCGTCACAACTAAATAAAGTTTTTAACCCCCACCCCGCTGCTCCCGGAGCCCACCGCAACTCTAATAAAGTTATTAACCCCTATCCAACCACTCCTGGAGCCCACCGCAACTAAATAAAGTTATTAACCCCTATCCCGCCACTCCCGGAGCCCACCGCAACTAAATAAAGTTATTAACCCCTATCCCACCGCTCCCCAAGTCCACCGCAACTAAATACATGTATTAATCCCTAAACCCCTGGCCTCCCACATCGCCATAAACTAAATTAACCTATTAACCCCTAAACCTAACAAGCCGCTAACTGTACATTAAAATGATATCATCCCTATATTATAATAAATTTAAACTTACCTTTAGAATTAAATTAAACTATATTAAACTATTAATTAATCTGCCCTATTATAATAAATTTACATTAAACTACAAATTAAATTAACTATATTATATATTTAAACACCTAACCCTTCTCAAATTGTTTAAATCTACTATTAAAAATGACTAAGTTACAAAAAACTAACAACTAAGTTACACAAAATAAAAAAACACTAAGTTACAAAAAAACAAACACTAAATTACACAAAATAAAAAATAAATGATCAAATAATTAAACTAATTACAACTAATCTAACAGCCCTATGAAAATAAAAAAGCCCCCCAAAATAAACCCCCCCTAGCCTACAATAAACTACCAATGGCCCTTAAAAGGGCTTTTTGCGTGGCATTGCCCCAAAGAAATCAGCTCTTTTACCTGTAAATAAAAATACAAATACCACCCCAACAATAAAATCCACCACCCACACAACATTCTATCAGCCAATAGGAATTAAGGTTGAAAAAATCCTATTGGCTGTTGCAAACAGCCAATAGGATTGAGCTTTCATCCTATTGGCTGATCAGCCAATCGGAATGTACGGGACGCCATTTTGGATGGATGAAGATAGAAGATGCTGTCTGGATGAAGACTTCTGCGGGCTTCGCTGAGGACTTCTGCCGCTTCGTTGAGGATGGATGTCGGGCCTTCAAAAACTGTAAGTGGATCTTCGGGGGTTAGCGTTATTTTTTTTTAAAAAAAGGTTTATTGGGTGGGTTTTAATTTTAGGTTAGGGACTTTGGGCGGAAAAGGAGCTAAATGCCCTTTTAAGGGCAATGCTCATCCAAATGACCTTTTCAGGGCAATGGGGAGCTTAGTTTTTTTTAGATAGAATTTTATTTGGGGGGGTTGGTTGTGTGGGTGGTGGGCTTTACTGTTGGGGGGTATTTGTATTTTTTTTTACAGGTAAAAGAGCTGATTTCTTTAGGGCAATACCCAGCAAAAGGCCCTTTTGAGGGCCATTGGTAGTTTATTGTAGGCTAGGGTTTTTTTTTATTTTGGTGGGCTTTTTTATTTTCATAGGGCTCTTAGATTAGGTGTAATTAGTTTAAATATTTGATAATTTATTTTTTATTTTGTGTAACTTAGTGGGGGTTTTTTTAACTTAGTGTTTTTTATTTTGTGTAACTTAGTGTTTGTTATTTTGTGTAACTTAGTGTTTGTTATTTTGTGTAACTTAGTTGTTAATTTTTTGTAACTTAGTAATTTTTAATAGTAGATTTAAATAACTTGAGTAGTGTTAGGTTTTTAGAAATGTAATATAGTTAGTTTAATTTTTAGTTTAATGTAATTGTAGTATAATAGGGAGATTAATTAATAGTTTAATGTAATTTTAGGATAATAGTTAGGGTAGGTTAATTAATAGTTTAATTTAGTTTGTTTTAATTCTAAAGGTAAGTTTACATTTATTATAAAGTTAGCGAGTTGTTAGGTTTAGGGGTTAATAACTTAATTTAGCTTATGGCGATGTGGGTGGCTGGCAGTTTAGGGGTTAATAGGTTTAGTAAGTGGTAGTGATGTGGGAGGCCAGGGGTTTAGGGTTAATACATTTATTTAGTTGCGGAGGACTCCGGGAGCAGCTGTATAGGGGTTAATATATTTATTTAGTGTCGGCGGGGTCCGGGAGAGGCAGAATAGGGGTTAATAACTTTATTACAGTTGCGGCGGGGTCCGGAGCAGCGGGAATAGGGGTTAATAACATTATTTAGGTGGCGGCAATGTCAGGGCAGCAGATTAGGGGTGTTTAGACTCTGGGCTTATGTTAGGGTGTTAGGTGTAAACATTACTTTTATTATATCATAGAAATCAATGGGGTATCGGGCAGCAGCGTACATAAGCTTTCGCTGCTTTCAGACTCCCATTGATTCCTATGACATTTGCAGCCTCCAGGGTGGCGGATTGAAAAGCATGTACGCTGTGCCGGAATAGTGGCGAGCGTACCTGTTAGAAAGTTGATAACTAGCAAAAGTAGTCAGATAGTGCCGAATTTGTATTCGGAACATCTGTAATGACGTAAGAATCGATCTGTGTCAGACTGAGACTGGCGGATCGTATGTTACGTCACAGATTTCAACTTTTGCCGGTCTGTAGGCTTTGATAAATAAGGCGAATCAGGCTCGCCACAATTACGCTGCGGAATTCCAGCGAATTTGCAGTTGACAGCTTGATAAATAGGCCTCAATAGGTGAATTACAATAAGATATTGAAGATCAATTAAAATAATTGTAGCACTTTTTTGCACCTGGAGATAGTATAATTCAGGCCATTATCAATAAAATACTCACTGTGAAATCATTACACTGGTAGTAGTCTGTAGCTGGGACATCCTCATTAAATATGGTGGTGTTGACCCCGTTAAGTTGTAGCACAACATCAAGGGAAAGGGCTTCCTCATGTCCCACAAGGTTGACACAGACCTTCTCTGTCTGCCCGCTCTTCAGTACAGCCGGGAGGATCAGAGCGTACTGTCTATAAAGGAAAACAAACGTGTGTCAGAATTTACATAGGGGTCAGTTATCTGCAGCAGTCAGCAACAAATGTAGAATTGTTGTCACCTAGCTTTATGGCACAGAATGTGACCTGGAAAGGATGAAATTCTGGCTCAGCCCTGCGGGACTATAACTATGGATGGGCGAATGCGCTGAAAGGGAAATTCGTTTGATAGAACCAATAGTCCTGTGGACATACGTTTTGGACAATCGTGTTTTTATAAGAAAGAAAATCCATTAAAATTCAGTAATCAAATGTAACTTTCATTTTCGAATGTTTATAATGAAATCGAATATCGACATTCGAAATTTCAAATGTAACATTCGATTTAACAAATAATATTCAGAAGTTCAATAGTTCATATGGTAGGGAATTTAGTAAATTGATACGTAATAGATAAAATATATCAATTCAAATGATTCTATGTCAAAAATTACAAAATTCAAATATTACATTTAAAGAGAGCATTAGAAATACTAATACATTAAAGGGAAACTAAACCCAAATTTGTTCTTTTATAATTTGGATAGAGCGTGCAATTTTAAGCAGCTTTCTAATTTACTTCTATTATCATTTTTTTTTTGTTCTATTGCCAGCTTTATTTTAAAAAGCAGGTATAAAAGCCCATTTTAGTTTGAGAACCTGGGTTGCGCTTGCTGATTTGATGGCTAAATGAAAGCACCAATAAGCAAGCTCTATCCAGGGTACTGAACAAAAAATAGGCTGGCTCCAAAGCTTTCATTCCTGCCTTTTCAAATAAAGATAGCAAGAGAAAGAGGAAAAAATGATAATAGGAGTAAATTAGAAAGTTGCTTAAAACTGCATGCTCTATCTGAATTGTGAAAGAAAAAAATTTGGGTTTACTATCCCTTTAAACTGATGTTAGAATGTTGTGTAAACATTCGAAATTTGAAACGAACAAACAAATGTGTTAAAATTGTTTCATTTTTTGAATGTTGCAAAACATTCGCCCACCCCTAACTATAACCAATGATGATGAGGTTTGATTATCACACTTGTTGCAACCATCTGGCTGACTAACTCAACCTCTCTTTATTGGATCTCAAAACCAAAGTTTATGTGAAGACAAAGTTGTAAAGATAAGTCCATAATCATAAACTGATTTCCTGTCTGTTCAGTAATATTAAAGTGATGGTTAACTCTGTAGCATAAAGTCAGATATGCTGTAGCTCCTGCGCTAACTAGCATATCGATCTGCTTTTATCATTAAACTCCAATCTAACGGTAATAATTAAGGGTTTTGTCCAGCTCCGGTAACTGCTGTAATGCAGCCTCTGTCACAGAATTTCTCTTTGGCTTGTTTGACTGGCAGTTGTTTTAGCCAATCAGAGCCTCACCATGCGCCCCATGTAACGTATTGACAGCATGCTTCCGTGCTTGTAACTCTGACTGCAAGAAGAACTGCGCAATTCACTACGCCTTTTGCGCAACAGAAATCACGGTTTACTCTTTCTGATGCGTAAACAGCTTAGTGAGTTGCGCATGCGCAGTTCTTCTTGCAGTCAGAGTTACAAGCACGGGAGCGTGCTGTCAATACTTTACATGGGGCGCATGGTGTGGCTCTGATTGGCTAAAACAACTGCCAGTCAAGGAAGCCAAAGTGAAATTTTGTGACAGAGGCTGCATTACAGCAGTTACCAGATCCGGAGAAAAACCTTAATTATTACCGGTAGATTGGAGTTTAATGATAAAAGCAGATCGATATGTTAGCGCAGGAGCTACAGTATATGTGACTTTATGCTACAGAGTTTACCATCACTTTAATACACAATACGAGCCAAGTCTTCTTATAAGGGAAAATACTACAAAGAAAAATGAACTAGTACATATAATGTCATGTAAATATAAGAAGCAACATGGCAAAGAATTCTGGGTGACATGTTTTTTACTTTGTCTTTGTCACCCGTATTGTTATAGCCACAACTTTACATTCAGACTCACTTTGCACATCCTTAAACCGATATTGCTTTTATTTATTGGTTGGTATTAACCTAAATTGGATCCCGCTTTCTATTTCTTCAATTTACTAAAATCTTCCCTAATCTAAATCCTCCTTTATCTCAGAGTGTTGCACTGGATGCCCAGAGATGTAACTTCCGTTATCAACACTGGCTCAGAATAATTATTTTCTTTAATTCATGATAAAATCTTATTTGCCTTGCTCATTTGTCAAGCGCTGCAGAACTGATGAAAACAAAGTTCAGTTTATATTATATACACACTGCTCTGTCACTGCTCTGTGTATAACATTTTTATTATATACACACTGCTTTGTCACTGCACTGACTGTACCATTTATATTATATACACACTGCTCTGCCAGTGCACTGTCTGTACCATTTATATTATATACACACTGCTCTGTCACTGCACAGTGTGTACCATTTATATTATATGCACACTGCTCTGTCATTGCACTGTCTGTACCATTTATATTATATACACACTGCTCTGTCACTGCACTGTATGTACCATTTATATTATATACACACTGCTCTGTCACTGCACTGTGTGTAACATTTATATTATATACACACTGCTCTGTCACTGCACGGAGTGTACCATTTATATTATATACACACTGCTCTGTGACTGCACTGTATGTACCATTTGTATTATATACACACAGTTCTGTCACTGCACTGTGTGTAGCACTGTGTGTACCATTTATATTATATACACACTGCTCTGTCACTGCACTGTGTGTACTATTTATATTATATACACACTGCTCTGTCACTGCACTGTGTGTACTATTTATATTATATACACACTGCTCTGTCACTGCACTGTATGTACTATTTATATTATATACACACTGCTCTGTCACTGCACTGTGTGTACTATTTATATTATATACACACTGCTCTGTCACTGCACTGTGTGTACTATTTATATTATATACACACTGCTCTATCACTGCACTGTGTGTACCATTTATATTATATACACACTGCTCTGTCACTGCACTGTGTGTAACATTTATATTATATACACACTGCACTGTCTGTACCATTTATATTATGTACACACTGCTCTGTCACTGCACTGTGTGTAACATTTATATTATATACACACTGTTCTGTCACTGCACTGTCTGTACCATTTATATTATATACACACTGCTCTGTCACTGCACTGTATGTACCATTTGTATTATATACACACTGCTCTGTCACTGTACTGTGTGTAGCACTGTGTGTACATTTATATTATATACACACTGCTCTGTCACTGTACTGACTGTACCATTTATATTATATACACACTGCTCTGTCACTGCACTGTGTGTAGCACTGTGTGTACCATTTATATTATATACACACTGCTTTGTCACTGCACTGTCTGTACCATATATATTATATACACACTGCTCTGTCACTGCACTGTATGTACCATATATATTATATAGACACTGCTCTGTCACTGCACTGTATGTACCACTTATATTGTATACACACTGCTTTGTCACTGAACTGCGTATAACATTTATATTATATATATATATATATATATATATATATATACACTGCACTGTATGTAGCACTGTTTGTACCATTTATATTATATACACACTGCTTTGTCACTGCACTATGTGTACCATTTATATTATATACACACTGCTCTGTCACTGCACTGTGTGTACCATTTGTATTATATATACACTGCTCTTTCACTTCACTGTGTGTACCATTTATATTATAAACACACTGCTCTGTCACTGCACTGTATGTACCATTTATATAATATATATATATATATATATATATATATATATATATATATATACTGCTCTGTCACTGCACTCTGTGTACCATTTATATTATATACACACTGCTCTCTCACTGCACTGTCTGTACCATTTCAATTATAAATACACTGTTCTGTCTTTGCACGGTGTGTACCATTTATATTATATACACACTGCACTGTCACTGCACTGTATGTAACATTTATATTATAAACACATGGCTCTGTCACTGCACGGTGAGTATGATTTATATTATATATACACTGCTCTGTCACTGCACTGTGTGTACCATTATATTATATAGACACTACTCTGTCACTGCACAGTGTGTACCACTTATATTATATAGACACTGCTCTGTCACTGCACTCTGTGTAGCATTTATATTATATACACACTGCTCTGTCACTAAACTGTGTGTACTATTTATATTATATACACACTGCTCAGTCACTGCACTGTGTTTACTATTTATATTATATAAGCACTGCTTTGTCACAGAACTGTGTATACTATTTATAGTATATATACACTGCTCTGTCACTGCATTGTGTGTGGCACTGTGTGTTCCATTTATATTATATACACACTGCTCTGTCACTGCACTGTGTGTACCATTTATAATATATAAACACTGCTCTGTCACTGCACTGTGTGTTCTATTTATATTATATATACACTGCTCTGTCACTGCACTGTGTGTACCATTTATATTATATGTACACTGCTCTGTCACTGCACAGTGCACACAATTTATATTATATACACACTGCTCTTTGTGAACCATTTATATTATATACAAAATACTCTGTCACTGCACTGTGTGTACCATTTATATTATATACACACTGCTCTGTCACTGCACTGTATGTACCATATATATTATATAGACACTGCTCTGTCACTGCACTGTATGTACCACTTATATTGTATACACACTGCTTTGTCACTGAACTGCGTATAACATTTATATTATATATATATATATATATATATATATATACACTGCACTGTATGTAGCACTGTTTGTACCATTTATATTATATACACACTGCTTTGTCACTGCACTATGTGTACCATTTATATTATATACACACTGCTCTGTCACTGCACTGTGTGTACCATTTGTATTATATATACACTGCTCTTTCACTTCACTGTGTGTACCATTTATATTATAAACACACTGCTCTGTCACTGCACTGTATGTACCATTTATATAATATATATATATATATATATATATATATATATATATATATATACTGCTCTGTCACTGCACTCTGTGTACCATTTATATTATATACACACTGCTCTCTCACTGCACTGTCTGTACCATTTCAATTATAAATACACTGTTCTGTCTTTGCACGGTGTGTACCATTTATATTATATACACACTGCACTGTCACTGCACTGTATGTAACATTTATATTATAAACACATGGCTCTGTCACTGCACGGTGAGTATGATTTATATTATATATACACTGCTCTGTCACTGCACTGTGTGTACCATTATATTATATAGACACTACTCTGTCACTGCACAGTGTGTACCACTTATATTATATAGACACTGCTCTGTCACTGCACTCTGTGTAGCATTTATATTATATACACACTGCTCTGTCACTAAACTGTGTGTACTATTTATATTATATACACACTGCTCAGTCACTGCACTGTGTTTACTATTTATATTATATAAGCACTGCTTTGTCACAGAACTGTGTATACTATTTATAGTATATATACACTGCTCTGTCACTGCATTGTGTGTGGCACTGTGTGTTCCATTTATATTATATACACACTGCTCTGTCACTGCACTGTGTGTACCATTTATAATATATAAACACTGCTCTGTCACTGCACTGTGTGTTCTATTTATATTATATATACACTGCTCTGTCACTGCACTGTGTGTACCATTTATATTATATGTACACTGCTCTGTCACTGCACAGTGCACACAATTTATATTATATACACACTGCTCTTTGTGAACCATTTATATTATATACAAAATACTCTGTCACTGCACTGTGTGTACCATTTATATTATATACACACTGCTCTGTAACTGCACTGTGTGTACCATTTATATTGTATACACACTGCTCTGTCACTGCACTGAGTGTATCATTTATATTATATTTACACACTGCTCTGTCTCTGCACTGTGTATACCATTTCTATTTTATACACACTGCTCTGTTACTGCACTGTGTACCATTTATATTATATAAGCACTGCTCTTCCACTGCACTGTGTGTGCCATTTATATTATATATACACTGCTCTGTCATTGCACTCTGTGTACCATTTATATTATATACATATTGCTCTGTAACTGCACTGTATGTACCATTTAAATTATTTACACACTGCTCTGTCACTGCACTGTGTGTACCATTTGTTTTATATACACACTGCTCTGTCACTGCACTGTGTATACTATTGATATCATATACACACTGCTCTGTCACTGCACTGAGTGTAACATTTATATTATATACACACTGCTCTGTCACTGCACTGTGTGTACCATTTGTATTATATACACACTGCTCTGTCACTGAACTGTGTGTACTATTGATATTATATACACACTGCTCTGTCACTGCACTGTATGTAACATTTATATTACATACACATGGCTCGGTCACGGCACGGTGTGTACCATTTAAAATATATACACACTGCTCTGTCACAGCACTGTATGTACCATTTATATTATATACACACTGCTCTGTCACTGCACTGTGCGTACCATTTATATTACATACACATTGCTCTGTCACTGCACTGAGTGTACCATTTATATTATATACACACTGCTCTGTCACTACACTGTGTGTTACATTTATATTATATACACACTGCTCTGTCACTGCACTGTGTGTACCATTTATATTATATACACACTGCTCTGTCACTTCACTGTGTGTACCATTTATATTATATACACACTACTTTGTCACTGCACTGTGTGTACCATTTATATTATATACGCTGCTCACTCTCTGCACTGTATGTACCATTTATATTTTATACACACTGCTCTATTATTGCACTTTCTGTACCATTTCTATCATAAATACACAGTTTTTTTATTGCATGGTGTGTACCATTTATATTATATAGACACAGCTCTATCACTGCACTGTATGTAACATTTATAGTAAAAACACATGGCTCTGTCACTGCACGGTGTGTACGATATATTATAATATATACACTGATCTGTCACTACACTGTGTGTACCATTATATTATATAGACACTGTTCTGTCACTGCACTAAGTGTATCATTTATTTTATATATACACACTGCTCTGTCACTGCACTGTGTGTATCATTTATATTATATACACACTGCTCTGTCACTGCACTCTGTCTACCATTTATATTATATACACATTGCTCTGTAACTGCACTGTATGTATCATTTATATTATATACACACTGCTCTGTCACTGCACTGAGTGAACCATTTATATTATATAGACTCTGTTCTGTCACTGCACTGTGTGTACCATTTATATTATATACACACTGCTCTGTCACTGCACTTTGTGTACCATTTATATTATATACACACTGCTCTGTCACTGCACTGTATGTATCATTTGTATTATATACACACTGCTCTGTAACTGCACTGTATGTACCATTTATATTATATACACACTGCTCTGTCACTGCACTGAGTGAACCATTTATATTGTATAGACTCTGCTCTGTCACTGCACTGTGTGTACTATTTATATTATATACACACTGCTCTGTCACTGCACTGTGTGTACCATTTATATTATATACACACTGCTCTGTCACTGCACTGTATGTACCATTTATATTATATACACACTGCTCTGTCACTGAACTGTTTGTACACTTATATTATATACACACTGCTCTGTCACTGCACTGTATGTAACATTTATATTACATAAACATGGCTCAGTCACTGCACGGTGTGTACCACTTAAAATATATACACACTGCTCTGTCACAGCACTGTATGTACCATGTATATTATATACACACTGCTCTGTCACTGCACTGAGTGTACCATTTATATTATATACACACTGCTCTGTCACTACAATGTGTGTAGCATTTATATTATATACACTGCTCTATCACTGCACTGTGTGTACCATTTATATTTTATACACAATGCTCTGTCATTGCAATCTCTGTACCATTTCTATCATAAATACACTGTTCTGTCATTGTACGGTGTGTACCATTTATATTATATACACACTGCTCTATCACTGCACTGCATATAACATTTATATTATAAACACATGGCTCTGTCACTGCACGGTGTGTATGATTTATATTATATATACACTGCTCTGTCACTGCACTGTGTGTACCATTTATATTTTATAGACACTGCTCTGTAACTGCACTCTGTGTAGCATTTATATTATATAAACACTGCTCTGTCTCTGAACTGTGTGTACTATTTACATTATATACACACTGCTCTGTCACTGCACTGTGTTTACTATTTATATTATATAAGCACTGCTTTGTCACAGAACTGTGTATACTATTTATATTATATATACACTGCTCTGTCACTGCATTGTGTGTGGCACTGTGTGCTCCACTTATATTATATACACACTGTTCTGTCACTGCACTGTGTGTACCATTTACATTATATACACACTGCTCTATCACTGCACTCTGTGTAGCATTTATATTATATAAACACTGCTCTGTCTCTGAACTGTGTGTACTATTTACATTATATACACACTGCTCTGTCACTGCACTGTGTTTACTATTTATATTATATAAGCACTGCTTTGTCACAGAACTGTGTATACTATTTATATTATATATACACTGCTCTGTCACTGCATTGTGTGTGGCACTGTGTGCTCCACTTATATTATATACACACTGTTCTGTCACTGCACTGTGTGTACCATTTATATTATATACACACTGCTCTGTCACTACAATGTGTGTAGCATTTATATTATATACACTGCTCTATCACTGCACTGTGTGTACCATTTATATTTTATACACAATGCTCTGTCATTGCAATCTCTGTACCATTTCTATCATAAATACACTGTTCTGTCATTGTACGGTGTGTACCATTTATATTATATACACACTGCTCTATCACTGCACTGCATATAACATTTATATTATAAACACATGGCTCTGTCACTGCACGGTGTGTATGATTTATATTATATATACACTGCTCTGTCACTGCACTGTGTGTACCATTTATATTTTATAGACACTGCTCTGTAACTGCACTCTGTGTAGCATTTATATTATATAAACACTGCTCTGTCTCTGAACTGTGTGTACTATTTACATTATATACACACTGCTCTGTCACTGCACTGTGTTTACTATTTATATTATATAAGCACTGCTTTGTCACAGAACTGTGTATACTATTTATATTATATATACACTGCTCTGTCACTGCATTGTGTGTGGCACTGTGTGCTCCACTTATATTATATACACACTGTTCTGTCACTGCACTGTGTGTACCATTTACATTATATACACACTGCTCTGTCCCTGCACTGTGTGTTCTATTTATATTATATATACACTGCTCTGTCACTGCACTGTGTGTACCATTTATATTATATACACACTGCTCCGTCACAGCACGGTGTATACTATTTATATTATAGACACACTGCTCTGTCACTGCACAGTGTGCACCATTAATATTATACATACACTGCTCTGTCACTGCTCTGTGTGTACTATTTATAATATATACACAATGCTCTGTTACTGCACCCGGTGTATCATTTATATTATACATATACTGCTCTGTTACTGCATTGTGTGTACCATTTTTATTATATACACACTGCTCTGTCACTGCACTGAGTGTATCATTTATATTATATATACACACTGCTCTGTTACTGCACTGTGTACCATTTACATTATATACACATTGCTCTGTAACGGCACTGTATGTACCATTTATATTATATACACACTGCTTTGTCACTAAACTGTGTATACCATTTATATTATATATACACACTGCACTGTTTGTAGCTCTGTGTGTACCATTTATATTATATACAAACTGATCTGTCACTGCACTGTGTGTACCATTTATATTATATACACACTGCTCTGTCACTGTACTGTGTGTACCATTTATATTATATACGCATTTCTCTGTCACTGCACTGTATGTACCATTTATATTATATACACACTGCTCTGTAACTGCACCGTGTGTACCGTTTATATTATATACACACTGCTCTGTCACTGCACTGTGTGTACCATTTATATTATATACACACTGCTCTGTCACTGCACTGAGTGTACCATTTATATTATAGACACACTCCTCTGTTACTGCACTGCGTGTACCATTTATATTATATACACACTGCTCTTTCACTGCACTCAGTGTACCATTTATATTATATACACATTGCTCTGTCACTGCACTGAGTGTACCATTTATATTATATACACACTGCTCTGTCACTGCACTGTCTGTACCATTTATATTATAAACACACTGCTCTGTCACTGCACCGTGTGTACTGTTTATATTATATACATACTGCTCTGTCACTTCACTGTGTGTACCATTTATATTATATACACACTGCTCTGTCACTGCACTGAGTGTACCATTTATATTATATACACACTGCTCTGTATGTACCATTTATATTATATACACACTGCTCTGTCACTGCACTGTATGTACCATTTATATTATATATACACTGCTCTGTCACTGCACTGTGTGTACCATTTTTATTATATACACACTGCTCTGTCACTGCACTGTATGTACCATTTATATTATATATACACTGCTCTGTCACTGCACTGTCTGTACCATTTATGTTATATACACACTGCTCTTTCACTGCACTATGTGTACCATTTATATTATATACACACTGCTCTGTCACTGCACTGTGTGTACTAATTTTATTATATATACACACTACTCTGTCACTGCACTGTCTGTACCATTTATATTATATATACACACTGCTCTGTCACTGCACTGTCTGTACCATTTATATTATATAAGCACTGCTCTGTCACTGCACTGTGTGTACCATTTATATTATATACACACTGCTCTGTCACTGCACTGTATGTACCATTTATGTAATATTTACACTGCTCTGTCACTGCACTGTGTGTACCATTTATATTATATACACACTGCTCTGTCACTGCACTGTGTGTACTAATTATATTATATATACACACTATTCTGTCACTGCGCTGTCTGTACCATTTATATTATATACACACTGCTCTGTCACTGCACTATCTGTACCATTTATATTATATAAGCACTGCTCTGTCACTGCACTGTGTGTACCATTTATATTATTATACACACTGCTCTGTCACTGCACTGTATGTACCATTTATGTAATATTTACAATGCTCTGTCACTGCACTGAGTGTATCATTTATATTATATATACACACTGCTCTGTCACTGCACTGTGTGTACCATTTCTATTATATACACACTGCTCTGTTACTGCACTGTGTACCATTTACATTATATACACATTGCTCTGTAACTGCACTGTATGTACCATTTATATTATATACACACTGCTTTGTCACTAAACTGTGTATACCATTTATATTATATATACACACTGCACTGTTTGTAGCTCTGTGTGTACCATTTATATTATATACAAACTGCTCTGTCACTGCACTGTGTGTACCATTTATATTATATACACACTGCTCTGTCACTGTACTGTGTGTACCATTTATATTATATACGCATTGCTCTGTTACTGCACTGTATGTACCATTTATATTATATACACACTGCTCTGTTACTGCACTCAGTGTACCATTTATATTATATACACACTGATCTGTCACTGCACTGTATGTACCATTTATATTATATACACACTGCTCTGTTACTGCACTGTGTGTACCATTTATATTATATACACACTGCTCTATCACTGCACTGAGTGTACCATTTATATACACACTCCTCTGTTACTGCACTGCGTGTACCATTTATATTATATACACACTGCTCTGTCACTGCACTCAGTGTACCATTTATATTATAAACACATTGCTCTGTCACTGCACTGAGTGTACCATTTAAATTATATACACACTGCACTGTATGTACCATTTATATTATATACACACTGCTCTGTAACTTCACCGTGTGTACCGTTTATATTTTATACACACTGCTCTGTCACTGCACTGTGTGTACCATTTATATTATATATACACTGCTCTGTCACTGCATTGTGTGTACCATTTATATTATATACACACTGCTCCGTCACAGCACGGTGTATACTATTTATATTATAGACACACTGCTCTGTCACTGCACAGTGCACACCATTAATATTATACATACACTGCTCTGTCACTGCTCTGTGTGTACTATTTATAATATATACACAATGCTCTGTCACTGCACTGTGTGTATCATTTATATTATACAAATACTGCTCTGTTACTGCATTGTGTGTACCATTTATATTATATACACACTGCTCTGTCACTGCACTGAGTGTATCATTTATATTATATATACACACTGCTCTGTCACTGCACTGTGTGTACCATTTCTATTATATACACACTGCTCTGTTACTGCACTGTGTACCATTTACATTATATACACATTGCTCTGTAACGGCACTGTATGTACCATTTATATTATATACACACTGCTTTGTCACTAAACTGTGTATACCATTTATATTATATATACACACTGCACTGTTTGTAGCTCTGTGTGTACCATTTATATTATATACAAACTGCTCTGTCACTGCACTGTGTGTACCATTTATATTATATACACACTGCTCTGTCACTGTACTGTGTGTACCATTTATATTATATACGCATTTCTCTGTCACTGCACTGTATGTACCATTTATATTATATACACACTGCTCTGTTACTGCACTGTGTGTACCATTTATATTATATACACACTGCTCTATCACTGCACTCAGTGTACCATTTATATTATATACACATTGCTCTGTCACTGCACTGAGTGTACCATTTATATTATATACACACTGCACTGTATGTACCATTTATATTATATACACACTGCTCTGTAACTGCACCGTGTGTACCGTTTATATTATATACACACTGCTCTGTCACTGCACTGTGTGTACCATTTATATTATATACACACTGCTCTGTCACTGCACTGAGTGTACCATTTATATTATAGACACACTCCTCTGTTACTGCAATGCGTGTACCATTTATATTATATACACACTGCTCTTTCACTGCACTCAGTGTACCATTTATATTATATACACATTGCTCTGTCACTGCACTGAGTGTACCATTTATATTATATACACACTGCTCTGTCACTGCACTGTCTGTACCATTTATATTATATACACACTGCTTTGTCACTGCACCGTGTGTACTGTTTATATTATATACATACTGCTCTGTCACTTCACTGTGTGTACCATTTATATTATATACACACTGCTCTGTCACTGCACTGAGTGTACCATTTATATTATATACACACTGCTCTGTATGTACCATTTATATTATATACACACTGCTCTGTCACTGCACTGTATGTACCATTTATATTATATATACACTGCTCTGTCACTGCACTGTGTGTACCATTTTTATTATATACACACTGCTCTGTCACTGCACTGTATGTACCATTTATATTATATATACACTGCTCTGTCACTGCACTGTCTGTACCATTTATATTATATACACACTGCTCTTTCACTGCACTATGTGTACCATTTATATTATATACACACTGCTCTGTCACTGCACTGTGTGTACTAATTTTATTATATATACACACTACTCTGTCACTGCACTGTCTGTACCATTTATATTATATATACACACTGCTCTGTCACTGCACTGTCTGTACCATTTATATTATATAAGCACTGCTCTGTCACTGCACTGTGTGTACCATTTATAGTATATACACACTGCTCTGTCACTGCACTGTATGTACCATTTATGTAATATTTACACTGCTCTGTCACTGCACTGTGTGTACCATTTATATTATATACACACTGCTCTGTCACTGCACTGTGTGTACTAATTATATTATATATACACACTATTCTGTCACTGCGCTGTCTGTACCATTTATATTATAAATACACACTGCTCTGTCACTGCACTATCTGTACCATTTATATTATATAAGCACTGCTCTGTCACTGCAATGTGTGTACCATTTATATTATATACACACTGCTCTGTCACTGCACTGTATGTACCATTTATGTAATATTTACAATGCTCTGTCACTGCACTGAGTGTATCATTTATATTATATATACACACTGCTCTGTCACTGCACTGTGTGTACCATTTCTATTATATACACACTGCTCTGTTACTGCACTGTGTACCATTTACATTATATACACATTGCTCTGTAACTGCACTGTATGTACCATTTATATTATATACACACTGCTTTGTCACTAAACTGTGTATACCATTTATATTATATATACACACTGCACTGTTTGTAGCTCTGTGTGTACCATTTATATTATATACAAACTGCTCTGTCACTGCACTGTGTGTACCATTTATAATATATACACACTGCTCTGTCACTGTACTGTGTGTACCATTTATATTATATACGCATTGCTCTGTTACTGCACTGTATGTACCATTTATATTATATACACACTGCTCTGTTACTGCACTCAGTGTACCATTTATATTATATACACACTGATCTGTCACTGCACTGTATGTACCATTTATATTATATACACACTGCTCTGTTACTGCACTGTGTGTACCATTTATATTATATACACACTGCTCTATCACTGCACTCAGTGTACCATTTATATTATAAACACATTGCTCTGTCACTGCACTGAGTGTACCATTTATATTATATACACACTGCACTGTATGTACCATTTATATTATATACACACTGCTCTGTAACTGCACCGTGTGTACCGTTTATATTATATACACACTGCTCTGTCACTGCACTGTGTGTACCATTTATATTATATACACACTGTTCTGTCACTGCACTGAGTGTACCATTTATATACACACTCCTCTGTTACTGCACTGCGTGTACCATTTATATTATATACACACTGCTCTGTCACTGCACTCAGTGTACCATTTATATTATATACACATTGCTCTGTCACTGCACTGAGTGTACCATTTATATTATATACACACTGCTCTGTCACTGCACTGTCTGTACCATTTATATTATATACACACTGCTCTGTCACTGCACCGTGTGTACTGTTTATATTATATACACACTGCTCTGTCACTGCACTGTGTGTACCATTTATATTATATACACACTGCTCTGTCACTGCACTGAGTGTACCATTTATATTATATACACACTGCTCTGTCACTGCACTGTATGTACCATTTATATTATATACACACTGCTCTGTCACTGCACTGTCTGTACCATTTATATTATATACACACTGCTCTGTCACTGCACTGTGTGTACCATTTATATTATATATACACTGCTCTGTCACTGCACTGTCTGTACCATTTATATTATATACACACTGCTCTTTCACTGCACTATGTGTACCATTTATATTATATACACACTGCTCTGTCACTGCACTGTGTGTACTAATTATATTATATATACACACTACTCTGTCACTGCGCTGTCTGTACCATTTATATTATATATACACACTGCTCTGTCACTGCACTGTCTGTACCATTTATATTATATAAGCACTGCTCTGTCACTGCACTGTGTGTACCATTTATATAATATACACACTGCTCTGTCACTGCACTGTATGTACCATTTGTGTAATATTTACACTGCTCTGTCACTGCATTGTGTGTACCATTTATATTATATACACACTTCTCTGTCACTGCACTGTGTGTACTAATTATATTATATATACACACTACTCTGTCACTGCGCTGTCTGTACCATTTATATTATATATACACACTGCTCTGTCACTGCACTATCTGTACCATTTATATTATATAAGCACTGCTCTGTCACTGCACTGTGTGTACCATTTATATTATATACACACTGCTCTGTCACTGCACTGTATGTACCATTTATGTAATATTTACACTGCTCTGTCACTGCACTGTGTGTACCATTTATATTATATACACACTGCTCTGTCACTGCACTGTATGTACCATTTATATTATATGCACACTGCTCTGTAACTGCACTGTGTTTATTACTTATATTATATACACACTGCTCTGTCACTGCACTGTATGTACCATTTATATTATATAAACACTGCTCTGTCACTACACTGTATGTACCATTTATATTATATACATATTGCTCTGTCACTGGACTGTATGTACCATTTATATTATATACACTTTGCTCTGTCACTGCACTGTATGTACCATTTATATTATATAAACACTGCTCTGTCACTGCACTGTGTGTACTAATTATATATAAACTGCTCTGTCACTGCACTGTGTGTACCAGTTTTTTTATATACAAAAATCTCTTAAACATTTAATATAAAAATTGGTTATTGTTACTTAATGTGCCATAATATCAATTGTTCACAACATCTTGTTACTTGAGCTTATCCAGTTAAGGACTAGATTACATGTAAGCTTTTTGTGCGCGTTGCGTTGCACTCCTATTATAGATTTAATGTAAAAAGTTATGGCTTGCGCACTAAACTGACGTGCATAAAAAGCCAAACTTACAATATAACTTGCACAATAACCTATTCCCCTATAGAAGTCAATGGAGGAAAAAAACTTGGGGGGTAAATTTCCAACTCGCATGCAAACACCATCACACACTGCTCTGTCACTGCACTCAGTGTACCATTTATATTATATACACATTGCTCTGTCACTGCACTGTATGTACCATTTATATTATATACACACTGCTCTGTAACTGCACTGTATGTACCATTTATATTATATACGCACTGCTCTGTCACTGCACTGTGTGTAGAATTTATATTATATACACACTGCTCTGTCACTGCACTGTGTGTACCATTTATATTATATACACACTGCTCTGTCACTGCATGGCGTGTACCATTTATATTATATATACACTGCTCTGTCACTGCGCTGTATTATTTATGTACTATCACTGTACTGTATGTACCATTTATATTATATACACACTGCTCTGTCACTGCGCTGTATTATTTATGTACTGTCACTGTACTGTATGTACCATTTATATTATATACACACTGCTCTGTCACTACACTGTATGTACCGTTTATATTATATACACACTGCTCTGTAACTGCACCGTGTGTACCGTTTATATTATATGCACACTGCTCTGTCACTGCACTGTGTGTACCATTTATATTATATACACACTGCTCTGTCATTGCACTGTATGTACTATTTATATTATATACACATTGCTCTGTCACTGCACTGTATGTACCATTTATATTATATATACACTGCTCTGTCACTGCACTGTCTGTACCATTTATATTATATACACACTGCTCTGTCACTGCACTGTATGTACCATTTATATTATATACACACTGCTCTGTCATTGCACTGTATGTTCCATTTATATTATATACACACTGCTCTGTCACTGCACTGTATATACCATTTTTATTATATAAACACTGCTCTGTCACTGCACTGTTTGTACTAATTATATTATATATAAACTGCTCTGTCACTGCACTGTCTATACCATTTATATTATATACGCACTGCTCTGTCACTGCACTGTGTGTACCATTTATATTATATACACATTACTCTGTCACTGCACTGTCTGTACCATTTATATTATATATACACTGCTCTGTCACTGCACTGTATGTACCATGTATATTATATAAACACTGCTCTGTCACTGCACTATATGTACCATTTATATTATATACACACTGCTCTGTCACTGCACTGTGTGTACCATTTATATTATATACATACTGCTCTGTCACTGCACTGTGTGTACCATTTATATTATATACACACTGCTCTGTCACTGCACTGTGTGTACCATTTATATTATATACATACTGCTCTGTCACTGCACTGTGTGTACCATTTATATTATATACACACTGCTCTGTCGCTGCACTGTGTGTACCATTTATATTATATACACACTGCTCTGTCACTGCACTGTATGTACCATTTATATTATATACACTGCTCTGTCACTGCACTGTGTGTAGCATTTGTATTATATACACACTGCTCTGTCACTGCACTGTGTGTACCATTTATATTATATACACACTGCTCTGTCACTGCACTGTATGTACCATGTATATTATATACACACTGCTCTGTCACTGCACTGTTTGTACTAATTATATTATATATAAACTGCTCTGTCACTGCACTGTGTGAACTAATTATATTATATACACACTGCTCTGTCACTGCACTGTGTGTACCAGTTTTTTTATATACAAAAATCTCTTAACCCCTTAATGACCACAGCACTTTTCCATTTTCTGTCCGTTTGGGACCAAGGCTATTTTTACATTTTTGCGGTGTTTGTGTTTAGCTGTAATTTTCTTCTTACTCATTTACTGTACCCACACATATTATATACCGTTTTTCTCGCCACTAAATGGACTTTCTTAAGATACCATTATTTTCATCATATCTTATAATTTACTATAAAAAAAAATATAAAATATGAGGAAAAATTGAAAAAAACACACTTTTTCTAACTTTGACCCCCAAAATCTGTTACATATCTACAACCACCAAAAAACACCCATGCTAAATAGTTTCAAAATTTTGTCCTGAGTTTAGAAATACCCAATGTTTACATGTTCTTTGCTTTTTTTGCAAGTTATAGGGCCATAAATACAAGTAGCACTTTGCTATTTCCAAACCACTTTTTTCCAAAATTAGCGCTAGTTACATTAGAACACTAATATCTTTCAGGAATCCCTGAATATCCCTTGACATGTATATATTTTTTTTTAGTAGACATCCCAAAGTATTGATCTAGGACAATTTTGGTATATTTCATACCACCATTTCACCGCCAAATGCGATCAAATACAAAAAATCGTTCACTTTTTCACAAATTTTTTCACAAACTTTTGGTTTCTCACTGAAATTATTTACAAACAACTTGTGCAATTATGGCATAAATGGTTGTAAATTCTTCTCTGGGATCCCCTTTGTTCAGAAATAGCAGACATATATGGCTTTGGCGTTGCTTTTTGGTAATTAGAAGGCCGCTAAATGCCACTGCGCACCACAAGTGTATTATGCCCAGCAGTGAAGGGGTTAATTAGGGAGCTTTTAGGGAGCTTGTAGGGTTAATTTTAGCTTTAGTGTAGTATAGTAGACAACCCCAAGTATTGATCTAGGCACATTTTGGTATATTTCATGCCACCATTTCACCGCCAAATGCGATCAAATTGAAAAAAAAGTTAAATTTTTCACAATTTTAGGTTTCTCACTGAAATAATTTACAAACAGCTTGTGCAATTATGGCACGAATGGTTGTAAATACTTGTCTGGGATCCCCTTTGTTCAGAAATAGCAGACATATATGACTTTGGC